>NC_081415.1:215846327-216174827 GCF_030272615.1 Cryptomeria japonica
GACATCAAATGGGGCTTCCTCATCATCTATAAACGGAACGAAAAATCCTCTTGACCTTTGTTTGCATGGAGGAAGCCTCCATCACTTGTAGATATGCTCCATTAAAGTACTCTTATGTGAGTTTACTCATATCAATGTTCTCTTCACATCCCCACTCCAATTCGAACACTTTCTCAATGTAATCCTTGGTAATGCATATCAAGGGGTTACCCATGTAGTCATAGATGACTTTTGTCTTAGGGTCATACCTATCCACCAATTCTTTTATCAACTCTACGCTTACAAAGACATTGGGGACTACAAGCCGCCCTAAATTCAATCTCCATAAGTTACAGACTGGCTCTACCGTGGATCTCCTCACATAACTAAAGATAAAAAGTTCATGACCTCGAATTTCCGTCCAAATATCCCCTAGGTTTTTAAATTTATCTTTCAATCCCTCATCATCTGACTTGATTTTGTTTGAACAATGACTTGACAGGGAATTGGTCCGACAAGTCTTGGTCTAGAGGTCTCCCTTCTTTCTTCTGTCGTTTAGGTTTGTTTTCCTCCCTAATTTCCTGAGGTTGGGGGTCTTTTCTTTTTCTAGCCCTAGTTTTTTTAGATGATGACGCCTCCATCTCAGATGAAATGATGAAAGAATGAGGATTGGAAGAGAACTTACTAGTTTTGCAGAGTAAACCCAATTGCAGAAGCTTTCATAGAATCGCTCGGCCTTTGATCGCTTCAAGCTCCTCTCTCTTGACGAATTTATCAAACAATTTTGACTGTTCTATCAGTTGAGTTCATCTATTACGTGCAATGGTCATAAAAAATGATTTAAATTTATTGCGACATGACTTGTTTAGGTTTGTGTGGGATTTCGTAGCAGAATGATTAAACTTTCTTCTTTTCAAAGTCTATTTTTGTCGGTGAATCATCATGAGTTCTCATCGATATTACCTCGCCTCTATTTTGGTTTCGATAAAACATACCACTTCGTCCACCTGCTTATCATTCTTATCGACACCTTCTTTTCATCGAAAAGATCTTATTTTGATGAAACCCCTTCTTTTCCAATGACGCTTGTTTTTGGTGAAACTTACTCTGTCACCATGAGGTTTAGCAACTTCTTTGATTCCCCCTTTTTATCGAAAGGCAAGGTTTCAATGGAACATACTGCTTCTCTTTGATGTGCAAACTTTGATGAAACAGTTGGTTTCGCTAATAATCTTTTGGGTCACACTGATACTCTCCTTTCATCAAAAGACACAGTTTCGGTAGAATCATTCCTTCTTTCTTTGATACGTAGGCTTCGATGAAACTAGCGGTTTCATCAAGATCTTTTCGAGATTTGTCGATGCTTTCTTTTCACCAATAGCTTATTTCTTTCGATGAGTATGACATGTATTTCATCGAAACGGGAAATACTAAAGTGAACTTAGGGAATCAGCTTCTTTTCGATAAAAGGTAACACTTTGATAAAGGCTTTTTCTATTTGCTTGATGGGTTAGTTTGATCGATATACAAGACCTTGCTTATTTTTTGATGGAGGGTTGGGTTGGTTTCTTAGAAATTTGAAAGGCAAGGTGATTTCATTTTTTAGAAAACTTTTGTAGCTCCATTATTTGGAGAAAATACTAAAGTTTGGTGATGGCAATTCACGAGAGTGTAATTTTTGGTTATAACAAAATCATTGAATTTATGACATACATGATAGGTTACTCAAGAGAAACATTCAAATTTCATGTTTTATCAATATCATTATGTTTTCTCGTCACTATGCAAACATTTTTGTTGTCTTCTCCTTGAATTGACTAAGAATATCAATTGGAATTGTAACCGATAGTTAGGATTTTGTCTTAATGATGAATCGATTAGTTAATGGTTGTCACCATAAGTCTTGTCTTGTTGTTTAATTGGTACTTAAAACTCTTGATTAACCATCTGATCAATGTCTTCTTCTGATCTTTATCTTCAATCGATGCATTCAAAGATTTAATCAATATGTTGAATCGATATATGTGTTAAAGTCAATTTATTAATAGTTTCAATGGTTGTGTTTTACTTGGTAACTGTTGGGGTTATAGAATTCTCATAGTCAAGAAAAGTTGTTTGATCTTATAAATGCTTCATTGTCTATGGTCTTTGCATAAGAAATATATTGAATGAATAAAGCAATCTTTGTTAGTAATTTTCAACTTTATAGTGCAATAAATTCAATTTATCTTTGTCGATTCCTTTTACTTTGCAAAGATAGTTGTTGCCATATGTATGTAAAGACTTGCCTCTTAATTGGTGCTCATGCCCTTCAAACAGTTTGCATTACATTTAAACTTAAATAATAAAAGAGAGTGAGTGAGGTTGGTTGTGCATCAAAATGACCAAAGATTTAATGTCCCATAAGCAATGGAATACCTTTTAAAATTCGTTTCCTCATTCACATGAGTGTGTTCCAATAATTATACAGAGGTGTAAAGAGCATGAAATGGGGCATCACCATCAAGGAAAATGTTACAAATAAAATTAAAATATAGAACTTTTACTTCAAGGGAATATATCTGCCTTACCCTTTTCAAGTGCTATTGTTGAGCCACCATTTCATCTCCACACAAGGAAAATTTATTCATTTCATAGGGCAAGGCTCAACCAATTTCACACCAAGAGAATGCCATCACCCTATAGGTTGTTTTGTACATATTCCTACATATTGTAAACTTACCTTATTGGGCTCCTCGGCTACTGGTTGTGAGTGTCCATGGACAATTCTGGTTCTGGTTATATTACCCTTGAGGAACCAACTAGTGGTGTTCTTTGAGATATTTTATGGTAGATTCAGTCAACTACAAGTTTTATGTACCTTTGGATTTGCAATGTTATAAGACCTGTGTGAGGTTGGTGTATTTAACATAGACTTACTTTTATGTTATAGGAGGCCAATATAAAACAACCAAAGGATAATTTTTCTATTTTGCTGCATTTAAGGTTTTCATGCTTATTTCCATTCTAAGACTAGTCCCTTTTTGAGATGCTTCAGTATTATAGAGTTTGTGTCCTCTATATCCTTTGAGATGGATTTAGTACTGATAAAAAAATTTGTTTTTCCTGTTGTTTGTGAGGCATGCATTTTATTACAAAACTCAGGGAAAATTAGTGTTGTACATTTTTCACTTGTAATATAATATTGAAATACCAAGTTTTGTTGACTAACTGTACTCAGAACAACCTTCATATCCGTGTCTAGGTAAATTTAGTCAGTTTTGGGCTTCTGCTATAAAGTTTTTGATGAAGATGTTTATGTATTATTGATAATTGAAGCATTCTTTCAGAGGAACTTAGTATGTTCTTATATGTTGATAGAGCAATCTAGTTGCTTGAGCTTCAACATTTCCTTCAGGCATCAAGGCTTGGTGAATTAATTCATTCAAAGGGAGTCAAATTTGGTATATATTGTGATGCTGACATACAGTCCTAGGATCAATGAAAGCTAATCTTTTCTTAGATTGGTCTCAGTGTAGATACATGTATCAATACTATGTTTTCTAACATTGATTTTTGTGTTTGGTTTCTTTCATCAGATCTAATGCAAGCAGTTGAACATTTCAAGGCTTGTGGAACACAAGGAATAAAATTCTAGAACATTAGCTTCACGGTAAATACTTGTTAATATGATTCTCTGTTATAGTAATCATATCCTACCATATTTTGAATGAAACTATCTTTGTACTTAAAACAAAATGCAAAGTTATTAGAGTAGATTGAGAAAATTTTAAGGTAACAGGAGAAAATAAGAATGTTGTTTGCTAACATGATCAAAGTTGCAATATCAATTCAATGAATGGATAGGGGCATGGATTGTTTGAAATGTGATAACTGCAACAATGGTGACCTAAAACTTTGACAAATGTACATAATACTTGTTCATATTTAGACAATAAATTCTCTATATTTGGGTCTATCCCATTCACCTCGAAACTCCTTATCCATTCGCCTCTCACTCTTTTGCAAGACTCTCTCTTAGTTTACCGAAGCACCGTCATAACCTCCTCAATCTCAAAACTCTGCCTATTCCATCATGCTTTCAAACTTCGGCCAGAACCTTGAGCCATTCAATTCCCCAGTATATCTCTAAAGCCTTTGAAACTCCCCTGCTATTTTCCATAAGCCCCTTGTATTCCCACAACTTTTTGGAGCCTCTAAATGTTGAACTAAGGGTATTATCTCATGTATAATAAATGGTTGATAGGTTATTTATTATGTTTTCTCATGCAAGGTAAATGTCTAAACCAAACAAAATGAAATATAAGTTTAAGGAGATTTTCCTCGAATCAAAAATCACTTCAAGTTGGGCTTTGTAGCAAGGATTGACATGGAGCATGTGGACCTAGAAGAATTAAATTAACAAATGTTTGTAAACAACCCTTCCTAGTTGGCTTAGAAGTTGGTTACAGCGGCATAACACAAGTTGTTATTTCACTAACTTAAGGAAAATTGTGGCATATGATGGGAGGATTGTAGTTGATCTCTCTATTAAAGCAATCATAAAAGCATTAGCCTTACCTACTATCTTGCCATGATCAATATGTTAAAGGAATATGGTCAAATAGTTTATGACCAAGGCCCAAATAAATGGAAGGTCATTATTCACCATTGGACAAAGAAGTCAAGCTTTGCATTGACCAAGATTCCAAAGAACTTGTACAAGAGTAATTTAATTACTAAGATCAATGGTGTGGTGTCTTTGTTGAGTAGAGTAATGGGCTTGCCATCCTCATTTCAAGATTGGATGTAACTTTATTGAAGAGAAATGGAGACAAGAAATATATTTAGCCAAGCTAATCGATGACAATATTCACAAGCAATTTATGGCCATGAGAGAAACTAGAATATTCTTCATGACCTCTTATGTTGTCTACATGTTGGCAAGGAACTTCTCCTATTGAGGATTAACATGCATTGACAACATTGGCAATTCTCTTGGCCAAGTGAATGTGTATGATGACTACCCACAATTGGAGTTGTATAACTCTTTCTCATTACAAAAGAGTCAATGATGCATTCAACATGCATATTACTAGAATGGTACAAGGTGATTTGAGCAAGAGGTTGTGTACCCAAGCCACAAAATTGGTAAAGAGATTTGAATATCGGTTAATCCAATTTCCAAAATTCACATACTTGAGAATAGAGTGTTTTCTTGGAGCACCCTGCAAATTACCGAAGTACGTAACTAACAAGATGGTACTTATTGAAGTGACAATGCGTGAACTTTGTCACTCTAAGAAGCTTCTTCAAGAATTGTATAGGGTTGTTGACCCTATCCTGTATTGGTTGGTAAGGGATTGTTTTCTTGCCCTTCCTATTATTATGTGGAGTAATTAGATGATAGATTTCTTGCAATATTTAGTTATATTTACTTCTAACAAAATTTACTAACTGCTAAATGCTAATGGTGTCCAAGGACTGTCACTCCTTGTCCACAAATGTACCTTACTACTTTAATGAGAATAGTTCAAGAATGGGGACATTACACAACTCTTGTATTTCACATGGCATTTCATTTAATGCATCAAAATCCTATAGTTGACCTACATCCCATATATATAGGGCAGTCAACTTGCATAAAAAAATGCTATATATATATAGATATATATATATATATAGATATATATATATATACATATATATATATATATATACATACATACATACATATATATATATATATATATATATATATATACATATATATGTATGTATTTTAAATGTTGGGGAACGTCGGAATTCCAACGAGCACCACAAGACAATCGACGAGGTTGTCATACCTGCAATGTTCTTGTCATCGCAATTTTCATCAGAATTCCAAAGCACACAACCATTTATGCGATGAGGATACCATAACTATGACGACAAAAACATCGCAAGATGTAGCCTCGTCAGTGGTCGTAGTCATTGAAATTTTGATGTCTCCTCATCGAAAAAAGAGGAATGTGTCCTGCATCTCATCATCGCACATACAACGGAATTTTCACGTCTCCTCGTTGAAAAAAGAGGAACGTGTCCTCCATCTTGTCATCGCACATACGTCGAAATTATGATATCTCCTCATCGAAAAAAGAGGTGCGTGTCCTATGTCTCATCGTCACACACATGTTAGAATTCTGACCTCTCCTTGTCAAAAAAATATGCCACTATTCCATAGAAATTTCCGATGTGGAGAATTTGGAATTACGACATGCAGCCCGTCGTTTGAATTTCTGACGAAAAAATAGCGACGGGGATTTTCTCCCGGTTTTGTCGGAATTCTGACATTTTGTCTGAACTCCGAGAAACACTCGTAAAAAAAACCCCAAATGTACTTAGTGTGTGGCACTGATTGGACGAGTGGGGGCATAGATGATAATGGCATTGTGAAATTCATGCCCCCAATTGTAGCTTGTGTGACAAATGATGACGGATTTGGATAAGATGGAGGATTAGGATTAGGGATCATGTAATGGATTTGGGGATAATGAGATGGTGGATTTGGATTAGGGATGTAAGTGGTAGTATTGTGAGAAAATATGGAGGTATGGATGTTGCATATGAGGGATACATAGAGGTGATACATGAGGGAGATGTGGGCGGAAGATATGATGGATTTCCCTTGTCAAAGGTGTGATAAGGATTATGATTGGATGCACATGAAGGAATCATAGAGTAGTTAGGATGAACAATTGGATTTTGATATCAAACACTTGGTGCAAGCTTGCTAAGGATGAGGGCATCAAGATTTTAATTTCATACTCATCTTGATCAACCATACCATCAAGGTTTGTTGGCAACAACAATAAAGGAAAACTGAGAGGGGGGCTTGAATCAGTTTTCACTGAATTAAACAATTTAAGCACAATCTTAGATCTAATCAACTGTAGCAAAAATAAAGATAGACACAATAAAAATAACACTCATAACACCATGATTTTGAGGTGGAAAACCCGGTTAAGGGAAAAACCATGGTGGGAACCTACCCACAATAAGATGATACTCTGCAGGAGTATGTGTGAATATTACAATGGGGAATGCACATGCATTCAAGCACACTTCCTAGAGCTCACTGCTCAAATATAATGACCTAGACGGCTCCAACCCTTAGGGAAGTTTCACTACCTTACAATAATATTTGGACTACAATCCAGTTTGGATGAATTGAAAGATTAACATCTCATAATGTCTGATGACAGTTCCAGTTAAGCTCATTTGTCTGCCCTGCAACATTCTATGCTCAACACACCACATTGAAAGATGAATTCACTTATTCACTCATAAACCACTCTCTAATATTATAAACACAACACTCATACCCAAATTACATGAATATAACACCTATTTATACAAATCATCAACCTTGATTGCAAGGTCGACCAAACCCTCAAGACCTTATTAAAAATTACATCACACGATACATAAATTAACCACCGGCCAACATAATGTCATAGATGACATAGCATGGACCCAAATCAAATCCTCGAACATGCAACGCTACAAAAAATCTCGCCAAGATCAACCACAACACGCTACACTATCGAAAATACTGCATAACATGAAGAATATCACTGGACCCATAAGATCTTCAATAACGCACACGATGATCATGTTGGCATTTGGTATAATTAATGTAGATCAGGTCATGCAGTTGAAGTTGGATGACTACACCAGTGAAGGATATAAGTCTATTTGTGATGAAGAGATTGAGATTCTATGAATAGATGACATGATCAGTTATTTGTGTTGTCATTGCTGGCGATTGATGTTCCTGATATTTTTCTTTATCATCTAAGTGATTTGGTTTACTAGAAGACAGGGTTTCCCGACAGTGAGCTAAAGTCTATGAAATAGGACTTTTACCGGTAAAGCAGAATTGTTTTTATTGGATCGGTCGATTGGTAATGATTGGTGATTTGCGATTTGGATGGTGAACTTATATCATGGAAAGATGTATGCGACTGGAACCAGAACTTGTGATGATTATCGAAAGGCGTGTTTCAATTTCTGATGAAGTTTTGCTAAGGTTTTAGTAGGGCTTAAGGAGCGGTGAAGAAATTATCAAACCGGTAATGATTTATGTTATGACAATGATCAACAACAAGTCTACTTAAAGTTGGTAACATGACACAACCCACATAAAAGATTTAATAGTTGTTTTAGTGCGATTCAAGGAATATTTTCTTGGTAATCAATGAAATGCTTTGGAGAGTGTTTTGAGGATACAAATCGGATTTCCGTGATGATTTATGATCAATCAACGATTTATATTGCATCGTAATTTGTTGTTATGATCTTGATAGTGATCTACGATGATCTTTTGTGATCTTATTGTAAATTCATGATGTAATTAGGTTGTGTGGCCAATCGAGTTGAGATGGCTATTTATGTTGACACAATTGATGTCTATTGTGTCAGTGGTCTTAGAGAATGTGTTAAGTCATCCAAGTGTAGTGTGTAATCTTCCCGAGAGTTGCAGAGTGTTGTGTATAACTAGATCTGATCAAGCAAGCAGAGAAGTGCAAGTATACATATCATTTTCTTATTGTTGTTCCCTAACACTTGCAGCAAGTTAAATCCCTTGACCGGGTAGGTTCTAACAAGCCTAAATCATTTAAGTCCCCTAATAGGGCAGCTCTCAAAAAGAGTGTTAAATCCTCTCACGAGGTTGATCCTAACAGATAATCAAACTCCTAATCAGGTTGCAAGGCAAATCCCCTAATCAGGTGACTCTTGATAGGGTCTTCTCTTAACCAGGCGTATTGTAAGCTTCTAACAAGGCTATGCTCCTAACATGGCATACTTTGAAAGAGTACAAATATTTGTGGGTGCTAACTCCCACCATGGTTTTTTCCCTATTTGGGTTTCCACGTCAAAAACTTATGGTGTTCATGTGTGGAATATTTTTCATGTGATGTTCTTGTTTATATTTCATTTCATGCATTATTTCTAAGAAACCGGTTATGATGTTTTATCAGAAGTTTATCAGAGGTTACCGGTACTGATAAAAGTTGTTTGAGAATTTTTTTGATCTTATTGATAAGGTTAATGAGTTTGTAATTGATCAAGTTTATATGATTACTTTTGTGGTGAAAGTACTGGTAAATGATTTGATTAATGTGTTAAACAAATCTGATAAAGAGGTTATTAGATTTGATTATAGAAGTTGAGATATTTGTTATATAGTTTCATATCTGAGATAAGCTGAAATAAGTTTGATTTTGAGTTTAAGTTTGAATTGGTCTTAATACTGATTCACCCCCTCTCTCAATATCAACCGGATCTTCATAGGATTAAAAAATCAATGTGGACCACCAAAACAAATAGGACATGATCAGGAAACACCAACAAGCATGTTAGAACCATCCGCAATAGCTACACCAACACCACCTATTCAAATCTTCATCGATCAACATGCTAACACTCAAGAACACTTAACAACAATAATTTGGACTAAAAGGATAACTTGTGGAGTGCCAAATCATGAGCCATATAAAATGAAGATACACACAAGAATCCCAAACACTCTCCCAAATCTGAAACACAAGATCATATCATACCGGAGCACAACAGATCAAATACTGGACACTGCCAACCACTGAACAGAAAAAGCCAAACCTCAATACAGATCAAATGATATGATCAAGTAAAGTTCCAGATCACTAAAACCAATAAATAATGAAGTATGTCTAGTTGATTCAGCATCCCAAACATATAAACCAACCAGATCAACTCTATGTAATCACCAGAGCACCAAAACACAGGAATATGTTGACATAAATGACAACAACATATCCTAGCAGCAACAATATCCAACAATCTTGGCCTTTGGAATTGATGGCAACATATGAGTGTAAAAAATAATCAATGCTAAGGAATAAATCAACACCAGAAATCACCAACAAACTCCCCCTAAGATCGTGCACACAAAGCTTCGAAGATAAGGTGGTTTTTCACATGCTTCTCTCCCCCTTTGACAACAATGCCAAAGATAAAATATAAATCATTATTCTTTCCCACTAAGAAGGACAATCTCTCCCCCTTAGGATAAACTCACAAATCTGAACCATACACTAACTACTTCGGCTAAGTAGCAGCACCAACTCATCAATCTGGATAAGAAGATAAGACTTTGAAGTCCATCGGATTGATGCATCTCAATGCATCTAGTTCTTAGCAGGAGGGGCAAAGACTCCTAACTTGTCTCTCAAATATACAAATGTATCTGCAAGAAAAGGTTTAGTAAAGCTATCTGCAATCTGATCCTTTGTAGATACATATTCTAATCTGACTTCTTCATCACTGACTTTCTCCCACAAGAAATGATACTTAATTGATATATGCTTTGTTTTAGAATGTAGTACCAGATTCTTGGAAATATTAATAGCACTTGAATTATCATAGTATATAACAATAGGCTCATCATACGCAACTCTAATATCCTTCAACATATCCTTCATCCAAACTACCTAAGTATAGTTGCTAGCAGCAACAAGGTATTCAACTTCTGTAGTAGATAGAGATATAGCATCTTGTTTCTTAATGGACCATGAAACCAACTTCTTTTCTAGAAAGAAAGCTCCATCAATAATGCTCTTCTGGTCATCAACATCACTTGCCCAATCGGCATCAGTGTAATTACATAAAATGAAATCACCATTCTTTGGATACCATAAACCATAGTCAATTGTCCCCTTCAAGAATATGAAAATCCTCTTCATAACTATAACATGACTCTCTTTACGATTATCTTGAAATCTAGCACAAAGACAAACAACATGCATAATATATGGCCTAGTCTGAGTCAAGTATAATAGTCCACCAACCATAGATCTATACAAGGTCTGATTAACTTTCTAAGATTCATCATGCTTAGACAACTTGCATTGAGTCACCATAGGAGTTCCAATAGGTTTGGAGTCATCTAACCCAAACTTTTTCAACAATTATTTCACATACATAGATTGAGAAATGAAAATGCCTTTGTCAATTTGTGTAATCTACAATCCTAAGAAAAAATTCATCTCACCTATCATAGACATCTCAAACTCTTTTTCCATATCACAAGAAAACTTCATAGCCAAAACATCATCTCCTCCAAAAATAATGTCATCAACAAAGACTTCAACAATTAAAATATTATCATTATCAACCTTAAAGTACAAATTACTATTAGGAGTACCTTTACAGAATCCCAACTTCATCAAATACCTATCCAATCTAGCATACCGTGCTCTAGGGGCTTGCTTAAGTCCATAGAGTGCTTTCTTCAATTTGCATACCATGTCTCCTTCATCTGATAATGAAAATCCATCTAGTTTCTCAATGTATACTTCTCTTCCAAATCACCATTCAAAAAAGATAACTTAACATCCATCTGATATACCTTGAAATTCTTATAAGTAGTCTATGCAAGCAGCAATCTAACAGCTTCAATTCTAGCTACCGGAGCAAAAGTCTCCTCATAGTTAATTCCTTTCATCTGTGAATATCTCTTACATACCAATCTTGCTTTGTTTCTAACCACTTCACCAACTTCATTCAGTTTATTCCAGAACACCCATTTAGTGTCAATCACATTCTTGTCTTTAGGTCTCGGAACAAGCTCCCATGTGTTATTCTTCTGAATCTGATTCAATTCTTCTTCCATAGCTTTTATCCAATTCTCATCTTTATATGCTTCCACAACATCTTCAGGTTCAATCTTTGAAATCAAACATATCTCTTCAACAATAATCTTTCTCCTAGTCATCACACCTTTATTTTTATCAACAATAATCTGATTTTCTGAATGATTCAATCTTACGTACCTTAGAGTCTTCTAATTGTTCTAATTTTCTGGCTCTTGAACTTCTTCCCAGCAGCAACAATATCCGAATTAACTGTTTCTACTAGAGCATTTTGCTTTAAGATCTTAGTTTGCACAGGCTTTGAAATAACATCTTGATCATCAAACTAATACCCACATGTTCTGATCTGCTTTCCATGACATTCATCAACCTTCACATTTTCACTCTCCACTATCTTCTTAAACCTCTTATTGTAATACTAGTAGGCTTTTCTCTTAGTAGAATAACCCAAGAAGGTTCCTTCATCACATCTTGCATCAAACTTTCTTATATCCTCATCTCTCTTGATATAACATTTTCTTCCAAAAATTATGAAATATCTAACTGTTGGAACATGACCAAACCATAACTCATAAGGAGTCTTACCACAATCACCTTTTATATGCACCCGGTTGAATGTGTAAACAAAGTGCTAACAACTTCTCTCCAAAAGGTCTGTGCAACATTTCCTTCAATCAGCATAGTCCTAGCAACATCCAAAATGGTTTTGTTCTTCCTTTCAACAACTCCATTATGTTGAGGGGTTCTAGCAGCAGATAATTGTCTTCTAATTCCATTCCTCTTACAAAATGAATCAAACTAGTCAAATGTAAATTCTCCTCCTCTATTAGATCTCAAACACTTCAACTTCAATCCTATCTCGGTCTCCACTTTAGCTTTGAATATCTTGAATTTCTTTAGTGCTTTTGATTTCTCCCTTAGAAAGGTAACCCACACCATCCTAGAGTAATCATCAATCAGCAACATGAAATATATGTCACCCTACATGCTTCTCATTCTTGTAGGATCACACAAGTCAGTATGTACAAAATCCAACAATCCATTAGATGAATACAACTTACTTTTTAATGTAGTTCTTGTTAGCTTTCCCAACTGACATTCTTTACATATTGGATTAGATGGCTTCACAATCTTAGGCAAATCTCCAACAGCTTGAGTAGAGCCCATCCTTATCATGCAGTCAAAATTGACATGACACATCCTTCTATGCCACAACCAACTTTCATCAATCTGAGCATTCAAACAACTTTTCTCACCAACATTCAAATGAAAGATATTACCTTTAGTCTTAGTCCCTGATGCAATCTCTATACCAGAGGCATTTAGGATCTTGCATTTACGATTCTTGAATTTCAAATCATATCCCTTGTCAATTATCTATCCAACACTCAAAATATTATGCTTCAAACCTTCAACATACAAGACATCATCAATATTATGCTTACCATCAAAAGAAATAGAACCTCTACCATGGATCATACAAGCTTTATCATCTCCAAATCTCACTATACCACCATCATACTTCTCCATATTCATAAATTTTCTTTTATCATCTATCATATGATGTGAATAATTGCTACCAATTACCCATTCATATTTCTCTTCAATCTTAGCAGTCAAACCTTTCTCCTCAATAATGCAGCTTGTAGAATTCACTGGTACGGGATCATCTTCCTTGATAGCAATAAATACAAATTCATCTTTTAAATTCCCATTCTTGGGATCTTCATCTATCACTCCTTCATCAATAGCATAATAACATCTCTTCTGATATCTGAACTTCCAGTTAGGCTTATAGGGCTTATCGTACTTATCATGCTTATCATATCTATCATGCCTTTCAAATTTGGCATCCTTATCATATCTAGACATCCTTTTAGGACACCTAGAAGAAAAATGTCCTATCTTATTACAAGAGAAACATTTCAAAGGCAACTTTCCATCGTACTTACTGGCTCCATTAGGTAACTTCTAGCAATAAGGGCTTGAAGCTCATCTAGCTCTCTTTCTTGCTCTTCCATCTCTCTTTTTTGTTTTTCATATCTAGAAACCCAACATGAACTCTCTCCTAGATCATACTTCTGCCTCTCGGATATAGAGGCTTTAAATGCAGTCTCGGATTTACCATGTGATTCTCCAAACTTTCTCAACTCAAAGGCAACAAGCTTACCAACCAGCATGTCCCTTGTCACAATAGTCACACTTCGGATCTCATCAATAGCAACTACTTTAGGCTTGTAAGCAAGAGGAAAAGATCTCAACACTTTAACAACAATCTCATCTTCTTCAAGGGTTCCATCAGTGCATCTAATACCTAGGACAAGTTCATTCACCTTAGCCATAAGGTAGACATGTTCTCATCTTCTCCCATTTTCAATGTCTCATACTTTCCTTTCAAACTCTGTAGTTTAGCAACTTTGACATGTTTATCTCCTTCATACAAGGTCTCTAACTTCTCCCAAATCTCATGTGCAGTATGCAAACCCATCACATTAGTCATCTCTTAATTAGTCAGGACACTCGGTAGTGCTTCCTTAGCTCTTATTTTATGTTCAACATCCTTGATCTTAGCAGCAGTAATCGGTCCATTCTGAGGAACATTATAGGTATTCTTTGTATTCTTCCAATAATCATCTCCAAGACATTTCAAATGAACTTCCATCTGGTCCTTCCATACAGTGTAATTATTTTCATTAAATCTCGAACTTTCCTTCTTGAACACATAGGTTGCCATCCTGGATCTCCTGAAGCGATCAAGCTTCTTCTTGAGGATCTAGCTCTGATACCAATTGTTGGCAACAACAATAAAGGTAAACCGAGAGGGGGGTGAATCAGTTTTCACCGGATTAAATAATTTAAGCACAATCTCAAATCTAATCAACTGCAATAAGAATAAAGATAGACACAATAACAACAACAAGCATAACACCAATATTTTGACGTGGAAAACCTAGTTAAGGGAAAAACCATGGTGGGAACCTACCCACAATAAGATGATACTCTATAGTAGTATGTGTGAATATTACAATGGGGAATGCACATGCATTCAGACACATTATGTAGAGCTCAGTGCTCAAATATAATGACCCATAAGGCTCCAACCCTCAGGGAAGGTTCACTACCTTACAATAATATTCGGACTACAATCCAGTTTGGATGAATTGAAAGATTAGCATCTCCTAATTTCTGATGATAGTTTTAGTTAAGCTCATTAGTCTGACCTGCAACATTCTATGCTCAACATACCCCACCGAAAGATGAATTTTCTTATTCACTCATACACCATTCTCTGATAATGCAGACACAACACTCATACCCAAATTATATGAATATAACACCTATTTATACAAATCATATACCTTGATTACAAGGTCGACCAAACCCTCAAGACCTTATTACAAATTCACATCACACGATACATAAAGAAACTACCTAACCAACACAATGCCATAGACGACATAGCATGGATCTAAATCAAATACTTGAACATGCAACGTTACCAAAAATCTCGCCAAGATCAAATGCAACACGATACATCACCGAAAATACCACATAACATGAAGAATATCACCAAACCCATAAGATCTTCAATAACGCGCACAATGATCAATGCGGACTGCCAAAACAAATAAGACATGATCATGAAACACCAAAAAACATGTTAGAATCATCTACAATAGCTGCACCAACACCACTTATTCAAATCTTCATCGATCAACATGCTAACACTCAAGAACACTTAACAACAATAATTCGGACTAGAAGGATAACTTGCAGAGCGCCAAATCATGAATCATCTAAAATGAAGATACACACGAGCATCCCAAACACTCCCAAATCTGCAACACAATATTAGATCATACCAGAGCACAACAGATCAAATACCAGACTCTGCCAACCACTAAATAGAAAAAGCCAAACCTCAATCCAAAGCAAATGATATGATCAAGTAAACTTTCGGATCACTAAAACCAATAAAGAATGAAGTATCTCTCATTGATTCAACATCCCAAACAGATAAACCAACCAGATCAACTCTCTGTAATCACTCAAGCACAAAAACACAGGAATATATTGACATCAATGACAACAACATATCCTAGCAGCAACGATATCCAACAAGGTTTTCAATTTCATATTCGTCTTGATCAACCATACCCTCATCATCATCAGAATGGGATGTAGTGGAAGAAAATGAAGGATAACCAAACTTATTATAATAAAATTGCAATATTATGATTAGTTGATGAGTTGGAGAGATGAAGAATGAAAAAGGATGACTGAACAAAGCTCAAACTAGGACGAAGACTGACTTTGAGGAAGTTGGAAAGAGGATGAAGTTTGATGTTCGATTTTGGATGTTTGATGTTTAGTCTCTAACTTAGGAAGAAGACAACGATGACATGAATTAGGGGATGGGAGGTGATGATGGATGATAGTGATGATGCATGAATAGAGAGGATGACCAAGATCCGATTAATGACTAGGAGGATCCAGTGCAATGAGATAAACCATGCACTGGATAGACGATAATAATGATGTTAGAATTGTAATGATTACAACCAAGGTTATGACTAGCAACTAAGATGATAAAAGTGACCATGCAAGTCAAGATCCTATTAGATGATAATGATGATGCCATATTTGAGATGATGACAACCAAGGTAACAACTCAAAAACTTGGAAGATAAAAGTGACAATGCAACTTGAGACCTTGGGAATAAGGAAAGGCTGCTAGACTATGAAGCAAAGTCGCTGGACAAATTTTGGCAGCATAACCAGACAATAAGGATCAAACCTGTTGAAATATGAGGCAAACCCACCATAGCAAGGATCAAACCTGGTAGACCTAGGTGCAAACCCACTATAGTATCAAAAGATTGAGATGACAGGTGAGAATGATAGTGAAATATTTAGACTAAAGTACAAACTCGCTATACCTAGGTGCAAAACTCACTATAGTATCAAAGATTGAGAGAACCAACCGATGCTCTGCAAAATGAAGGATTGTTAGAAAAACCTGTGGTGAGGCAACACACACATGAGAAACACAAGAAACAAAGAGTCAGTGAATCAACCAAAGATTATTCTAAACAAGCATACCAAGAGAGACACTAAAAACACAATAGAATATTTAACTATGAAAATAAATGCAACAAGGCATCTCCAAATGCCTTCCACCATGCTTGAAGCTCCTCCTCCCTTGTTCCTCTCCTCTCCAAGTTCCAAATGAGTGTAGCTCTCAACAACTTTTTGCACTATGGATGTCTTATGGAGATTTAAGATTGAAATGTTTTAACTATGCTAATTAGACATGCTATGAAATGAGCTAAGATTTATTTTAGTCCTAAATGACAATATATGAGTGATTTATGCTAAATGCTCTCTCTAAAATTGACTATAAGTTAAATGCATATAAGTTTTCAGGATCTGGATATTGAAGAAATGAGCTCTATTTATAGGAAAAATGGAGCAATGGATGGCTGGGATTTCATAATCTCAACAAGGGTCAAGATTGAGTGGTTTAAGATCCATGTGAGAAATTTCAACCCAATCCTAGGATGACAAATGTCAACATGAGAGGGGTTGAGGGGAGAGGGAAGAAACATTAAATGTTTGACATGACCTGAGGGTTAACTTGGGAGGTAGGGTTAATGTTGAGTTGAGTGAATAAATTTATTATTCAAAGAATAATGCTTTTATCCAATGGACAAACTCTTGTGCAAGAGTTAGTGAGGATAACCATGGTCAAAGCAATAAATTATTGAGGAGACACATGGGTTACATGAGGGTTGAGTTAGGGGTCAAAGTCCCTAACCATGGGTGCAAGTGGATTTAACCATAAATGGTTGTGTAAGAGCCATTAATGGTCATGTAAGAGCCATTAGTGGTTTGGAAGACTTTAGAGGTTAAATTGTTGAATACAAAGCATTAAATGCTTTTCAAAGACTTTGGAGTCTTTGAGAAGTGACTTCAAGTTGCCTAGGAATGTGACAATAATTAGGGGATGGATTAGGCTAATTAGGAAGGGGGTAGAAGAATCTAAAAGGGGTTTAGGATTGCAAGTGGATTTGGTGGGTGAGGGAAAATAGGATTTTATTAAAATAAAATTCATTTATTTCAACAAATCGGTGCAAATGTTTTATTTATTTATTTAAAAGAGGAAAATGGATTAAACTAAATAAATAGGATTTATTCATTTAATTGATTGTGAATTTGGTTTAATGAATTAATTAAAATAAATTAAATAATTTATTTAATTAATAGGAGAATTTTTGAGGATGAATTAATTAAATGTTAATTTAATTAACTGATGGCTAGTGGGTTTTTAATCAAATAAATAGCAAATATTCATTTAATTAAAATGGACATATTTATGTGACTACATTTGCCCCTCTTTGAGACAGTGCAGTTTACCGCGTTGTTTCAAAGAAAGAAAAATATGTGTGAAGAAATATGCCCCATAAAATGTTAATTTAATGGGTGGTATGCCCCCTCGAGAGATGGGCCAATTTTTTTTTAAAATCAGGCGATCTCTCGAAAAAGAACAAGAATTGGTGGGGAGGTAGAAGAGAAGAATTTAGTAGTACCGGTGAAAGAATCAAAGAAATTAGAGATAAAACAGAGAAATGGGAGGCATTGGAAGTTCTCGGGGACTATGACGGTGAGCAAGGTAAAATTAAGTTTACGACCAAGGGTATATATGGGGGTGAAGGGGTAAAAACAAGGTCATTTGCATTCATCTCCACAGTGATTTTAGAGCTCTAATAGGGACCTCTTTGAAAGAGCGAGCAACAGTCAAGATGCCGGTACCAATAGCAGATCATCGGCTAGAGTGGGTTCGTCGATTCCAAC
Source organism: Cryptomeria japonica (assembly GCF_030272615.1). Taxonomy (NCBI): domain Eukaryota; kingdom Viridiplantae; phylum Streptophyta; class Pinopsida; order Cupressales; family Cupressaceae; genus Cryptomeria; species Cryptomeria japonica. The sequence continues at coordinate 215,864,816 of NC_081415.1, forward strand.
GGTTAGATGACTATGGACCATCGGTATGTAAATTTGAAAATTTTTTTTTCACGCATTTTTGATATCTTTTTTGAAGTGTCCAAGTTGAGTCAAAACAATAGCGCTAAAACTATGTTTTGGCACTGTTGTCAATTAAACTAGTGCTATTGTGCCGCTATAGTGCTATCGCATAGTGGTTTTAGCGCTTTTGCAAGTTGTAGCGTAGTTGAGTAGTTTTTTTAGCGCTAATGTAGTTTGAGTGCTATTGAGTCCTTTTAGCGCTATTGTTTTGAAATGGTGCGATTGTGTTGTTGTTCTAGTGCTATTGTTTGTTTAACGCTAGTGTGTAGCTGTTGTAGTGTGATTGTTAGCAGAGTAGCGCGCTTGTTAGTAGAGTAGCGCGGTTGTTAGCAGAGTAGTGCTATTGTCTGAAAAATAGATGCCCCAGTGTTTAGAAAAAGAATCTCTTGATGCCAATGATGGATGGACGGAGAGGTTAGTTGTTTTGAACCATAGCAGCCCCGTTGAGACTTAGGTCATTAGGATAAATGTCTGTTGTAGTCTAGGTGTGCCATGATTGCTTACTTGTTGAGACTTGAAGATACTTGATCAAAGTATCTGTTGGTAGTCTAGGTTTAAACTTAAGAAAGTTTGAAACAAAACAACTGATGATGATGGTTGATGTGCATGTGTAGGAGGATCTTCCCATCTTACAAATGTGGGAGAGGCATCCAACCACACAACAATTGAGAGATCAACTGACAGAGGTCAAGATTGATTGCATTGCAGCGACAGGCCTATACGATGTGATGTATATGCCTATGATTCAGACGAATCGCGGTTTGATGACAGCATTGGTAGAGTGGTGGCATAGTGAGACTTGTATGTTTCACCTAGCACAAGGGGAGATGACTGTGACACTGGAGGATGTGTGGCGTATCTTACACATCCTTATCCAAGGGGATCTGGTGACATATGATCGAGCCTGGGGGATAGCAGCGGTGCAATGGATTTTTGAGGAGGATGTGTTTATTCACGATGGCTCGATAGCATGGGAGGATATAGCTGCATTATATGAGCCACTACCTGCTATATTATCAGGTATTGTGGGGGGCCTACTATGCCCAGATCGATGATCGCATGGACTAGCCATGGGTTGGGGCCAGGGGATAGAGAAGATGATGACTGAGGGGACCCGCTTTGCATGGGGACCGTATGTTCTGTCGCACCTATATCGGGAGCTACATGAGGTGGTGTTTCGAGAGACGAGCTCACTGGGAGTTGGGATCACTCTATTGCATATCTGGGCGTGGGAGCACCTACCTGTGACTCGACCTGTTAGTCTAATATTTAAAGCAATGGATCAGCCCTATGTGTATATGTATGGCGGTATGATGAGTCAGCCCCACCTGGGGAAGTCAGAGTGGTGGTGGCGGGCGTTAGATGATTTAGATGCAGTGATCTGGAGGCCCTATATTGAGTGCGAGCCCTGGGAGGATGATGCAAAGGTCTTGCCTTATGTATTTATGACACGATACTTGATTGGTAGGACAACCTACAATGTGGAGAGACAGGTACCTGGTAAAGTGTTGAGGCAGTTCGGACAGAGGCAGGGATTGTCGAGTGGGTCAGGAGAGTATGCACGGGTAGTACGAGAGAGGTTCCAGTGGGGGCCAGTATTACCATATGATCAAGCTTTAACAGAGTTTCTGACTCTACAGGCGAGACCATGGCAGATGAGACCAGGGATTGTAGATGCATGGGTGACAGATGAGTACACCTAGTACATTACGACACATCCTATTCCACGCATATCGGATTCAAAAGAGCCGATTCTAGCCTTTGAGGAGGATAGGAGACAGAGACAAAGGAGGAGAGGGGGTCAAGGATTTGGAGTAGGGGGACAAGGGAGATGTGATGGAGGAGTAGGGGATGGAGGAGGTGGGGATGAAGGAGGAGGAGGTGGGGGTGGTGGATTTGGAGGGGGTGGGGGATTTGGAGGTGGAGGTGGTGGAGGTGGACGGTTACATCAGAGAGGGAGATGCGGGCAGCCATTGCGACTGTCATAGGGGCCTTTGATGCAAGGAGGAGTTAGATTAGGTGGTAGGGATATGGGGGAGGGAGAGGTACCTATGGATACAGGAGAGGGAGCCACTGGAGGAGGAGAGGGAGCTATAGGTGGAGGAGAGGAGGGAGCTACAGGTGGAGGAGATCTTCGGGATCATATGATATTATTTTTGCAGACTCGGCTAGAGGATATGGAGGTAGAGGTTGCAACTAGAGATGTTCAGCTGTTTGCACGGGAGTCAGAGTTGACTATAGTGCTGCGGGAGAGAGATCAGGTAGTTGATAGGGTGATCTAGCTACAAGAGAGAGTTCGGGCCTTGGAGGGAGTACAGAGACATGGGTCATCGACTGATTCATTGGCGAGGGAGTTACGGAGGGCAGGTGTTGAGGTTGATTATTGACGATGTCTATATGAGCAGGCGGTACCATCTAGTCGGCAAGTACTGAGCTATTCACAGATGCGTTGGGAGAGATCAGAGTGGTCTCAAGAGGATGTAGAGCAGTGGTGGTGTGATGGGTCCTCCACGGCGAGGTAGTGCAGGTGGTGCAGGGGGTAGTGGGGGAGCAGGTGGTGATGGTGGTGCAGCATCTGGCCAAAGTGGCATTTGAGAGAGCATTATATATTTTATTATATTGTCATTTTTGGACTATGACTGGGATGGCTCTTGGTAGCTGATATTTTTGACATCATTGTACTCTGATACATGTATGTTTTTGCGAGATGATATGATGTGATATATGAGGAGATATCATATTTTGTGATGATATGCATGTTGATGATATGTATGGATTTATGCAGGATGATGATCTATGATTTATGGTTAGATGGATATTTGTACTTGCTATATGTATGTGTTTATGAGATGATTGCTATATGCCTATTTTTATATTGATTTGTATGATGTCTATATGCATGTTTTATCAATGTGATACTAACATGTGGATGCAAGTTTAATATATATGCATGATGCATTGGTGTAATGCTTTATGTATGTAATGCCATAATGATGATGTATGCATAATGAAATGATGCTAACGATGCTATAGATAGCATTTGTGTTTGATGAGATGATGATATGCAGTTGTGTTTGATTATGATGAAATGCAATGAATCGAAATGACTTATGTAAATGCATATAGATGGTTAAAATGAATGCAAATGGATAAACAAATGTAAAGTACAAATGTTCATGTGATGATTTCTAAATGACTTAAAATATGACTAAGTGAAATGATAATGTTATGATAATGCAACTAAGGGGTAATGAACAACTGTACCTTAATGCAATTAAAAGGACAATGAATGCATTTTAATGAATCCTAAATGAAATCTTTGTAAGATGAAATGAATGAGTATAAGAATATACGTGAATAGATAGATGAATGCACTTAACTAATGGATAGATAAATAAATGCGTGCAACTAAAGGAATCAAGACAAATGTATGGTAAATAAGCTAAAACAATGGTGAATGATGATTGTAACAAGACATCTAATTGTATCTCGAATGACTTAATGAATGTACAATAATGGCGAATAATGGTAGTAAATGCAATGATGAGAAATTTATACAAATGAATCTAAATGTCTTGATTTTGCAATGATGAAATGATGTAATGATACTAATGCAAATATATGATAATGAACTAGATGCATGTAAATGCAATTAAATGAATTTAAATGAAGATCTAAAAATGAATTTAATGAAAACCTATATGCAAGTACATATTTAAACTAGGTGCATTTTAAATGCAAACCTATATGCAAACCTATATTTAATGAAAACCTATATGCAAGTACATAATGAACTAGGTGCATTTTAAATGCAACTAATTGTAATGAAATGATGATGTGTTCATGATAGATGAATGCAAGGTTGGTTAGACTTTGCATGATGCACTAACGATGTATTAGAGAAGTCTGTTGTGATTGTATCCAAGACCAAATAATGTCTCATATTTAAACTTGTTCACACTTGCATACAAAACCATGAATATCAATAATGAATGATCAAATGAATGGGTGATATGCAACGAAATGCAATATAAATAGATGAGATGAAATGATGATCCATAGTGCTTTATTTTCATCATTGAGCAAGGGTAGTATCAATCTTGGACGAGGCAGTAGGAACCAAGGTTGGAGCATTGTACCTGCAAACAAGCAGCATAAATAAATAAATAAAGAATATGGACCCTCCATAATGGTTCATGCTCATATGGTCGAGGTATACGTTGTATAGCAAGCCATGGTGATCCATGACTGTATTTTGTATATGATCATGTAGCTTAGTGAACTTCCCACGTAGACACCATTAGTACATGCCCTAGAACTTCATTGTAATAATTCGCAGAAGATAAGCAAACAAAAACGATACTTAATCCCGACCACTCTAATCACTTGTGGATATCCCAGAGTAGCATAGGAACCTAATATAAATGAATAAATAACCTACAAACTGACCAAGAACTTGATAGCTTAAACATAATTTTCTTGTCAAAGAAAATTTTATCATGTTTTTGTTTTGGTAAGGAAGGATGCATCTGTGTTAAGATAGTTTGGTGTCAATGTGGATTGCTTGGTTGATTTGATAATTGGTCATCAATGTGTTCTTGGTATCTTCTTGGATGCGTATGTACAAGGGATTTTATATAGGTTGCCATGTTTTTGATTGATTTTTGATGTTTTTATGATGTTTTTGGATTTCGTGAGTGTTTTTGAATGTTTTTGGTATTTTGTGAGATAGTTTTTTGAATGTTTTTGGATTTTGTGAGACAGTTTTGAATGAAGAGCTCAATGAATCACAAGTAATGAAAAATCCACTTCCATCAATAGGTTAAGGGAATTTCCCCTCGTTTAGACATGACTATGAAAAAGCAGAATGCAAGACGCATGAAGTACTATCCTTGATTGCAGATCAATAACAAGCCATGGTTTTGACTGATGGATGTGTGGATGTAATGAATTTGATCGCAACAAGTTCAAAAGACAATGGATCCATAGCCTTTACGAGTGGTGCCTGTTTGCGAGGTTTTCACCATTCACACTTACCCAAGGTGCCACCGGAGTGGTTGTTCATCGGTTGGATGCATGATTTTTCTTTACTATTTCAATTTTTTTGTATTTTCTTCAAGACATTTATCTGAATGTTTTTGGTGTTTTTTCTAGTATGTATTGGAGCCTGATGCTCTGTAGAACTTATGTATAAAACCGTTTCAGGTGCATGTTGTTGATTGGATCTACTAGCGGTTCTCCTTCTGAAGTAGCCAACTGATATGCCCCAAACCCAAATACAACAGTGATAACATATGGACCCGGCCAATTTGATTCAAACTTTCCTTGATGTTCTCTATTTGGTTGGTTACGAGGATTATCTCAAAGAACAAGATCACCTACCTCAAATGTATGAGGTCTAACTTGATGATTATCGCTTCTGCTCGTGCGTTGTTGATAGGCTTTGAGGTGATTGTATGCAGCTTGTCGTTTCTCATCAAGTAGTTCCAAGTCTTGAAGACGTGATGCTCTATATGCTTCATCATCTATGAGATTATGAAAGGAAACCCGTAGAGATGGTATCTCAACCTCAATAGGTAAGATAGCTTCTACTCCATAGACTAGTGAGTAGAGAGTTGCGCTTGTAGGGGTTCGAATGCTAGTTCAATACGCCCATAGTGCTGGATTTAATTGAACATGCCAATCACAGTTGACATCATTGACTGTCTTCTTGAGGATTCTTAATATGTTCTTGTTTGATGCTTTGGCCTGACCATTTCCTTGTGGGTAATGGGGAGTGGAAAAGCGGTGTTGGATGTGAAACTTCTCACAGAGCTCACAGATGTCCTGATTCTTGAATGGGAGTCCATTATCTGTTATGATGGACATGGGTACACCATACTGACAAATGATGTAATTAAGGGTGAATGAGGCGATCTGCTTGCCGATGACTTGGGTAAGTGGAACAACTTCAATCCACTTTGTGAAGTATTCAGTGGCGCTAATAATGAATTTGTGGCCGTTGGATGAAGATGGATGAATTTTACCCACAAGGTCAAGTCCCCATTGACAAAAAGGCCATGGTGTTTGATTGGTTGCAATTCCTATGCTAATGCATGTATCGAGTCTCCATGAACTTGAAATTTCTTGCATTTTCTGACAAAATAATAGGCGTCTTTTTTCATGGACGACCAATAGTATCCAGCGCACATGATCTTCTTTGCCAAGGAAGGACCGCTTGTGTGAGTTCCACAAATTCCTTCATGTACCTCTTCCAAGGCCTTTGTTATCTTATCCTGTTCCAGACATCGAAGGAGAGTACCATCAATACTGCATTGGTATAGGTTCTCAGCAATGATGGTATATCGAGCGGTTTGGCGAATGAAAGTTTTACGTTGGTTATTTGATTGGTTAGGAGGAAGTGTGTGATTGCGGAGGTGGGTGTAGAATTCACCGTACCATGGGGATTCAGAACCAACAAGGTGACATATCATCTCGGATTTGGGGATATCATAAGCGAGAATCCAAAGTTGTTCTACCAAGAACTCGTAGTATGTTGAATTATGTGGAAGATCTAGGAGAGATGCAATGGTATCCATAGCGTTAGCAGCTTGATTCTAATCTCTAGGTATCTGCTCAAAGGTGATAGTAGTAAATGATGCCTTTAAACAATCCACCATTTGCTTGTACGACATTAGTTTATCATCCTTGATTTGATATTCTTTGTTACTTGTCAGATGACCAGTTGGGAGTCACCATATATCTATAACTCTTTTAATTTCCATTGTATGGCTAGTCTGAGTCCTGTGATCAAGGCCTCATATTCTGTTATGTTGTTTGTACATGGAAATGTGAGCTTGTAAGACTTTGGGATGCTGTCACCTTGAGGTGTGATAAACAGAATGCCTGCCCCCAAGCCATGCCTAGTGTATGAACCTTCAAAGTATATCTTCCATGGTTGTACTGTTGCGATCATGAATATCTCTTCATCTGAAAAATTGGAAATAAGAGGATGATCGCCTATGAGGGGAGCATCACCCAACTAATCTGCAATAACTTGACCCTTGATAGCCTTCCGGTCCACATAATCGATGTCAAATTCACTTAGAATCATCACCCATTTGGCCAAGCGGCCTATCAATGCTGCTTTGCTGAGTAAGTACTTTAGTGGATCGATCTTTGCAATGAGTTGTACTTTATGTGTTAGCAGATAGTGCCTCAGTTTAGTGGCTGCAAAGATTACTGCTAGGCAACCTCACTCAATAGGTGTGTAATTGAGTTCATAGCCAACCAGTGTACGAGAGATGTAATAAACAACACACTCTTTCCCTTCTGCATTATGTTGAGCCAGCAGTACTCCTAATGCTGTATTAGTTGCTGAAATATAGAGCAATAGAGGTTTACTTGGATCCGGTGGGATCAACAATGGTGTATTCAAGAGATAGTCTTTTAGATTCGGATCCAGTGGGATCAACAATGGTGTATTCATGAGATAGTCTTTAAGCATCTGAAATGCTTGCTGGCATCTGGCATCCCATTGAAAGCAGATGTTTTTGTGTAATAGGTGTGTAAAGGGGTGACACTTATCTACCAGTTGTGCAATGAATCTTCGGATGGATTGTAGCCACCCTTGTAATGTCCTTAGCTGACTGATATTTTTTGGAGGTGGGATGTCCATGATTTCTTTGACCTTTGCAGGATCGACCTCAATGCCTTTGCTTGAGACAATGTATCTTAGAATCTTCCCTTAGGTTACTCCAAAGACACATTTCTTTGGGTTGAGTTAAACATGATATTGTTCCAGTCTATCAAAGATATTCTCTAATATTTCTAGATGACCTTCTCTTGTTAATGATTTTGCCAATAAGTCATCAACATAATCTTCCATTATGGTGTGCATCATATCATGAAAGATGGTGATCATTACTCTTTGATAGGTCACACTTGCATTCTTTAGACCAAAAGACATTGCATTCCAACAGTATGTTCCCCATGGACATGTGAAGATAGTTTTATGTTGATCCTTTGGTGTGATCTTTATCTGGTTGTACTGTGAAAAGCCATCCATAAGAGAGAGCATGGCATGTCCTGTTGTTAGGTCCATGATTATGTCAATGTTTGGTAGGGGGAATTCATCTTTAGGACATGCCTTGTTTAGATCTCTGAAGTCAGTACAGATACATATGTCCCTATTTGGTTTCTCGATTCATTTAAATTCCAAATGACGTCAAAAACTTTCTTATAAATTCACAGAAACAAATTCCACCCTTTCATACAAGAAATTATACACCGTGATCAATTGCTCTCTACCTGCATATATTAAAGATAACAAAATTCTAGAAATCTTACCTGCATAATCAATTGGTCTAATAAAACCAACATCCAGGAGTTTCTTAAGTTCTGCTTTGACTAGTATCGCAATCTGGAGGTGCATCTTGCAAAGCTTCTGCTTGGCAAGCTTAGCTCCTTCTGCGACGATGAGATGATGCATGACTAAATTAGGATCAAGACCAGGCATGTCTACATATGACCATGCAAAGTTGATTTGATGCTTCTGGAAGAATTTGACAAACTTAGGTTGTTCCTCTGAAGTTAAAAGAGATGCCAGATGTATTTGGTGAGGAGTCTCAGGGGTCCCCATGGTGAATTATTTTGTTTCCTTAATAAGGATTGTTGATCGTTCTTGATTTGTATAGGAGGGGAGGATGTCAAACCTTTCATCCTCAAGTGCCTCAGAGAGGTTTTCACCGTTGGATACGCTGTTTCTTTTTACTTTTATGGGATCAAACAGTGCCACAGTGTGGTCTTCACTGGAAGATCTATGTTTTATTGTTATATTTTTGCTGTTGAAAGGTTTGGCATCCACCCTAAAGTATGTTGCGCTATTAAGTTCAATGGTGAATCTAGCTTTGTGATCCCTGTATGCGGGAAAAGTGGGCGAATAAAACTTAATATATGAAAATTAGTTAATACTAGTCCACATACACACACAGGACTTCTTGATGCAAGTTATGGAGTAACGTAGTATTACTCAGCTTCCCAAGGAGGGTCCCATGGTTCTCTATCTCACAATGTCCCTCAAACCAACGAATAAAACTTAATATATGAAAATTAGTTAATACTAGTCCACACACACACACAGGACTTCTTGATGCAAGCTATGGAGTAACGTAGTATTACTCAGCTTCCCAAGGAGGGTCCCATGGTTCTCTATCTCACAATGTCCCTCAAACCAACGTTTTTGCTCTCAGATCACTGAGCAAAATGGTTTAGGGATGGCAAATATGAGAACGAGAGATGCTTTTGCTAAATTTAGTATGAAATAGATGTGAAGCTATGTATGATGCTAAAAATGCAATAAACTAAATGATAAGATGACAAGATTAGTATGAATACTATCCTAGCATACTATATTTAGTCTATGATTGAACTAGAATGATAAAGAAAGTAATCTAAGCATGCATATTAGTCTAATTTATGATCTAAAAGAGGCTAAATGATGAGCATATATGAAATGAAAGCTTGAAAGAATTTGAGAATAAGTGTGATGCTTCAAATTTGAAAGATGATTGTTAAGAATGGAGGAATGAGAGCTCTATTTATAGCACAAACAGGGCAATGGATGGTCAAGATTGAAAGGTTTAATCAAAGGTCAAGTTTGAAAGTTGGGGATCCATGTGCACAATTGGCACCAATGAAATGGTGACAAGTGTCAACATAGGGTTGGGTTGAGAGAAGAGGTTGGAGGCATTAAAGGCCTGAGAAGACCTCATGGTTATCTAAAGGCTAAGGGTCAAGTCTAAATTAGGCTTACCCAATGGATTAAGATTTAATCCAAGGATAAACCTTTGTGCAAATGATTAAGAGATAATCATGGTCAAAGCATTAATGGCCTGATGAGACCTTTGGGTTGGGTAGAGGTTGAGTCAAAACAAATGTTTTAACCATGTGGGAGGGTTTGAGTTAACCATTAATGGTTATTGGAGACTTTGGGGATTAAGTGGTTGAAGGTTGGAAGCTTTCAAAGGTTATCAAACACTTTAAGGGTTTTGGTGGTTGAAGGTTGAAAACCTTTAATGGTTATCAAAGACTTTGGGCCATTTGAGAAGTGACCTCCCTTTGCTTAGGGATGTGACAAAGTTTAGAGGAGGGTTAGGTTAATTAGAAGCGATCAGAAGATTCTAGAAGGGATTAGGAAGGGGTTTGGGATTTTGCAAGTGGATGGGGGGGATAATAGAATTTAATTGAATAAATGATTTTCATTCAATTTGGTTACAATTTGGAGAAATTAAATAAATTAGATTTATTCAATTTAGGATAACTATTTAATTAAATTTGAATTTAATTAAAAGTGGATAGGGGGGATTTAATTGAATAAAATGATTTATTCAATAATGGGTATAGTGAATTTTATTTAAATAAATTGAGTAATTTATTTAATAAAATAGAAGAATGTGGATAATTTAATTAAATTGGATTTAATTAAATAGAGAAATGAACATAAAATATTCATTTAGGAATATGGTCATTTTTATACGTCTACATTTTGCCCCTCTTTGAAGTGACGTGTGTGCACATGTTATTTCAAAGAAAATGATGCTTTATCATGATTTATGATCAAATGCAATTTTTGTTGTGTCGCTCTTATGATTTGTAAGTTGTGCCCCGATGTTGATTTGATGCCCCAGATTCGATATTTAATGATGATGCCCCCTCGGGAGATGAATCAATTTTTTTAATTTTTATTTTGGAAAATTGTTGATTTAATTTGATGAAGTTCGTATGATGTGTATGATTTCGTGCATGTAAAAAGTGTGCAGATTGATTCATCTCCCGATAAGTTACAACCATTTTGGTATAGGGGAGACCGCGACCATATTACAAGGCCAGTCGGCTAACCCTAATTTCATTTTCCTCCTATAAAAGGGGAAAAGGGCTTGATTTAAAGTCATTTGTGCTTTGTTGACTTTGAAGAAAGAGAATTTGCTCTGGAGAGAAAATGTCGATTCCCTATCACAGACACCGTTTTGAGCGCGTTCGGAGGTACCGGAGACCAGCAGCGCGTGGACCACCAGTAAGTCATCGTTTTTGACCCCTTTTTGATTTTTTGTTTGGTCGTTTTTAGTCACTTTTTGAATTTCAAAGTTTGGGTGTTTCATTTTAGTGCATCTAGGGTCAATAGTAGCACATCAAGTTTAAATTTAGGGGTTGCATCCGAAAAATGTAGGCTAGCACATAAAAATTTTAGGTTAGCGCATGTATGGAAAATAGCGCATATAAAGTGTTGGGTAGCACGTCGCGTCAACAGGGTAGCGCGTAGGTGTGACCTAGTGCATAGGGGCCACAGAGGGTCGCATAGGGAAGGGGGTTTAGCGCATAGGGCTAAACGGGTAGTGCGTAGGAGGGATATATTAGCGCATAGACAGAGTCTAGCGCATATGATGGGTTAGGTAGTGCAATGGAGGAAAAGAGTGGCGCGTAGACAGAGTCTAGCGCATAGGAAAGATAGATTAGCGCGTAGGAGAGACATCCTAGCGCATGGGGGTGTTTTAGCGCATTGAAAATCTATTTTAGCGCATCAGAAAAATTTCTGCAGTGTTGGCCGATTTGAAAATTTTGTTTTGTTTGCCTGTCGTGTTTTGATGAATTTATCCAAGATGAGTATTTGTATAACTTGTTTTGATGTGCAATTTTCCAAGTTATGTATAGATATCAACATGTTGTGTTAATCATAATATGATGTTTTTGCGTGCTCTGTTTCAAATTCAATGTGTGGGAAGCCTGAGTTGTATTACAAGCCGATATGGGTTGGAAACTTGAGTTGTGTTACAAGCTGATATGGGTGGAAAACTTGAGTTGTTTTACAAGTTTATGTGATTTTGATACTTGAGTTGTGTTACAAGTTTTGATATGGTTTTTGAGAACTTGAGTTGTTTTACAAGTTGATATGAAATGATAGGATTTTGAACTTTGATTGTAGATGAGCAAATTGTTTCATGTTGTTGATGTAAGTTTGATTTTGATATCTTTGTGTTGATGTGGAAACTGATATTGGATATGTGTTGTGTGTTGACAGGAGCGATTGGGGGTTGTTCAGTCGAGGGAGAGATTCCCGAGACCGTGGACGTTGATACCGAGATTGTCATAGACGGATTTAGACATTATAGAGAGATGTGGATTGACCTCGCTTCTGGATATGCCTCGGTTCACTGTGAACCGGGGGCTTTTGACAGCGTTGGCAGAGAGGTGGCATAGTGATACGAACACCTTTCATTTTGCCACTGGAGAGATGACAGTGACACCAGAGGATTGCTACCGGATTTTGCGGATTCCTGTAGTAGGGGCACTACTTCCCTATGAGCAGTCAGAGGAGGGTGGCACAGAGGCACTGCGCCGCATTTTTCAGGACGACACAGTTTGTGGCTATGAGATCCCTTGGCAGGAGTTTTTGGATTTGGGGTATGCACCGCTGCCATCTGTACTGGCAGGATTCATTGGGGGATTCCTTTGTCCTGATCGCAGGTCAAAGGGATTCTCGGTGGGATGGGGACTGGTTTTGGAGGAGATGGTTACTCAGGGCAGGAGGTTTGCATGGGGGTCAGCGATGTTGGCGCATTTATACAGGAGTTTACATAAGGTAGTATACCTCGGGTACAACAGTTTGTCAGCTGGTGTGACCCTATTATAGGTCTGGTGTTGGGAGCACATTCCAGCAGCGAGGCCACTAGCAGATAGAGACAGGCCCATAGGTGCAGTGTATGCCTACAGTTATAGAGGTCTAGTTGTCCAGTGTAAGCTGGGCAAACTAGAGCATTGGAGGAGGATTTTTGATGATATAGATACGGTCACCTGGAGACCGTATACAAGTTGCGAGGTAGGGTGGAGGATGGGTTGGAGATGCCCTTTTTTTTTATGACCCGATATCTGATTGGGAGGACCCCGTTCGTTATTGAGCAGTTTGTGGTGACCTGAGTTTTGCGACAGTTCGGGCCAGTAGGGGATTCCTCAGGGAGCGTGCCTGTATGCACGAAGGCAGCAGGATGTGGTCAATTGGAGGCCGACTATTGACAGTGCAGTGGCAGTGGAGGAGTTTACAAGGTTGGCCGGGCAGATCTGGGACTATGCCCCAGAGATTCAGGACGCAGGGATGACAGATGAGTTCGCCTATTTGTTTGCTGCGCGGGCGGTGGCGAGGATCTCAGATCCGGAGGAGATGAGGCCAGCATTTGAATCGAATGGGGAGGAGGGAGACGAGGGAGATGATGGAGATGATGGGGAGGATGGAGGAGGTAGAAAAGCTAGAGGGAGGCGGGGAGGTAGAGGTGTGGAGAGAGCGGTACGACAGGGGAGGAGGATTGGCTATCGGAGCCGGGAGAGAGGGGAGAGTGATGGAGGTGTTAGCTGCAGTGGGGGGTGAGGAGGAGCTAAGTAGACTAGCTCAGAGGAGGGCAGATGTACTCCCACCTCCAGTACCGAGGACAAGGCGAGTGGGAGGGGTGCCTCCAGCACAGGTACCGCTGCGGGTTCGAGTGCCAGGTCATGTGGAGGATGCACAGATCCGGACCCTGCAGATTACCGTTCAGCAGCTGCAGGCGCAGATTTTGACCTATCAGCGGCAGATTTCTCAGTTGACCACTGCGAGAGATACTAAGATAGAGCGGCGAGGACGAGCGGAGGAGGCCTTGGTGAGTGTGCACAGAGCAGCGGCGGGTGGTCCATTGAGAGACACCCTTAGAGAGCTGATGCGGAGAGTGCAGGAGGTAGAGTATTATAGGTGGCATTATGAGGCTGCAATACCCAGAGATCGACGAGTGGAGAGCTTTGCACAGTCGTGATCGAGTCGATCTCGAACTGCTGGGACACGATCTGAGAGCCAAGGTGTGACGGGGCCGGTGAGACAGGACCCTCCTGGAGATCCAGGGGCGAGTGTATCTGGAGCAAGACAGGACCCGCCTGGAGATCCAGGGGCGGGTGTATCTGGAGTGAGACCATCTTCATCAGGAGATAGTAATACTTGAGAGACAGGGTCTCTGTTGTATTTTTGGATCTTTGTTATACTTTGTACTGGACATAGTGTTGAGACACATTTTGTAGATTTTGATCATTTTTTGAGATATATATACGGCACCATTTTTGACCTATGTGACGTGTTTATATGGATGCATGTTATATGAGATATTTTATATGATGATGCAATATATGATGCATGATGCAGGATGTATGCTTTTTAATATGCTGTGAGATGTATCTTGAAAATGAGATGTATGTTTTAATATGCTGCTAAATGTATCGTGATATGTAAATGATGTTAAATGATATGCAAAGTATTTGTAAAATGACATGCAATAATGATATGCAATGAATTGTAAAATGATATGCAACTAATTGTAAAATGATATGCAACTAATTATTTTTGGAAGCATCCCTCATTCTGTATTTGCCATCCGATAGAACCATTTGTTTTCTTTCTTTGTAGATATCATCATTAAGCATTGATTTGTTTAGGATATGTTGAAAATTTATACAAGCATAATGGTATAATTGAACCATAATGACCTGAGAAAAATTTACATGATATTTAATTTTGCAAGATAGCACAAGCGTCAAGGTATAATTGAACCAGGACGACCTAAGTGCATATTGCGTAAACAGACAAGATTTGATCATTTGTATGCGTGAATCGGAATCAGGCCTTCAGTGATATTCGATGTATCACGTCTTGAGGCAAGTATTCACACAGTACAAGTGATCGCCTCCCAGACAGAAGACAAAGAAAGTATTGGAAGTTCCCCTTGACCGCTAGCTGTGAAGCATTTAGTGAGACAAGGAAGAGAATCCAATAATGCCAAAAGTTCAAAATGCAAAACTAGTTAAGATTTTATGCTATAGTGCAACATTCAGTACTTCAGAAAATCATCCATTCATCCTTGGTAGTTTTTGTGTTTTGTTTGGTTTTGTTTGGCAATGAAGCGTAGTTGTTTGTTGGATGTCATGCTGGTGAGTTTTGCATCTAGTCTGGATGTCTTGAGTGTTTGCAATATTGATATGATTCATATGCCCCTAGCTGAGTCTGCCGCTTAATGTGAATATATACAGTGATTCCAAGCCATGGTGGATTAGTGGTAATAGGATATATATAGACAAATCAAGATAGTGACTACGCTAAGTATGTCCTGAATGGATATTTGCTAAGTGTTGGTCGATGGCCGATAGTGTTTGGAGGGATAACATGGTATGAAAATAGATGGAGGAGCCATTTTTTTTACAAGAGCGCCTATTTACTAGGTTTTCACCCATTGCTTTTATTGTACTTTGTTTTTGCTTTTTCTGGATTTTTTTTATTTTTTTGTTTGTTTTGGGCTTTTTCCGTGCACTAGGCTTACTTTAAGTATAGTACCTTTTCAGATGGATGCTGTTAGTTGGGTCGTCGAGCACATCTCCTTCAGATTTTGTTAGTTGATAAGCACTTGATCCATAAAATGATATGATAACATAGGGACCCAACCAGTTAGGCTCAAATTTCCCTTTCTTTTCTCGATCCTGCTGATTTCTTGGATTTTCTTTGAGTACTAGGTCACCAACCTTGAAGTTGCGGGGAATGACCTTGTGATTGTAGCTCCTGCACATGCGTTGCTGATATGCTTTGAGATGAGTATAAGCATGTTGACGTCTTTCATCCAATAGCTCAAGTTCTTGTAGGCAGTTAACTCGATACTCATCATCTGGGATTAAGCCTTTCAAAGAGACTCTGAGAAATGGGATCTCTACCTCCAGGGGTAAAATAGCCTCTGATCCATAAACCAATGAGTATGGTGTTGCTCTGGTAGGTGTGCGGATGCTGGTTCTGTATGCCCAAAGTGCTGGATTGAGTTGTACATGCCAATCTTTGCCTGCATCATTCACTGTTTTCTTGAGGATTTTTAGTATTGTCTTGTTAGATGCCTCCACTTGACCATTTCCCTGTGGGTAATATGGTGTAGAGAACCTATGTTGGATTTTGAATTTTGCACATAGTTTCTGTACATCTTAAATCTTGAAGGGTCGTCCATTATCTGTAATGATTGAACTTGGAATACCATATCTGCAGATCAGATAATTGAGGATAAAAGAGGCAATTTGTTTCCCGGTCACTGTGGTCATGGGAACTGCTTCTATCCATTTGGTAAAGTACTCTGTTGCTATTATAATGAACTTGTGTCCATTTGAAGATGAAGGATGAATTTTGCCAATGAGGTCCAGTCCCCACTGACAAAAGGGTCAGGATGTTGTAAATGGCTGCAGTTCTTGTGCTGGTGCATGTATCAAATTACCATGGATTTGGCATTTAGGACATTTCTTGGCAAAGTGATATGAGTCTTTCTCCATTGTAGGCCAGTAGTATCCCATCCTTAGAAGCTTTTTAGCAAGGGTAGTGTCGCTTGAATGTGTGCCACAAATACCTTCGTGAAGCTCGTGTAAAGCAGAATCAGAATCATTACGATCAAGACAACGAAGAAGAGTACCATCGAGACCTTGACGATATAAAGTATCAGCGGTAAGGGTGTAACGGGCAGCTTGTCGGATAAAGTTACATTTTTGGTTGCGAGATTGGTCAATGGGTAAGATATTGTGTTTGAGGTAGTCGTATATTGGTCCATATAATGGAGAATCAGAACCAGTCAAGGCATAGATAACATGGGATTCAGAGTGGTCATAGGCGGGGGAGAACAGTTGCTCTACCAGGAACTCATAACGACTTTGTTGCTCTGGAATTTGTAGTAATGAAGCGATAGTAGCCATTGCATCGGCTGCTTTGTTGTTCAACCTTGGTATTTGCTTGAAGGTGATGTGCACAAAATACTATTTGAAGTCATCCACCATTCGCTTGTAGGGTAAGAGCTTGTCGTCCTTTGTTTGATAGTCATTGTTGATTTGATGGACAACCAGTTGCGAATCCCCATAAACTTTTAACTCTGTGATTTTCCATTCTACGGCCATTTTGATGCCTATGACCAATGCCTCATATTCAGCCACATTATTGGTGCATGGAAACATAAGTCTGTATGATCTTGGTATAGTGTGTCCTTCAGGAGTGATGAATAAAATGCCAGCACCGGAACCATGTTGTGTATAGGATCCGTCAAAGTATAAGGTCCATTGTTTGGTAGAAAGAGCAAGAACATCTCTGTCGGGAAATTCCACCTCCATGGTGTGTTTTCCTGGTAGGGGTGCTTCGGCTAACTGATTTGCAATTGCTTGTCCTTTGATGGCTCGTCTTTCTATGTATTGGATGTCAAATTCACTGAGAATCATGACCCATTTAGCCAATCGGCCGGTAAGAGCTGCCTTGCTGAGTAGATACTTGAAAGGATCAATTTTTGCCACTAGCTTGATGGTGTGTGCTAGCATATAATGTCGGAATTTCTGTGATGCAAAAACCACTGTTAAGCAAGCCTTTTCAATGAATGTATAGTTGAGTTCATAGCCATTCAATGTTCTACTGATGTAATATATGGCGTGTTCCTTTCCTTGTTGATCTTCTTGTGCCAATAATGCCCCCAGTGATATGTCTGTGGTTGAGATATATAAAATAAGAGGCTTTCCTGTGACCGGTGGTACTAGAACTGGTGGATTCATCAGGTACTGTTTGATTTGGTAAAAATATTCTGCACACTTAGCCTCCCATTTGAATGGTACATTCTTGTGTAGTAAATGGTTAAATGGCAGACTTTTATCGGCTAGCTGAGCGATGAATCACCTGATTGATTGAAGTCGCCCTTGCAGAGATCTGAGTTGACTGATATTCTTTTGTGGTGGCATGTCCATGATGGCTTGTACCTTTGCTGGATCTACTTCAATACCTTTAGCTGAGACTATGTAGCCTAGTAACTTGCCTGATGTAACCCCGAAGACATACTTCTTAGGGTTAAGCCTGACTTGGAATTTTTCCAATCGATCAAAAATCTTTGTTAGGATGCCAAGATGTTCTACTCTGGTGAAGGATTTAGCTAGTAAGTCATCCACATAGTCTTCCATAAATGTGTGCATCATGTCATGGAATATTGTGGTCATTGCTCTTTGATAAGTGGCCCCTGCATTCTTTAAGCCGAAAGGCATAACATTCCAACAGTACGTCCCCCAAGGACAGGTGAACGCGGTTTTATCTTGATCTTCTGGGGCGATTTTGATTTGGTTATAGCCTGAGAAACCATCCATTAGGGAGAGCATTGCATGGCCCGCTGTGAGATCTACAATGATATCGATACTGGGCAAAGGAAAGTCGTCCTTTGGACAAGCTTTGTTAACGTCTCTGAAGTCAGTGCAGATTTTGATACTACCATCTGGTTTTGATACTGGAACGATGTTGGAAATCCATTCCGCATAGTCAATGGGTCAAATGAATTCGACGTCTAATAATTTCTTTAGTTCAGTTTTGACCATGAGTGCCACCTGCGGATTCATCTTTCGTAGCTTTTGCTTGACGAGCTTAACTCCTATAGAAATGGACAGATGATGCATGATTAAGTGTGGATCCACTCCAGGCATATCAGCATATGACCAAGTAAAGTTGATTTGTTGTCCTTTAAAGAAAATGATGAACGCTGATCTTTCTTCCTCTGTTAGAGATTCTGCAAGGTGTAGGTTCCTAACTGCTTCTATGGTACCAATGTTGATTGATTTAGTGGGCTCAATCAATATGGGTGATCGCTCATGAAAGTGCTCAGGAAGAGTGTCAAGTCTCCCATCATTAGGTGCCTTACAAAAGTTTTCACCCCCTGATGCGTCCTTTATTTTTACTTTTTTATGATCTAGAGCTGCCATTGACTGGTTTTTAGCATCCGATCCTTTATCTGGTTCAGTTTTGCGACTGAGAGACTTGGCACTCCCTGGCTCGTAGACATCATTATTTTGTTCACTGGTAGAGCCTGTTTCCGGATTTACGGTACATAGGTAATGGATAATAGATTCGTCATTTGGGAAAATTGGTATATCATGGATTTCAGGTTCATCCCAGTCGATGAGGTCAGGAAAGACAAGTGGTAAGGAATCGTTAGGTGGATCAAGTTCAGCTACTGTGAGTGTTAGGACAGAGTTTTCATCGTGATGGTTCTTGTTTTTAAAGAAGTTCAGGATTTTGTCGAGGTCTTCGATGGTATTATCCTCTACATATACTTGCTCATAATGTTCCTGTTCGCTTTCCTCGGTGTCATAGATATTCTGTGGTCCAAATTCAAGAGGTCTATCTTCTGCGTGATGTTCTTCTTGGGAGATAGATATAGAATCAGTATCACTAGAGATGTCTGTAGTAGCATTGGAGCAGGTACCCCATTCATATTCATTGGAATCAGTCTCATAGGCATCATCCCAGATTCTATCTGTGCTGTAAATAGGTATGTTGTATGGTGAAAACAAATCTTTGATGATGGATACCATTTTGATGGTTTTTGTTGATTCTGTGTCAGATCCGTCCTCCACATTCTGGATTTGTTCATAGACTGTACTTCCTCGGGGAGGAATAACGGTATTTGGAGATGACATGTTTCGTTCTTGAGATATTGGTGTCTGAATATGAGCTACTGCTGCAGATAGGGCCTTCTTATGACTTAGAAGCTTTGCCTGATGTAACTTTTGATCTTGACGTTCCCGTTCCTTGCGGATTGTTTCTGTAGATTCAAAGAGTGCTTCCTACCAGGATTCTTCTTTGTACTTTGTCTTTACTTTCCATTGAGGTTTGATAGGTAGGTGTGGCAGCTGTTTCAATAGGAACGTGAGTTTAGAACCCAATCTTGCTTTGTTTCTGCTAGGTTGTGAAGGAAGATCTATAGGTTCAGTGACTCCTTCTTTGCGTTTCCCAATAGGTCCTTTACCATCATATCCCATTTGTTTCATGATCAGGTAGCCTTTTCCATACAGGTGTGTTGGTAGAACAATGTCCAGAGTGACTGCTCTATGATTGTCTTCCTCATCTTTGTATAACCAACTAAGAACATCTTTTTCCTCTGATTCATGTGCTAGAGTACCCAGTTGGATGAAAGTACCATCAAATTTAGTGATGGGCTGAGTGGCCAGATGTGTTGATGTAGTAGGCAATCCATGAGATCTAGGTGATGTTGGCAATTTGGCCAAACATAAAGGCTCCAAAGAGTATTCTCCCATACCTTGGTCTTTAATCTGTATTTTCTGCTTGAAGTCTCCCCATAAGGAGTTGGGTTTTGTTGTTTGTAGATCTGATGTTGAAGATTGCTGCTTTTCTCTATTATGAGGAACCAAATTGTCTTGGGCTGCCCCCATTGCATTGCAATGTTGAAATGGATTGTGATCAGCAGATATAGATATTTCCTGTCCATCAAAAGGAAACTTGACACACTGGTGATACGTAGAAGGTACTGCTTGCATTTCATGTATCCAGGGTCGTCCTAACAAAATATTGTAGGTTAGATCAATATCTAAGACTTGACAGATAGTATCCTTTTGTACTGGGCCTACTTGAATAGGTAATATCATTGTGCCTTTAGAGGACCTCTCTTCATCATCATATGCTTTTATGGTAATCTTTTTGCAGGGATCAATAGATTCTTCTGAGAAGCCTAATGCACGGATAAGCTTTAAAGTACATATATTAAGGTCGGCTCCTCCATCTATTAGGACTCTTTTGACTCAGTGTTTGCAAACAATGACTTCGATATGGAGAGTTGTATTATGTGGATGACTCAAGGAAGTATTATCATGCTCTGAGAAGGTGAGATTATGAGGTCCTATCATATGGGCGACCATGACTTGAAATCTGTCTGTATCCAGATTTTGAGGTACATTGGTTTCCAATAGTGCTTGTTCCAATATGTCTTTGTGCTTCAGTGATAGTTTCAATAATTTCAGGATATATATCTAAGCTCGAGTCTTGCATAGTTGGCTAACCAAGTCATATTGGATTTTTGGTGTGGTAGTTGCAGGTGCAGTATGTCCCTTCAAGACATATTTCTGAGTTCGAGTTGTGACATTGACAGATTCATGATCACGCTGATCTCGGATGGTGATGACATTTATGTGATGATCTTCAGCTGCTATGTGGTTGATGGTGTTGTTGTAGATGTGATTAATACGAGCTCCGCGTGTATCATCGGAAGTGGATGCTCCATCTTTGTTGTAATTTGGGAGAGGATTTTTAAAGGCTTTGTGATCATCATTTGTTTTAAGTCCATCGACCGTTAAGTCACCTCGATCAATCATGTCTTGTACTATGTGTTTCAATCTCATACACTCGTTTGTTCTATGACCCTTGTTGCGATGGAAATCACAATAGTGTGAATCATTCCACCAAGGTGGTTTGATTGGGGGTTCATAATTGTTGATTGGAGGTAAAGACAAAATCTTGTTTGCCAAAAGTTCTCTGAACGCGGATTCTAGTGATTGTCCTAGTGGTGTGAAGATGTGCTTTTGGAAATTGTTCGTGTTGTTGCGTGAATTGTTGTTAGGTCCTGGATTCATGTTTTTGTTTTGAGTATCGTTATTATTGTTTGTATTGAGTTGTCTTTGATCAATGTTTTGTGTATATGTGTTAGCATTTGGTGCAGCATTTTTAAGATTTTTCGTGTTCTGAGGATTTCCAGATAATGCAAGCACTGGTTGTTTTGATTTAGGATCATGTGATTCATTGTTGCCTTCATTTCTGTTTCGAGTCCAAAAGCGAGATTTGTCTAGATTGGTGTTGTTTTGGTTATTATAGTTTGATGAGTTCGTTCCTTCCTTGTAAAATTTGAGTGTTCCCTTTTTGACACACGCTTCTTCCACTTGAATGCCATTTTCAATCAATTTAGCGAAAATGGTATACATTGAAGTTTTAGTCTGTAACTCATCTCGTCGTTCAAGTTATCAATGAAGATTTCCATTTTCTCTTTTTCAGGAATATCTCGAGGATATCTGGAGACCATGCATTGCCAACGTTGAAGAAACGCCATGAATGTTTCATTGTTCTTTTGTTTGGTATTACAAACATCTAGCATGGTTATGGCATGTTGGATGTTGTAGTAATAGTGGGTTATGAATTTGTTAACTAACTCATCAAATGATCTGACAGGTGGTGAGATTTTGGATAACCATTCCATGGTTTTCCCTCCCAAGCTTCTGGGGAATAACCTCATTAAATAGGTGTCATCATGAGCAAATTCAAGGCTCAGTGTGCAAAATTCACGAACATGATCCCTGGGATCACTTTTCCCATCATATTTATCAAATTTGGGAACGTTTGAGTTCGGAGGAAAAGGCACCATGTTTAAGCTTCGGTCAAATGGATAAGGACAGATTTCATTTTAAGAGTACCGCACTGTTGTCCCTTGTTGCATATCTTGTATTTGCCTTTGCAACATTTGCATTTGTTGAGTGAGAGCTGCCAAGGGTATATTGTCTTGCTGAGGAAAAAGTTATTGCCTTGTATTGGTTCGCAACTAAAAAGGTGTGGTAAATGGTATATGTTGCTCTGGTGTCTCTAGCTCAGGTATACACATTTCTGGTATGCGTTGTTCTGGAATGTGTTGTTCAAAGTTATGTTGTTCAGGTATGCGAGTTTCTTCTTCTCGGTGGTGTTCTTGATATGCATATTGTCGAGAACCAGTTTGAAAGATGTTTGTATCGAAATCTTCAGGAAGTTTAACGCCTTTGCTTGTGAGCATCAACAGATATTTTTCTTTGTCATTTTCCATGAGTTTTTCGACAAGTATTTGGAAGGAAGGATTTTCTTGACATTCCCGAAGAAGTGCTTCAGTAATTTCAGGTTCTTCTACAGGTGGAACTTCAAAAGGATTTGATAATCTGCGATTCATACTTGATTTTGCGTGTGTCTCGCTTTGTTTGTCTCGTTGAAAGTGAGTAACAGGCATTTTAGTAAAAACTTTCAGTGATGAAAGGGACAAAAGCCTCTTCGATGTGTTGCTCGGGCGTTGGTGGTTCTGGTCGAGATGTGTTATATGTGATATACTCGTCAGGCAAGAATGCTGGATTGATCTTTCCGCTGTGGTTTATGGTTTGATTAAAAGCAGACTTTTGACAGTATGCTCTTATCTTCAAGGGTTCCTTGTCAAATTCGCTAGATTTGTTTTGGATATAACGTTTGACGTGATGAAGGAATACCTGATGGAATTTGAAGAGTTGACGATTGATGTATAAAAACTTATTTCTCTTGATGGATCTGGAAAAACTAGGTTGTCGTTTCTTCAACGTGATGTTACGATAGAGGTTTTTTCTTCTCAGAATAAGGGGATTAGTCATGCAAGAGTGATCAATGATTTCCTTTGATTGGTTTGGATTCAGTTGATTCTTGTTTTGGAAATTTCAAATCTTACTTTATCAGAGTGAAAGTTTAGATGCCAGCGTGTCAAATGATATGGATAAAAGCCTCCCAATCTGGAAACTGGATTTGACGATTTGAGAATTTTGAACAAGTGTTTTGAGATAGAAATCCGTATGGTAAAGGATTTTAATGATACTGATGATGAAAATTTTCCAGATTATGATAGGAGAGACATCCTCTATTGTGTGATTTGTTTAGGATTCGGACAACTTTTTTTAACACAAATTTAGCTTGAGAAAAGTTTTTAATAGTTTGTTTTGTCACTTTGGTTTGATAAAAGATGATTTTTGATTAAAAAAAGTCTTCTAAAATGTTTTTGAAATTTTCAAAAATTTTCAGTTTTGGACTCTCTATTTTTCGGCCTTTGATCACGCGCTAAAACAGAGTTTACATGCGCTACTGAATTTACTTGATGCGCTAAAGAAATGAGCACACGCGCTAATCTGCCCCTAGATACGCGCTAAAGTTTGGATTTTGGAAATTTTTTATTTAACAGTTGAAAAATCTACGCGCTATATTGGGCTTTACACGCGCTAACTGTTGGAGTATATGCGCTAACATATGGTTTCAACGCGCTAAGTTGTTTCTTTCACGCGCTAAAATTTAGGCTGTTGAAAGTTTGTTGTTGAATTTTTGAAAAAGTTACGCGCTACACTAGGCCTTGGAAGCGCTAACTGTTTTGTTTTATGTGCTAAATCTTGGTTCCCACGTGCTAAGAGGTTGCTGTCACGCGCTAGACTGTGTTATGGATGCACTAAAGGATTATTACTATTTTTGCCTGAGGATAAAACGCTACTATTTTAATTTCACACGCTAATTTGAGGTTTGAATGCGCTAACAAAAGTCTTCCACGTGCTAAGATGTTGTTCTTATGCGCTAGACTGCCCTGATTTTTCCGTTTGGGTGATTTCTTGAGGTTTTTGATTTTTTTGTTGAGAAATTCTCAAGTGCGATGGATGATTTTCTGAAGTAATAACTGCAAGCACGGCACAAAAAGTACAACCATTTTGCCTAATCTAACAAGAAGTGTATGTTCTGCGAGGATGTGTTCAAATCCCCAATGTTTTAACAGGTTTGGATACAAGTAATACACTTCAGAAAAACTCTTTATTCAAGAGTCATAAATAACATCATAGCCCACTAGTCTCGATACTCCGTCAGCTCAAATAGTCGTGTCACCCCCTAGAGGGCGCCCGTTTTTTTGCCTTTTGCCAAAAATTAACCCAAAGTGAATTGCTTCACAAGTGAGTAGTTATCTTGGGAGATATATGGTGAGTAATCTTGGGGGCGGATTCTTCCCCACCCTTGCACTATGATGTTACAAATGTTCGATTACTGACTCAGTTCAAAGCTTCTAATTCTATGGTTCGTAATCAGGCTTCCCGTTCGGCCGTCAGTGATAAACTCCCTCAGGAGGCTTCCCAACCTTTAGAACAAAGGCTTTACGTATCTCAAGGATACTGGGGGAAGGCTAATCACTGCGCGCAACCGTTGAAAAGGACTTTCGTCACTTTCCACATTTGATTATAGTGGGTTGGAATTCTTGGTGTCAAAGTCGTTCCCCACTTAGGTTGTTCCCTTCACACCGGCCATAAACAGCTTTAAGAGTTGATTGCAACTCCTCGAGAAGGCAGGCCTGCTAAAGGATGTAAATGCTTGAGATAATGAAAGCTGTAAGAGTGGGCTGGATTTTTGATCACCCAGTTAAGGGGAGAGCATATTCCTACCACTTTCGAGATAGAGCAATCGATTGTATTTTATCCTTTCAAATCAGTGATTTTGCTAAATTCTATGTGGAGATGTTGCTCCACAAAACATGGTGTTTATTTTATCCAGGCAAATCAATGATTTTCTAATTTATGAAAGGGAAATGGTCAACAAAGCAAATGTTCGATTTTGAGGTCAACAAAAAAAATCGGTTACAAAGGAAATGCGTCCTCTCCACCTGCAAGAAAATTATTAGGGTCCTGCAAGTAAACCAAAAATTTGTTAGCAAATTTGGGGGACTTCCACAAGTCTAAAATTCCAAGTCGGTTACAATAAAAAAAAATTTGTTTTTGTTTTTCTCTGTCTGTGATGTGCTACAGAACAAACTGTACGCGCTACAATATACGTTTTATGCGTTAAAATTTGTGATAAAAGCGCTACTGTGTTCCTTGGGTGTGCTACTCTGGGTGTTGGAAGTGCTACTCTGTGTTTTTTTCTTTTCCGCCCAACTCTGCAGGTAATTTTAAATATGATGCGCTAAAGTTTGGGTTGCACGCGTTGTATAATAGGTTATAAGCACTGAACTAGGGATCGTATGCGCTATTCTGGTTGTTGAATGCGCTGTTCTGTGATTTGCCCGCGTCGAGACCTACAGGAAAATGTTAGGAGTCATGCGCTAATCTTTGAACTGCACGCGCTAAAGTATATGGCCCACGCGCTAAACAGTGGATTGGATGCACTAGACTGTTTATTGGATGCGCTAAACTGTGTACTGAAAGCACTACTTCATTTTTCTCGCGTGCCTACAAAAGTATTTATTTTCAAAAACCGATTTGTTATTTGGGGTCGGGCCCCACGGTGGGCGCCAGAAATGTATGCGGGAAAAGTGGGCGAATAAAACTTAATATATGAAAATTAGTTAATACTAATCCACACACACATAGGACTTCTTGATGCAAGCTATGGAGTAACGTAGTATTACTCAGCTTCCCAAGGAGGGTCCCATGGTTCTCTATCTCACAATGTCCCTCAAACCAACGAATAAAACTTAATATATGAAAATTGGTTAATACTAGTCCACACACACACAAGACTTTTTGATGCAAGCTATGGAGTAACGTAGTATTACTCAGCTTCCCAAGGAGGGTCGCATGGTTCTCTATCTCACAATGTCCCTCAAACCAACGTTTTTGCTCTCAGATCATTGAGCAAAATGGTTTAGGGATGGCAAATATGAGAACGAGAGATGCTTTTGCTAAATTTAGTATGAAATAGATGTGAAGCTATGTATGATGCTAAAAATGCAATAAACTAAATGATAAGATGACAAGATTAGTATGAATACTATCCTAGCATACTATATTTAGTCTATGATTGAACTAGAATGATAAAGAAAGTAACCTAAGCATGCATATTAGTCTAATTTATGATCTAAAAGAGGCTAAATGATGAGCATATATGAAATGAAAGCTTTAAAGAATTTGAGCATAAGTGTGATGCTTCAAATTTGAAAGATGATTGTTAAGAATGGAGGAATGAGAGCTCTATTTATAGCACAAATAGGGCAATGGATGGTCAAGATTGAAAGGTTTAATCAAAGGTCAAGTTTGAAAGTTGGGGATCCATGTGCACAATTGGCACCAATGAAATGGTGACAAGTGTCAACATAGGGTTGGGTTGAGAGAAGAGGTTGGAGGCATTAAAGGCCTGAGAAGACCTCATGGTTATCTAAAGGCTAAGGGTCAAGTCTAAATTAGGCTTACCCAATGGATTAAGATTTAATCCAAGGATAAACCTTTGTGCAAATGATTAAGAGATAATCATGGTCAAAGCATTAATGGCCTGATGAGACCTTTGGGTTGGGTAGAGGTTGAGTCAAAACAAATGTTTTAACCATGTGGGAGGGTTTGAGTTAACCATTAATGGTTATTGGAGACTGTGGGGATTAAGTGGTTGAAGGTTGGAAGCTTTCAAAGGTTATCAAAGACTTTAAGGGTTTTGGTAGTTGAAGGTTGAAAACCTTTAATGATTATCAAAGACTTTGGGCCATTTGAGAAGTGACCTCCCTTTGCTTAGGGATGTGACAAAGTTTAGAGGAGGGTTAGGTTAATTAGAAGCGATCAGAAGATTCTAGAAGGGATTAGGAAGGGGTTTGGGATTTTGCAAGTGGATGGGGGGGATAATAGAATTTAATTGAATAAATGATTTTCATTCAATTTGGTTACAATTTGGAGAAATTAAATAAATTAGATTTATTCAATTTAGGATAACTATTTAATTAAATTTGAATTTAATTAAAAGTGGATAGGGGGGATTTAATTGAATAAAATGATTTATTCAATAATGGGTATAGTGAATTTTATTTAAATAAATTGAGTAATTTATTTAATAAAATAGAAGAATGTGGATAATTTAATTAAATTGGATTTAATTAAATAGAGAAATGAACATAAAATATTCATTTAGGAATATGGTCATTTTTATATGTCTACAATCCCTGCTTGGTATGTTATCCCGTAGTTCCAAGAAGTCAATGATCACCTCATCATTTTGGAAGTGGTCAAGGCATGGGGGATTAGATTGGTTCCATTTGATGAGTTCGGCATGGATAATAGGCATTACCTCATCGATTAGGTTAAGTTCATAAGAGGTGTTAGTGAGGGTTAAGATGTTGTGGTGAAGGTTGTTGATGGTACTCTCCCTGTCAGAATCAAGTGTAGGATGTGACGTAGGGTCTGTGGATGGTGTTTCTAGTTCAGGAACCTAAGAGGTTTTAATATGTGCTTCTCCGTAAACAAGGATTTCTTTGTGAGGTGGATGTGGTGATGCGTCTTCCTCATTTGAAGTATTGAGATGTATTGAATCAAATTCCCACTCATGTGAGTCAGTCTCTGAGTTGCTTTCCAGTATCCGATTACTATACCATACCGGGATATCCTTTAAGTTAAATACCGCAAGTGTGATCGGTTGATGGACCTTTGGAGATGGAATGGTTGGTGTTGCAGGAAGGATTATTGGGATCAGTGGATTTGATACTGGGAGTATCGACGTTGTTGAATCTACTGCTTCTGATGGAATTATTGGTGTTGTCGATACTGTTGGGAGTTCTGATACTGCTAATGGTATTATTTATGTAGGTGTTGTTGTTGATGGGGTTGCCGGTTTGATTGGTGGGATGATTGGTGTTGTGGATGGTATTGTTGGGATTCTCAATCACATTGGTGCAATTGGTGTGGTTTTTGGTGCTGCTGATATAATCAAGGGTGGCCTCTTTAGAGTATTAGGCTGATATAGAGTTTTGTTGGGTTTTCCTTTGAATATGATAGTAGGAAGAATCTCATTTTGAAAGCCTAATCTAGTGTTATCTTTAGGATTTAATTCTGGCTGTAGTAGCTCATGTCATCCTTGTTTGCAAGGTCCGAAAGCACTTTCACCATCATAGCCCATTCTTTGCATTATGAGAAGGCCTTTTCTGTATTGATATGTGGGCAGCTTGGCTTGTGGGAGTTCTGTGGTGATAGGATTTTTATACATCCATTTTGCTAAGTCCTCATCTCTGGTCTCTTCTTCTTGACTCTTTCCAAGGATAAAAGGCGTAAAAGTGCATGCTCGCTTGACCAATTGTGCTTGAAGTAACCGTTGAGGTTTACCATGAGTTCTAGGAGAAGTGGGTAGTTTCGCAACACAAAAGAGTTGGCTGAGATTGTACCCCCAGGACCTTCCTCTGCCATTTTCATTTTTAGCTTCTCTTGCTTGGGTATAGTGGTTTTTGAACTGGAAAGAGAGGTTGGACTAACATATGATGTGGATGAGATAGCTTCTCTGTTGTTGGGAATAGTAATCTCTGGTTGATGGTTGATATTGTTACAATATGCAAAGGGATTTGCATCACCCATGATTGTAATTTCTGCACCGTTATGAGGGAACTTGATACACTGGTGGTAGGTGGATGGAACAGCTTGCATGGCATGTATCCAAGGTCTTCCTAACAACAAATTATACGAAAGAGGAAGGTCCAAAACTTGACATATGATGTGCTTCACCACTGGGCCCACTCGGATTGGTAACACAACTGCGCCTTTGGATGAATGTTCTGCATCATCATAAGCTTTTATGGTTATCTTTTTGCGGGGATCCACTGATTCAACTGCATATCCCAATGCTATGACCAATTGTAATGTATAGATATTTAGGCCCGCTCCATTGTCAATCAAGACTCGCTTGATTCTATGTTGGTTGATAAATCCTTCAATATGGAGTGAGGCGTTATGAGGTTGCTAGAAGGATGTATTGTCACTTTCAGAGAAAGTTAGACATGGTGATGACCTCAGACTACCAACCATAGTTTGAAATTGATCTGTATTTAGATTGGTAGGGACTGACGCCTCTTGGAGAGCTTGATCCAAGATTGTTTTATGAGATGGGGATAGGCGCAAAATCTCTAAGATGGATATAAGTGCGGGTGTCTTATCTAACTGTTCCACAAGGTTATACTGCTTTGGGATGGAAGTTGTGCCTTATAGAGCTGCTTTAATGGTGATCTTGCCACGACGTGTAACAACATTGCAGGTAGATCTTGGATATTTGATGGTAATGGTTGCAATTTGTTCATTGGCATCATATAGGTGATTCATAGTGTAATTATAGGCGGCTCGTGTATAATCAGTTGTATCTGTGTTTCACCCTAAAGTGGAAGGACCCCTTTTATCTTGTGATGGAAGTGGATTCTTAAACATAAGATGATCATTATTTGTTGTTTTTGGGTCATGTCCTTCAATTTCAATCTTTCCTCGGTCAATAAGATCCTGAACAAGATCTTTCAATCTATGACAATTACATGTTTCATGCCCTTTCCCTTGATGGAATTCACAATGTTCATTATCCCTCCACCATGAAGGTTTGACCTGAGGTTCGTAATTAGATGTCTTTGGTAAGGTCACCAGATTTGAAGAAATCAACTGACGTAACACTGTTTCAATAGGTTCCCCTAAGGGAGTGTATGTTCGTTTGGGTTTATAATTTTGCTGGCGTTGTCTTGGTTCTTCTTGTGGTACATTGCATCCTTGATTTTGGGGAGCAATCGTGTTAGTCTTAGGTGGGGGGTTTTGCCCCACAAATCGGACCACAGGTTGTGCACTTTTGATAGTCCTTGTATCTACAACCCCATCATTGACAATGTTTTTGTTTTTATTCTAGAAGTTAGGTTTATCACTGTTGAAGTGTGGGCGAGGGTCATCTTTTGGTTCATTGTATATCTTGATAAGCCCCTCTTTGATGAGGCCTCGTTCACATTTTAAACCTTGGATGATCATGTCATTAAAGGACTCTGTGCCTTTCATGTCTATATGACATTCCATTTCTTCATTCAAGTTGGAAATAAATATTTGCACTAGTTCTTGTTCAGGTAATTGAAGAGAACGTTTGCTAGACATTTGTCGCCATCGTTGCAGGAAAGCTAAAAATAGCTCCCCTGGTTTTTGTTTGGTGTTACACATATCTGCCATGGTGACATCGCGTTCAATGTTATGTGAATAATGTGCAATGAATTTATGGACCAGTTCTTCAAATTTCCTAATGCCACCTGCTAGTCAGGAAAACCATGATGTGGTTGTCCCTCCCAAACTTTGAGGAAAGAGTTGCATTAGTTATGTGTCCTCATATGCCACTTCTAGGCAAGTTGAATGAAATTCTCTAACATGATCGCGAGGGTCTCCTTTTCCCCGATACGTTTTGAACTTAGGTGTTTCAAACCCTCGTGGAAAAGGTGGCATATGTAAATTCCTATCAAAGGGATAGGTACAAATATAATTAAGTGAAAACTGGTTTGTTTTCACACCACTGTGGAGTTGTTGGGCTAGATTCTCGACTTGTTGCCTCAACATATCAATGTCATTTGGAGGAGGAGGAGGTGGGGGATTTCCTTGATGAAGGTTGTATCTGATGTGATCTTGACCCCTTCCATCCTCATTACAACTCTGGTGTTCTGATTTTTGCCTTAGTTGTGCATTATCAAAATCAGAGGGTAGTTTGGCTCCCTCTTGGGCAAGTCTTAAAAAGTGAGTATCAGTGTTGTTCTTGAGGATTTCATCAAAAATTCGATTGAAGAGAGGGTTGTGTTGTGCCCTTTCTATTGCTGTAGGAGTAGGAGTACTTGGATTTTCATCATTTGCGTTTCCTCCAAGGGCTTCTTGGAATTCATTGAGATTTTCCTCCTCTTCCTCCTCGATCTCTAGTTGTCTAGACCTTGATCTGGTTTGAGCCATTTTGTTTACAAGTTGTTGTTGAAGTTTGGTGCAAATGATTATGAGTTGGTGATGAAATGAGAGATAAATGTTTGGTGTAGTGTTTTGTATATGAATCTCTAACACTAAAGGTAGATGTTACCAAAGTCCTTCTGTGAATTGCTTGTTGTGTTTGGTTGACAATGTTTGATATGATAAGGTATAGAGAGGCCTAAGATGTGTTACAGACCCAACTACCTAGTAATGAGAGGATGCACTCATAGACTAGTTTTAACCTGCGTAGAAATGCCTCTTAGGATGAGTTTATCATAGATGTAGAGACACTCTAAAAAGTGATGTGTTGTGTTGGATTCAAGCAATATCGAAAAAGAACTTAGGACAAGACCTCTTTATGTTTTGAGAGTTGGAATGGATTGATGATGTGTGAATGTGAGAATGGATGAAATGTTAACTTCAATAAAAACATGGGACAAATTCTTCCTCTTCTCTTTCGGGGGTTGGTGGTTCTTCCCTAGCTGAGTTATATGTGATGCAAATGTCTGGAAAGAAGGTAGGATTGATTTTGCCTCCTTTGTTTTTATGATAACTCAAAGCTCTATATTGAGTAAAAGCTCTGCGGTTTAAAGACTCTTGATCAAACTCGTTGGATTTTCCTTGAAGATATAGATGCATGTGATGTAAGAAGGTTCTATGTGAGACAAAGATTTGTCTATTGAGATAGAAAAATTTCCTTTTTTTGATGAAAACCTTTGAACTTAATGATCTTTTCTTCAAATTGATATGTTGATGAAGATTCTTCTTTCTCAAAATGTGAAGAATGGTCATATAGTTTGATACTTTTTTTTTTTATCTTTGCCAAATGTTGGTGTTTGAAAATTTGTGTTCGATGAATACTTGTTTTGAAATTGGTTTTTGATTTTTCTTTGACAAGAAAACAAAGCAAGCACACAAACACAAGAATGTTGCCTCAAAAGGCACAAATAAGTGTGGGTCTAAATCAATCCAATCTTTGGACTTTATGACCCCTTTTCCAAATGTTTTTGAATATGTTTTTTCCAAAAAGCCTAAAGTCGGCTCAATTTATCACTAGTCTTGACACAAAATGAAGACACTTCAAACATAGTTTATCCCTAAGGTCAAATGGCCAATTGCGATAATTTCAGCCCACATCTTGATATTTCTTCAACTTTGGTACTACATACTTTATGAATCCAATCGTGGCAGGTAAGAATGTGATATACTAAGTCTTGCGCGAGCATAACAAATAGATGATCCCTATGATGGGGGAGTCACCACTTTTATCAAGCTACAAGTAGCCTTTCAAAAAGCTATGTTTCTACTCAAGGAAATATGTATGGTGAGTATCTTGGGAGAAAAACCATCTATGCTCTTGCACTGAACTTCTCACAAATATCCTCAATCAATAGAACGGGCGGGCTTTTACATAAAGGTGTTTAGTAATTTTTGATGTTTTTGGACATAAGTTCATTCTGCAGTGACTCACTTAAGAGCCTTGAAACTTGTGGTGGGGCCCATTTGTCCTTTTGGCAAGTTACACTGTAGGAACAACTATACCCGAGGCTATAGCTTTCACTCACACCTGATTTCTATAGCAACTCGAAGGATTTACTGCGTGAGGTCGTTCCCAAGAGTGATGTCTCTCTTGGCAGGCCTCTCTTAAAAAGATAAACTTTGAGTATTACTAACACTTTTCTCTTGCACTTAGGACCACGAAAGCCAAGGGAGAGGATAATGTGTGTTAGAAGTAGGACCACTCGACAAACTTTGCACAAGTGTACCAATCACTGAAATCACTTGTTCTTTTTAACCAAGTTTATAGCAATGTGATCTAACTATTTGAAGAAGTTGCTCCAACAATCATGGTGTTCTTTTTAACTTTTAAGGCAAAATGTTTGTGTAATCTAGGAACTTGAATTCCTAGTCAACTAAATTGAAACAGGTTTGCTTGAAGTAAATCATTTTTGGAAACAAGAAAACTTTTGACAAGTTGAGTGTTCTTTTTACCTTTGCAAAAAAAAGAAGTGTTGATTGTGGATTTTAACTTTGATGCAAGAAATAAAAGTTGTTTTGTCTTGTTTTAAAACCCAAAATAAAAATGAATCCTAACTTGCAAAGAAATCAAATTTGTTGGTTTGTGTTTGTTGTTCTTTTTATTTTGCACAATGAGGTTCCTTTTAAGCCCAATCTGAAAAGGTGTGATTAATTTTTAGAACCCAAAATGAAGTGTGAAGTTAATGCCTTAAGCCCAAAAGAGAAAGTGAATTTATTTTATTCCAACTTTGAAAAACAAAGTGAAAGAAAGAAATTCAAATGTTTTCTGATCTAACTCCTTCAATCCTATACAAACAATCAAACAGTTAGTCAAAAACAAAAATAAAATGAGATATGGGTGGGCTTCCACAAGCCTAAGTTTTGATTTTTGGCTACAAAATAAAAAAATTACAACTCTTTGTAACAATAGCGCCAGTCTGTGTAAACATAGAAGCGCTATTTAACATGAAAGTGCTAATTTACTAACAGATGCGCTAAAATAAGTACAAATGCGCTATACTGAGAACAAAAGCGCTAAAAGACTTTGTCAGACAGAATCAAATTTTGTCAAACAAAGCGCACGAATGCGTGAAACTAATAACAAACGCGTTACTATAAATACAAAAGCGTTGATCTACGGTCAATAGCATTATTTCCCAGACAATAGCGCTATTCTGGTGAACAAAAGTGCTAAATAAAGAACTTTCGTAAGTGCTAAAACGTGTTCAAAAGCACAAAAGCGCAACCTATGTGGCAATTTAAACAAGAAAAGTTAGTAGTTTTGTGGAAATCTTTGTGTTGGATTCACGTCGGGTTCACCAAATGATGCTCTACAAAATGAAGGATTGTTAGAAAAACATGTGGTGAGGCAACACACACACGAGAAACACAAGAAACAAAGAGTTAGTGTTAATCAACCAAAGATTATTCTAAACAAACATACCAAGAGAGACACTAAAAACATAATTGAGTATTTAACTATGAAAATAAATGCAACAAGGCATCTCCAAATGCCTTCCACCATGCTTGTAGCTCCTCCTCCCTTGTTCCTCTCCTCTCCAATTTCCAAATGAGTGTAGCTCTCAACAGATATTTGCACTATGGATGTCTTATGGAGATTTAAGATTGAAATGCTTTAACTATGCTATGCAAGTGTAAAACAAACTAATTAGACATGCTATGAAATGAACTAAGATTTATTTTAGTCCCAAATGACAATATATGAGTGATTTATGCTAAATGCTCTCTCTAAAATTGACTATAAGTTAAATGTATATAAGTTTTCAGGATCTGGATATTGAAGAAATGAGCTCTATTTATAGGAAAAATGGAGCAATGAATGGCTGGGATTGAGTAATCTTAACAAGGGTCAGGATTGAGAGGTTTAAGATCCATGTGAGGACTTTCAACCCAATCTCAGGATGACAAGTGTCAACATGAGAGGGGTTAAGGGGAGAAGGAAGAAGCATTAAATGCTTGACATGACCTGAGGGTTAACCTGGGAGGTAGGGTTAATGTTGAGTTGAGTGAATAAATTTATTATTCAAAGAATAATGCTTTTATCCAATGGACAAACTCTTGTGCAAGAGTTAGTGAGGATAACCATGGTCAAAGCAATAAATGCTTGAGGAGTCACAAGGGTTACATGAGGGTTGAGTTAGGGGTCAAAGTCCCTAACCATGGGTGCAAGTGGATTTAACCATAAATGGTTATGTAAGAGCCATTAATGGTCATGTAAGAGCCGTTAGTGGTTTGGAAGACTTTAGAGGTTAAATTGTTGAACACATAAAGCTTTGAATGCTTTTCAAAGACTTTGGAGTCTTTGAGAAGTGACTTCAAGTTGCTTAGGAATGTGACAATAATTAGGGGATGGATTAGGCTAATTAGGAAGGGGTTAGAAGAGTATAGAAGGGGTTTAGGATTGCAAGTGGATTTGGTGGGTGAGGGAAAATAGGATTTTATTAAAATAAAATTCATTTATTTCAACAAATAGGTGCAAATGTTTTATTTATTTATTTAAAAGAGGAAAGGGGATTAAATTAAATAAATAGGATTTATTCATTTAATTGATTTTGAATTTAGTTTAATGAATGAATTAAAATAAATTCAATAATTTATTTAATTAATAGGAGAATGTTTGAGGATGAATTAATTAAATGTTAATTTAATTAACTAATGGCTAGTGGGTTTTTAATCAAATAAATAGCAAATATTCATTTAATTAAAATGGACAGATTTATGTGACTACACCAACAAAACTGACAGCGAACTCGCCAGAGTAAAGAACTAACCCACGAGTTTTCAAAGCAAACCCGTGAGAGTTCAAATGATAGTGACTACGGTAAGTATGTCAATCTAGCTCAAGACAGAGGCATTCTCGCTATACTGGGGAGCGAACCCACTGCAGGACAACAACAACTGGGACTGTGTGAAATGTGATGTGTTTGATGACTAATATTAATTTTGGCAAAAGATCACCATGACACAAACACAACAAGCACATACAAATGATAGAATGCAATAAAATAGTCATGCACTTCCTAAGATAGTCAAAGGACAATACTTGTTGAATCCCCTAGCCTAGAATACCACATCCAATCAGATAGATAGAAGCTTGGAAGCACTGACTCCACTCCATGACACACACTTCTCGGGCATGCCAAGCTTCAAATTCCTAAATATCCTAAGATCTTGAGAAATTTCCTATCTCAAATTGGGGGGTACATGAGGGGTGTCTTCGGCATACGTGTATCACAATGTCTTAGCCAACAAGTAGAAGGATTGGGGCCACTATAAAATTGGTTCATAGTAATTTTTTGACGGGTCCAGTCTAACAACGATTTCGTGAAGCAGGACACTTAAGGCTTTAATTGAGCTTATCAGTGCAGAGAAGTCCTCCACATGCGATGAATTCACTCAATACTTCGGTCATTTGACCATGTATTTGTATAGCGGCTTGAAAAACACCGCTTGAGGTTGTGCTGGGAGAGATGCTATCCCCAACGTGCCCCTATTTTGAAACACTCCCTTGAGGTGATGAGGCCCCCAATATGTGATTTGCTACTAAAGATAAAAACGAGCTTCATTAACAACCTTTCTCATCACCCAAGGTCTGTGAAGGTGAGGGGAGAGGATAATAGGTGTAATTGTCAATCCACCCTACCTTTGCACAAGCATGCCAAACACAAAAAACATGGGGTTCATTTCCTTTAAGAAATTAAAGTGTGCCTAATTAACATAAGACACAAATGCAACAATTGAAATGCAATGAAGGAAATAAAGATTGTTTCAACGAAACCCCTTTTCCCTTAGTGGTCCTACAACAAACGATTAGTATTTAGAAAGCGTAGGGGTCTTCTTATCACTTGATTTGTTGCACGAAAGTTAGCAAAATGACATCCAAAAACACACAAGTTAGAAGATTAGTCTGAAAATAACATTCTGAAAAATAATTGTAAATACTAATTGAGTGAACCTGCTAATCCACAGTTCAAACTTGTTATTTTAATGATGATCATATGCAAACCCGCCACTTTAGGCTGTGAACCCGCTATTCTAGGATTCAAACCTGACACTTCATGAAACAAACCCGCTATTTTAGGGAAATAAAAGTGTAGGCTTAAAATTATGATTGAATTAATGCAAACCCGTGATTTTTAAATGCAAACCCGCTAATTGTGTATGAAATGACAAAAAATCATTTGAAAAATCCCAAGAGCAAAATTGGCAAACTTTACTATTCGTACGATTTTGAAAAGGTGTTTCCACTACTTCAGGTAGTGAACCCACCATTTTTGGAAGCGAACCCGTTGCTTCTGAAAATGCTGAGAATGATAAACTAGACTTCTGTTGTGGCAAAAATATGCAGTTTTGCTTTTTTGCCTACAAGTACTCAAAACTTCTTAAGAGATAAACTCAAACCAAAAAAAAATCTTAGAATGACCTATGAAGTGGGTCTCATCAGGCATGCCAGAAAATGTGCGATGAAAAAGGTGCATGTGAAATAATGGGATAAAAACTAGTTAATTAACCGAACATACACAAAACATCATACACCTCAAGGTTAGAATGATAAAATCAAAATAGAACTAAACTGATAACATAAATGCAAACCTGAATGCCTACTTCGATTTGATTATTCCTTGATTTTATGTGTGCTCGATGACATCTTTAGATGCTTGATATTGCTCCATGATTATGGCTGCAAATAATAATGGATGGTGATGAGATGGGAGTGACTATTGATTTCTGTAGAGTAATGGTGTAGTTGAATGAAGGTGGATGATTTGGTCTAAAATGAGGGGGATTATATAGGATATGAGAGGAAGGAGAGGGGGTGAGAGGATGAGACACTAGTCTTCAAGGAGGACAAGTGCCAAGCCTTGTGGAAGAGACTCCACACCAAAGAGGACAAGTGGCTCAAGGAGGAATGGCATGTGTCCTTGGGGGACACATGTCTATTTTGGGGAACATCCACCTCAAATTAAAGGGATATTTTCCTAATAATTAGGAAAATTGGTTGGAATGTGCACACATGAGGGGAGGTTAGAAGGGATAGGATAGTGTTGCGGGATGACTAGGATAGGGTTAGGTTAGATGGTTAGGGTTGGTCATAACCCAAGGGTTAGGCTAGATGGTTAGGTTAGATGGGGGGAGGGTTAAAGTTAGGAGACATGTGCTCCAAATGAGATTTTGAATTAAATTAATTAATGCAATTAATTAATTCATAGACTTAGAAAAGGGGATTTGATTAACTAAATTAATTAATCAAAAGGAGGTGGAGAAGGGATACTAATTAATTAGATTAATTAATATAGGAGGGAATGGGAAAGGGGGGATTAATTAATTAGATTAATTAATTGGAAGAATGGGATTTAAATTTGATTAGATTGATTAGTCAAATTTAGGTGTCTACACTAGCTACTTGTTGTAATGGAGTCATTTTGAATGAAACAAACAAAGTATATTTTTTGATATCATTGGTAGGAAGATGTATGCACAATATTTTCATGAAATGGAAGGTGATAAGGCATATTCCCATAAAATATATGCATTCTTACTCATTCAAAGAGATAGAAAATAATAATAAATTGGAAACATACCAACACTTGGACTACTAAAATTGGTAAATTTGAGCTTAGAGTAACCATGTTTGTGAAGATATTGCCTCCAAAGATGGAAATTGTGATATACACACCAAATATCTATTGGAAGGTGTGCACCCTTGGTCTCCTTGTGTTGTGAAACATGACACTTGGGTTTGCGACATGGCTTAACTACCTTTTGTGGATTCATTAAGTCTCTTGGTTGTATCAACCATTAACAGGTCGATCTTTTGGTGCAACGGCAAATGTGTTTCTAACAAATGGTATGAGAGCCTAGGTCACAAGTTTGAACCCCCCCTCACTTACATTGGGGGGATTGTTGCAAGGTGTGCACCCTTGGTCTCCTTGTGTTGTGCAATCTAACAATTGGGTTCATGACATAACTTAACTACCTCTTGTGGATTCATTAAGTCTCATGGTTGTATCGAGCATTAATAGGTCGATATTTTGGTGCAATGACAACCACGTTCCTAACAATATCAACAAGAATATGGAATTTTTTAACATCTAAAATGTCCAAACCATCTTACTAAGTGTTTCAAAAATTGTTATCACACAAATATGCACCCTTGTCAAATGCCTCACTCAGCTATCTAGTGTAACATGGGAAGACCTCTCAAAGTGTGGGCTTTGATAGTTAGAGTTCAACCCATAGTTATAAAGCTAGTTCTCTACTTGAGTACCTTACCTATACTATAACTTATTCATTGGGAAAGGGAGAACCAAAATGTTGTTTAGATTCATATTGCTATTTTAAAACAATTGTTTCAAAAAATTGGCTATTTGTTCACACTACTCATACATTACATGCACCTACACATTAGTGTTTTGTAAAGAGAACAAAATTCTCAAAGTTCTGAACAGGAAACGACATACGTTTCACTTGTAAAGCCTGATAATATGTTATCCCAATTTCAGCTAAGCAAAATTTTGGGATAGCCCCCACAATTTTTGTCTAAATCATGACCCGTAAACTCTAAGCTCTTGTTTTACTCAGAGTGATTAATTCATCTCTCATGTCAATTTTAAGTTAGTTTTGTTTTTGGTCATTTAAGTGTAGTGTCAAATCCTAAACCCGAATCTATACCTGGTTTGTCATTTATGTGCAAATCGGGTTCATGAACCTAAAATGCACCTTTGAATGGTCCATGAACTTGATTTGTACCTCATTTATTACCCACGACTTGAGCTTTAATGATTCTAAGTTCAATTTTTATTAGGTCTCTTTTTCCTCTTTTAATCCATCTTTTAAGAATTTTTTTACTACCATCGTCATTCGAATTGGAAGACAAGCTCATTGATTTTCTTTATTTTCATCCATCCTCGAATTGTTTTTCATCCACGTATGTTTTCTTTCCTTCTTTTGCAATTTTTGCTTTGTTTCGATTTTTGTTTAAATTCTAGGGTTTTTTTTTTTTCCCCTAAGTTTGGGCTCGTGGCCACGAACTTTCCTTTCCCTTTGACACCCTGCAAATGATTTTAAGTATGGCATGATCTGAGTTATTGGCCTCAAATCACACCATAATTCTTTTCGTCATGATGCGGTTCGGGTCCATGAACCCAAACCATACTTTATTATTGTTGTTCTTTTATCTTTTGCATTTGTTGTGTGTCATGTAGATAGGGTTTATCAGTCTTCTTTACACAATACACCATTGTTGTTTCATATAGTACGATTCAATAGACCCTATCCAAACCATTGTTTTTATCCATTGTATTGCTATATAAAAGTGTTTTTTGGGCCAACGGATCTGAACTACACGTTCACTAGTGTAGTCAGGTTTGTTGACCTGAATTACATCGAAATTCTTACCATTGTTGTTTGGTGTCAATCGGGTCCATAGACCCCAATGACACCATTGTTTAAGTCCATTGGTATAGTTCAGACCTATGGACACAAACTAAATAATAATATGCAAGTTTTTCCCAAGTTTGAATCAAACCAAATGAAATAAGGTTTGAGTCCATAGACCCAAAATACATCCCAAATTACCTCTTTTATGTGTTGTTCAGGCCTATGGACCCGAAACATATGAACCATGTTTTACACTGTTTTTTTTCCAAAAGTGTAAATCGAGCTTATAGACCCAATTTACATGATGCATATGCCTTTCATTTTTAGGTGTAAATCGGGTCCATAGACCTGATTTGCAATTAACAATAAGTGTCTTTAGTATGACAAATGTGCAAATCAGGTCTATAGACTTGATTTACACCCAATAGTTAGAAATTTATCTTTGTTTAGAAAATGTATTGATGTGAAAAATCTATCACTATTGAAGGTGTTTTTTCCATGATAATGTTTTCATCTAATTCTGGAGGACCTTTTTGAATTCTGATGTAGTTCAAGTTGTTTACAGGTGTCAAAACCATCTCCAGGAAATAAGACAATGAAGTTCAAACAACAAGATCCTCATCCAATATTTCCACCATCTGTAGTGGCATAAAAAATCACAAATATCAAGGACACTAAAATAGGCCATGTGGATATTGATGAGTTTTTGAGACAAGTTAAGAATCCTCCACATTACTATCTAATGGAACCCACCATTAATAATAGTGTAGTCACATAAATCTGTCCACTTAATTAAATGAATATTTAGTATTTATTTGATTATTTAACCATCAATCAATCAATAAAGCGATTCAAACCAGGTGAAGACGCTGCCATTTGGTTTGGAGATCGGCATTTGGGAGGAAGTTTTCAGATTGTTAGTAGTAGATAACTTTTTCATACTCAGACTTGTTTGTGAAGAGCAACAAAGGACGGATGACACCTGCCAATCATCTTGAGGTTCATTGTTAGTAAAAAATTTCTTGCATTGTCATCACTACAGTTGGGGTAACATCAAATCAGTCCATACATTGGTCTTTTGACAGCATAATACAGTGATCGGACATGGCTGATAGAGGACATTTGGGTTCATGGGTGGATGTGGGCTGGGAAGACTCGCCTCATGTTCTGCAGTGGGTCTACACGAAAGGCAGATGGAAGGACATGGCGATACAGGTAAACCGGAGCAAAAATAACAAGGTTTTTCAGCCAGCTTCAAACTACTTTCATGGCTTCTTTGGGAACAGATGCAGTGTGGCATGGAGGCAGAATAACAATGGAAGGAGATTTACTCAAGGGCATTTTAATAATGGTGCGAATCATGGGAATTCTGAGAAGTAATTCAAGGGATTTTCGAGGAAATGGTCTTTGGATCTGGGCAATCAGTGAACGTTTGCTAGGGTTGTTGGCTTGGCAAATAAGGAGACTACGGCTAGGATTTTTGTTTCTCACAGCACGTGGGAAATAAGTTAAATGTGAACCTCAAGGAAGCTAGTCCGGAAAAGGTAAGTAAGATAACTTATGATCCTATTCTGCCCGAGGTTTCTTCATCGTAGGTTTGGGCTCCTATCCCTTGTATCGATCTTTTAGGTTCCTATGTCGATAAGAAAGTGAATTGTTTGCATACGAATGCTATTTTTGGGGAA
Source organism: Cryptomeria japonica (assembly GCF_030272615.1). Classification (NCBI taxonomy): domain Eukaryota; kingdom Viridiplantae; phylum Streptophyta; class Pinopsida; order Cupressales; family Cupressaceae; genus Cryptomeria; species Cryptomeria japonica. The sequence goes on from NC_081415.1 coordinate 215,906,764, forward strand.
ATTTGGGGTGATCAAATTAGTTTGTTAAAGCTTTATCATAAATTATAGAAAAGATGGGGGGATAAGCATTATTTTCAATTATTGTCTGCGAATGTTTTTATTATTGTCTTTGATTCTCCTTCTTTCAGAGATGAGGTATTAAGAACTTTGCATCATTGGTTTGGAAAACATTTAATTTCAATTGCGGCTTGGAAACCTTTTTTTGTTCCTTCTTGGTCTGGTTCGAAACTTATTCCTTTCTGGTTTGGTTTGCCTAAAATTCCTTTTGAATTTATGGATCCAGATGTTCTTGAGAAAATTGGAAATACTATTGGAGCTTTTTTAACATCTAAAATGGACTTTGTGGAGGGGGAGGTTCTGGTAAAACATTGTGTTCTTATTAACCCTAACAATGTTTGCCCCCGTACTTGTAATATCAAGTCTCATGATGGTATTTGGCACCAATCAATTAAGAGATTAGATATGGAGCTTCTTAAGTCTCCTTTACTTTTGGATGCTCCTTTACTTATGGATTTTAAGAAAAACGAGCAGGTTGTTGACTCTATCCCTAAATACCTTAATAAAGATAGTTTGTCAGCGGGACCTTCAATTGAAGGATGTGGAAATGTCTCTTCACATAAATTGGTAGAAATAGGTCACATCAATTTTGAAAATAATCCATTGTGTCATAGTTCTGGGAAACCAAATGATCACACTCCGGGTTCGGTCTCACTTTCGTCTTTACTGAAGACATTTTCTAATAACGGGGGTATAGTTGTTGGTAATCCCCTGATGAATGGAGTAGATCACCCATTGATGATAGATTGCCCTAAGATGCCAAATAATCACACAAAGGGTAAGGACGACAATTTGTCTTCATGCACTCAAAAGGAGGTTTTGGATTCTTCAAAGAATGTGAATTTAGATAAAAATGCAGTGGTTGATATGGAAACTATTAAACAGATACCTGCCATAGGTTTTCCTAATGATGCTTCTTTAGTTCAAGAAATTAAGAATTTAGTGTCTAATAATTCTCGTCTGAATGTTGAATTTAATATGGCCAATGAATCTTCCTTAGGGAATATTAATCCATCAGAGGTTGTCCCTATTATTATGCCAGATGAGAATCTGGTTCAACAAGTACATGATATTTTTAACAATCATGCACATCAAATGGATGATGGATGAGGGTATTACTGATAGAGTTGTTTGTTCAATTGAGAATGATTTGGGGGGTAGAAACTCGACCCTTCCAATTTCTGCATCTGCTAATCCTTTTGCAGTTTTGGCTACAACAGAGTTGGGTTTTGAAGATAATCCATTTATCCTGGCTTCTCTAGAATCATGCAAGAGTTTACCAATTTTCCAAACAACTCCGGTTTTTTTAGCATCGGTGGTTTCTCCTAGGAGAGGTAGGCCTCCAAATAATCTTAAGACTCAAATGGAAATTGATGCTAGAATTCAAAAGACTTTGTCCCTTTCTCCTACTGGCTAGCAAGGGAGGCATTCGGTCTCTCTTGGTAGGCCTAAGAAAACATGCCTAACTCCTGTAAGTGTAAAAAGAAAGAGGAGTAAAAGATTCGTGACTAGTCCACCTGTGACAAGATCAGGGGCTGTGAAATGTAATTTGCAAGGTTGCTTTGGGAAAAGCAAAAAATCTCCAATTAATGGGGAGAAGGGAGCTTCGGCCTCCCCTCCAGGACAATGAGAATTATTTCTTGGAATGTTAGGGGCTTAAATGCCCCTAACAAGAGATGCTTAATTAAGTCCCAAATGGACTTAATTAAATGTGATATTTTTATGTTGCAAGAAACAAAGTTGTCAAAGGAGTCTGCTGATTTGGTTTTTTCATCTTGGAGAAGGTGGAATTTTCTTTCTTCTCCGGCTTGTGGTGCTTCAGGAGGTTTGGCACTGCTTTGGAATAATTATACTATTGAGGTACAGTTAGTGGCATCTACTACAAATTGAATGTTGACTTTAGTTATAAGCAAGATTTCAAAGGTTAAATTCTAGCTTTTTAACATTTATGCTCCGTCAAGAATTCAAGGGAAGAGTAAGTTATGGGGTGAATTAAAGAGGATTTCTTCTCCCTTAAAACATGGTTTTATTATCTTTGGGGGTGATTTTAATGCTATCACTGATTTAGATGAGAAAAGAGGAGGTGTTTTCCCTAATAAAAGGATTATGGATGACATTGGGGTTTTCATTTCTGATATGAGCCTTTTTTATTGCAAGTCTCAGAATGGGGTTTTCACATGGACAAATATGAGAAGGGATTTTTCTCAGATTGCTGAGAGATTAGATCGGTTTTTGTTATCTAAGAATTGGATTGATTCAGATTTTGAATTCTTTTCCTCTACTCTACCGGTATCAAGTTCTAATCATTTTCCAATTTCCCTTTCAATTATTGATGATAAGGCTCCTTTTAAGTCTCCATTTAAATTTGAGCCCATGTGGTTTAGGGATTCTTCCTTTTTGCCTCTGCTTATGAAATGGTGGAATTCTGCTCCTTTTTGTTCTGGGTCCCGTATGTTTCAGATTGCTAAGAAGTTAAGTTATTTGAAATTGAATATTAGGGAATGGAATATCTTGCATTTTAAGAACATTTTTCAGGAGAAACAAAGGATTCAAGATACAATTGAGTGTTTTAATACTCATGTGCTTCAACATGGTATGGTGCCACAAGTTTTTAATGAATTGAAGTCACTAAAATTACAACTTGAGGAGGTGTTAGGTAGAGAGGAAATCTATTGGAGACAGAATTCTAGAGAGTTATGGCTTTCAGATGGTGACAGGAACACAAAATTTTTTCATTTTTCAACTAAGATTAAAAGATGTAAGAATAGGATATCTTGTATTCAGTGTCAGAATGGGAATTTATTAACAGAGCCAGAGGACATTGCTTCAGAGGCAGTTAGGTTTTTTAAGTCATTATTATCTTCGGAAAATGGAAATCTCAGTAATGATATTATATCTAATATTCCTCCTTTAGTATCTTTGGAAGACAATAAGATGTTGATGTCTCCCTTTTCCTTAGAAGAAGTTAAGAGTGTTGTCTTTGCTGTGAATCTGGATAAAGCCCCGGGACGAGATGGTTTTACTCTATTTTTTCAGAACTGTTGGGATTTTGTGGGAAATGATGTTTTATTGGCTCTCGAGGAATCTAGGAGAAATAGGTCCATTTTAAAAGAACTTAATACAACAGTGATTGTAATTATTCCTAAAAAAGAGGATACTAAGACTTTTGCTGACTTCCACCCCATTGCTTTATGTAACACTTTGTATAAGATATTTACGAAGGCAATTTCCCTTAGGTTGGCAAAAATTCTACCTAGGATCATTTCATTGGAGCAAGGTGGTTTTGTTCCCGGAAGGGAGACGATAGAGGGTGCAATTGTAGCACATGAGGTGCTACATTCTATTTCCACCCAAAGAACCCCGACCATTATACTTAAACTAAACATGATAAAGGCTTATGATATGGTAGAGTGGGGGGCTTTATGTGTTGTTCTTGAGAAGTTAGGTTTTTCCAAGGCCTGGGTCAAATGGATTCATGCATGTATTTCTTCTGCAAGATTCTCAGTTTTAATTAATGGTTCTCCTTATGGTTTTTTCACTTCCTCTAGGGGTTTGAGACAGGGAGATCCCCTTTCTCCCTTTTTGTTTATTCTCCTAGCTGAAACCTTTAGTTGGGCTATTAGGGCTGCTAAAGTGGGGGGGCTTTGGAAAGGTATAAGGATTCAGAATATTCCCCAAAGTATTTCTCATTGTCTCTTTGCAGATGATACTCTATTATTTGGACATGCTTCGTTAGTTGAGGCAAAAGTGATTAAAGAAATAATACAAAATTATGCATCGTTTTCTAGTCAGAAAGTGAATGGTGATAAATCAAAGATTGTTTTCCTTAATACATCACAACTGGTTCAACATAGGTTGCAATCCTTTTGGGGATTTGAGACTGGAAATCTTCCATGTACTTACCTTGGGATTCCTTTCTTTGTTAAACAGGATAAGATTGGTTTTTGGGATAAGATTATTTTGGTCATTTCTAAAAGAATTCTCTCATGGAATCATAGATGGTTAACTTTGGCGGGTAAAATTGTTCTCATCAAGTCTGTTTTGAATGATGTTCCCATATATCTCATGTCTATTTTGAAGTCTCCAAAAGTAGCCATTGTTAGTTTATAGGATACTCTTAGAGATTTTCTTTGGAACAATAATAAAGATGGCAAGAAGAAACTCCCTTTAGTTGCATGGGATAAGGTATGTTTACCTAAGGAACTTGGGGGAACAAGAATTCAAAGTCTAGAGAATCAAAATTTAGCCTTAGGTGCTAAGTTGGTTTGGAAATTATATGACAAGCCTAGCTCCTTATGGGCATAGATTATGTTTGCCAAATATTTAAATAATGGACTGAGAGTGTACATTTTTAAAGTCTCAAATTTGCCTTCGGGTTCTGCTATTTGGAATTTCCTTTGTAAATGTAGATCAGTTATTTTGCCTCATCTTTCATGGATTGTTCATAATGGTAGAAAGGTCAGATTCTGGGATGATGTATGGAATGGACACACACCTTTGGTGAATATTAGGGATTGGTCTCCTCTGATCACTGTTCTTTCCTCCCTTTGGGGTGTTTTTGTAGTAGATTATTTTGAAATTGTGACTAGTGGACCCCTTAAGCTAGCTAGATGGAAGTTGATTGATTTCTTAGATGTTGATCAAAGTATGAAATTAGATTTTGAAAAGATTTTGGGGGATAGAATTGTATTTCTTTCTGATTCTGAGGATGAACTTATTTGGACAAAGAATATTTCTGGTAAGTACACTGTTAAAAATGGTTACAACTCTCTTATGGTTGCTAAAGATTTATCTTCTTGGCCTTATAAGTTGTTTTGGCATTCGGCTTGTCTTCCCAAAGCTAGAGCCTTTGCTTGGTTGGCAGTTCAGGATAGAGTCCTTATAGGTATGAGACTAGACAGGCTTGGTATTAATGTTGTTTTCCCTTGTGTCCTTTGTAACAAAAATTTGGAATCTTCTTCACACCTGTTCCTACATTGTGATTATGCTTATGAATGTTGGTAGTGGTTGTTTGAGAAGTTAAATATATCCTTTGTTATTGGTAAGGATCTCATTTCCCATTTTAGATCTTGGCCCTTTATGTTTGCCTCATCTTTTTATGCATGCCTTTGGATCATATCTCCATCTATTGTGATTTGGAATGTTTGGCTAGAGAGAAACAACAGGATATTTAAAAAAACAAGGTCTCCTATGTCTGAGGTTCTATTAAAAATTGAGTCTTCAATCTCTGAGGTTGCTTTGTCATTTATTTATAAGAATTTAGAAAATCTTACTTCTTTTTCACACTGGGATAGTAGAGTTACTAGAGTTTGGAAGCTGCAGTCAATTTTACCCTCTCATAGTTCAATTTTAAAAAAGAATGATGTAATAGGTAAGAGATGCTCTGCTAGATGGAAACCTCCTCTGCAATGACACTTTAAACTAAATTTTGATGGGGCCTCTCATGGTAACCCTGGGCTGGCTGGGGTAGGCATGGTAATTTATGATCACAATGCAAATTTTATTCGAGCTAAGTGTCATGCTATTGGTTTTAAAACTAACAATTATGCGGAATTTCATGCTTTGTCTTTTGGATTGGATATGGCAATCTCTTTGGGAATTAAGAACTTAATAATTGAAGGTGATTTTATGGTGATTATTCAATGTGTTATGAAAAAAAAGTCGAATTGTTGGAATTTTCAGTATATACTTGATCCCATTTTACAAAAAATAGAATTGTTTGAATCTTTCCTGGTATCCCATTGTTACAGAGAAGTTAATAAGATTGCAGATTATTTGACAAATTTAGCCATTGATAGCAATGCTAATCAACGAGAGGTGGATTTTGAGGAAATTTCTTCTAGAATATGGGAAGGTTTGCAGCAATAGTCATATGATTTTCTTGAGTAACGTCGATGTAAAATTTTATGATGATAATTATTCACGCTTTCCCCTTTCATTTCAAGTATTCATGTTCGTTGTTTGGAGAAGAGTTCGAGGTCATGGTATTTGATATAATAGTATTTTTCCAAAGGTTTTTTGATACTTTCTTTTTTGGCAGGAAGGTTTTTGGCTCATGGGATTCGGCACAGGGCTTTGCAAAATTTTGTCTTCTTCCATTGATAGAAGTTATGGAGTCTACATTTGAAAATTATCCGATGGGTTTTTTTGGAAAATTTTCATATGGGCTCTATGCAAAACTGATATTATGTGTTGTGACTGCATTTTGTATGTGGTTTTGGGTGGGGTGTATAAATTGATCCATTAGATACTATAGGTTTATTTTATAAGTTGTGACTGGAGGTTTTCTTCCCAGGGTTCTTTCCTCTGGTATGCTCTTTGAATCCTATGTAAAAAAAAAAAAACATTAATAAAAAAGTTTAGTGGAATAATCCACTTTTATTGAAAAAAAAATTAATTAATTAAATTAATAATTAATTAATTCATCTTAACCCTCTTCTCCTATTAATTAAATAAATTATTCAATTTATTTGATTTAATTCACTTAACCAAATTCAGACCATTAATTTGATGAATACTAAGAGGGGGGGGGGGGTGAATTAGTATGCCAAAAATCTTTGCACTTAAACACTTTGCAAGACTAGCAGTAAACTGGTAAAACAATTTAACAGACAAACAGGTTAACAAACATGCAAACCAAATAGCTAATAATGCATTCACCCACAGAAGCACAAACACCATAACACAAGATATTTTGATGTGGAAACCCAAATGGGAAAAACCACGGTGAGATGGAACTCACAAGTCACTATCTGCAGAATAGGAACTAGACCGGTTAAGGTCTTACAATGTTCTTCACCAGAATAGATCCTGTTAGGAATCTCAATCTCTGTTAGGAGATAAGTCCGATTAAAGACTACCTTGCTAGAGGATTTTAGATCCACAGATGTGAGCCACCTTGTTAGAGGATTTACAAAAGGCTTTTGGGCCTACCCGGTTAAGGGCTACAGACTTGTCAAAGATGTGAGTAATCAACAAGTGTTTGATCTAGCTAATAGCACAGACTGCTCAGTTGAATCCTTGATAGCTCATTCTTAATGCACTCCTACATTACTTCAGTCTTCCACATTCATATTCTCTCCAACTCCTCAACCACCTTAAACCCTAGCCGCAATATCAACTATTGCAACAACAACAACATCAACAACCTAAAACCCTAGACATGATGTCCTTATAAAGGATACCGATTTCATGTCGATCCAATAGGATTACATTATAATTTCCTAGGTTCAATGAACCTAGACATACTAGGTAATACGCCACAAAAAGAATTGCTACAATGTCGGCACCATCAAACAATCGGTGGATGGTAACTCATCATAAAATATTACTGGTTCATACAAAATGCGGGTTGTCGGTTTGACAAAAATGAAGACTGGTAGAAATGTGTTATGCCGCTTTAATCCCTCATACCGCTTGAGGTTAACATGTCACTTCAGACCAGGGAAACACATTCTGCAAAACATCAATAGTCTAAAGACTATAATAAAACATACCTACAACATACCGGTTGGAACAAATACCGGTGGTGCTCTAACCATACATATAAAGAGGATCTCAATGCAAGTGTGTGTCCATCAATGACAATCACGACATAAACATCAAAAATGCCAACAATCTCCCCCTTTGGCATTGATGGCAACACTTAGGAAAATAAAATTTTGACATCTAAGTGTTTTACAACAAAATCATGCCATTAGCAAAATTGCTCCCCCTAAGCATATACACTATCCCCTTAACAATACAATGTATAACAATTTTGCGTATAGAGCATAAACATTGAGATGTACAGAGCATATAATCAAAATTTGATTACCAGATACTTCTCCCAATAGAATTCTTCTCCCCCTTTGCCAACAATGACAAAGTACAGTGAACAACCCTGTTTTCATTTGATATATTAAAAATAATAAAAGTTTATGACAACAAGGAATGATACTTGTCAAAAACACATTTAAAGTCCTACAAGAATTGTTTCATCGACAGAGACTAGGACTCAAGTAGGGAGGTGGCTACTTCTTGCTCTATCTACATCTGGGATACCTGTTCTTCCATAGCATCAATTGTGCTCATCTCCTATGTAATAGTTAAGGCATCTAGGTTCAGATAGCACTTCTAAAGAATTTGCAATCGTGGGAGTAGAACCAGTTGAACCTCCTGCAAATCTCTAGACTAAGTGTTGATCTCTTGCTCCATTTTCGCTGACTGGATATGAAACCGGTGAATGGTTTTCCCATAAGTTGTGAAGGAACCATAAGGTGGCTTGAATGTGCTCAAGTAGGACTGCAAGTCCTGTTCAAGTTTTTGCTTCTGATCTAGCACATCATCATAGAATAGATGGGGTTGACAGATTTTGCTGAGTAGCAAATTCCCCTCATCTAGAGTGTCCCTTATATCCTTTTGTTCTTTCTTCAGTTCAATCTGGAGCTCATTCAACTTTTTCACCAGAGCTATATTGAGATCTTTTTGATGCTCCTTCTTGAAATTAGCCTCTGCTGCCTCTTCAAGGCTCTACACCTGATCATCTACTACTGTGCATAGGAGCTTAAGTCTTTCTAGTGATGAGTCAGTGTTTGGAAGATTTGTGTTGGGTATCAAACCGGTAAGCGTATCCACAGCTGCTTGGATTACATTCTGCTCCTTCTTCCGTCGAATGATTTCAAGGCTCTATTGAGCTACCTTGATACTCTGCATTAGCTCCATTTCACTTGCAGACTAAATATCTATAGGACTAGAGAGGTCAGCCAGTTTGGCTTGACTCCCAATTGCCTTCAGAGTCTCCATCTGGGTGCTCTTCGCCGCTTCTCCTACCTTGTCCTCTTCTGCTTTCTTCTTCTCTGCTTCTCTTCTTTTCTCTGCTTCCTTGTCCTCCTCAATCTTTTTCTTGTCTGCTTCCTTCTTTTTCTCCTGTTCCTTATCTTCTTCTTCCTTCTTCTTCCTCTCTGCTTCCTTCTTCTTCTCATGTTCCTTATCTTCCTCTTCTTTCTTTTTCTTTTCATCTTCTTGCTTCTTTTTCTCTTCTTCATCCTTTTTCTTCTTCTCCTCTTCATCTTTCTTCTTCTTCTCTTCTTCATCTCTCTTCTTCTTCTCCTCTTCATCTTTCTTCTTTTTCTCCTCTTCATCTTTCTTCTTTTTCTCCTCTTCATCCTTCTTCCGCTTTTCTTCTTCATCCTTTTTCCTCTACTCTTCCTCTTCCTTTGCCGCTTCCTGTCTATCCTTGGCTTTCTTATTAACCTATTTAGCCTATTGCTTCTGTCCTGTTGCCTCCGACGGTGTTTCCTAAGCAACATCCTCAACGTCGAGAGCATCGACATCAATGGTGTCGATCGGTTCAACAACCAGATTGCCTTCATCGTCAAATACTTCATCCGGTTTGGATATAGTCGGTTCTTCTTCAGCTTGCCGGTTAGCTAGACGAGCTTTGTGAGTCTGGACATTGGTTTTCATAAACAGATGGGTGTCTTTTTCGACATCAACAACTCTACCTTCTAACAGCCAGAGTCTTCTTTTTCTAGTGAAGAAGAGTCCTTTATTTAGGTCAATAACATCATATAATTCATAATTTGACAGGTTGGGAAAGTATTGTGCAAAAACCTTCTATCTAATTTCTTGTTCTTTCTCTATGGCAATGTGTCATCTATTATCTAATGACATATATAAAGAATCCAATGTCTGAGACTTAATCTTTGAGGGTGACCGGTCATTACTACACAGATATTGAATTATTTCCTTTTCAACCGCTTCCTTTTCATCCTCATTGAAGTCATAAAAACACTTAAGTAGGTCATTTAACACTTTTCTCCTAATATTCTTTATTGTTCTTTGACAATGTGTCAAAGGTTTATAGGAGGAGATATCTATATTTACCGGTGCAGAAGATGTCGGTTCATTCTTGGTCTTCCTCTTTGCTTGGCGCGTTTTCTTTGGCTTTTCCTCAAACACAGTTTCCTCTTAGTCTGGAGAGGTGTTCCTTGTCTTCCTCTTTCTCTGGAACACTTTAGCCAGTGCAGCTTCCAGTTTCTTCTTGGCTGGTGACCGCTTGGTCACTTTTGGAGTTGCAGTAGTAATCGGTGCTGATGCTGCAGGCACTGCCTTTGCCTTCTTCACTGCCAGTTCTTTTTCTTTCATTGTTGGTGGTTCCTCAGCCGGTGCTATTCTCTCTAGGTAGGTGTCGGTTCTCTTCACCTTGGGATTAAGCAGTGAGGCAATAAGGGTAGAGGCATACCCTTCCAGCATGTCGTACATCACCTCATAGCCCATTGGCTCCACTTCTTCCTATCTAGGCTCAACAGCCTCCATTATGCATTTATCTACTTGGATGGTGAAGTAGATATCATCCTCATATTTCTTGACGATGTCACCTGATATCCTCACTCTTTGGCTCATCTTCCTTCTGAACTCATCAAAATACTTGATCAGAATATCAAGGTAACCGGTTCCAAGTGCTTCAATGCTTTCCTTGATTTGCTTGGTTACTGGTTGGTCACCAAACCACTGAACATCCCCTACACTTGGGAAGTAGCCTTGGAAATAGAAGAACAACCCTACCAGTAGTTGTCCAAACTTGAACCTAAGTGCATTATCCAGTTTGATCACCTTCAGATTCAACAGGAGTTGTCTTTGCATACCGGTGCACAGATCAAATGATGCATCCTCCTTTATCATCCGGTAAGTGACATTTACCACTGCAGCAAATATAGAGTCAATCCCATTGGTTGAGAATGTCTGGTATCCAATCACCATACATGCATACTTCACTAGATCATCCTTGATAGGATTTATTGTCATGCCTCATGAGTAACTCGTTGAACCAGTGAGCTTGGCCATTTTAGTTTTGCTTACTGTTCTTAGGGCTAGCACTTCCCCTGTGTTGTAGAATCCGGTGACTGCATGAATTGGTTGTGGCATGATGTCATGTGTCCTCTCCAGCTACATCTTATCACCATGGACTCTGCTCAGAATGATCCTTATATGTTCTTCTGTGAAATCTTCCAGGAAGTAAACAACATTGTGGAGCTTTTTCTTCTCCAAAATATTAAACTCTAGTTTGATCTTCTTATCTTTACCACAAAATAAACCTAATTGGGTGTGGATAGCTAGAGACCTTAGGTCTTCTATTTTGCAGTCTATGTAGTCAGAAATTCCCTCTTCTACTATCACACCAACCAGAACTTGTGATAGGGCATTATACTTGGACTTCCATTGAATAAAATTTGTAGACTCGATAGATACACTAGAACTGGTATGAGATGCGGAAGCCATGATAGAAATCTTAAGAACTCGAGAAATACCTTTTAAAACACGTGAAATTAGGGCTTGCCGATTCTCCTTTACTTCACACTCCGTCGGTTGCTGAATCACCGCTTTATGTTCTCCACTTGACCGTTTCCAGTTTGAATTTGAATCTCCTTCACGGTTTCTCAATTTCTCAAAATCTCTGCTCAAATCGCCTTCAGTTGCCGCTTGATAACCACTGCTTCTTGGCTGATGATTGAAGGCATTAAACCGGTTGTGATTTCGGTTCACAAAAGGTTCAGGACCAGCTCCTTGGGTCCTCTGAGGATATCTTCCAGTGTTATTCATAACAAACCTGCATTTAGATGCTCTATGTCCATACTTGTTGAATGCATAATAGTTACCATCAAATCTATAGGGTCTAGGCTTATCATTTAGGAAATAAGGAAAATTGTTGTAAGCCTTACTCCTACACACATTAGCAGTATGTCCTTCTTTAAGACAGTTGAAACAAACATGTTTAAACTTTTGCTTACCTTTATCCTTTGATGTTGGTTGCTTCTTTGATGTTCTAGCATTTGTACCAGAGGTCTCACCTTCCTCATGACCAAAATAACCAAGTCCATTGGTATTCTTGACCGGTTTGGCAGATTCAAGCTTTTTCTCTAGCTTGACAGTATTCTTGCTGAACTTAGCAAGTATTTCCTTTGACTTAGAGAGTTCTTTGGAAATAGCAGCATTTGTTTCCAATAGGTTTTCATTCTCAGAGATGGCAGTGTTCAGTTCTCCTTGCATGTCTTCCTTTTCCACTTTGCTTGCATGGAGTTGAGCATTTAGGGCACTTATCTCTTGTTTTAGCTTGGAGATCTCATGATCTCTTTCTTTTGCCAGATCTTTAGCTTTTTTGTGGTTCTCAAGCTCTTGACACATCCGAATAGTCAGTCCTTCCAACTCCTTTCTCAAGTTGGAGTTTGATTCATTCAACTTATTTACTTTTGCAATTAGGGCTTCCATGTCTGCTTCATCTGCTGAACTACTTTCAGATAGCTCCATTAGCTTTTCTGCATGTTCTCTCCTTTTTGCTTGAGATGCCTTGTATTTGACCATAAGATCATCATAGGCTTGCTCAGACTGAGTGAGCCGTTGAGTAAGTTCCCTCAAGGTGTATTCCCCCATATCTCTTTCCAAGTGGTTAAACTTATAGAAAGGTAGGATCTGATACCAATTGATGAATACTAAAAGGGGGGGTGAATTAGTATGCCAAAAATATTTGCACTTAAACACTTTGCAAGACTAGCACTAAACTAGTAAAACAGTTTAACAGACAAACAGGTTAACAAACATGCAAACCAAATAGCTAATAATGCATTCACCCACAGAAGCACAAACACCATAACACAAGATATTTTGACGTGGAAACCCAAATGGGAAAAACCACAGTGAGATGGAACTCACAAGTCACTATCTACAGAATAGGAACCAGACCGGTTAAGGTCTTACAATGTTCTTCACTAGAACAGATCCTATTAGGAATCTCAATCTCTGTTAGGAGATAAGTCTGATTAAAGACTACCTTGCTAGAGGATTTTAGATCCACAGATGTGAACCACCTTGTTAGAGGATTTACAAAAGGCTTTTGGGCCTACCCAGTTAAGGGCTACAGACTTGTCAAAGATGTGAGTAATCAACAATTGTTTGATCTAGCTAATAGCACAGACTACTCGGTTAGATCCTTGATAGCTCGTTCTTAATGCACTCCTACATTACTTCAGTCTTCCACATTCATATTATCTCCAACTCCTTAACCACCTTAAACCCTAGCCGCAATATCAACTATCACAACAACAACAACAACATCAACAACCTAAAACCCTAGACATGATGTCCTTATAAAGGATACTGATTTCATGTCGGTCTAGTAGGATTACATTACAATTTCTTAGGTTCAATGAACCTAGACATACTAGGTAATACGTCACAGAAAGCATCACTACAGTGTCGGCACCGTCAAACAATCGGTAGATGGTAACTCATCACAAAATATTACCGGTTCATACAAAATGTCGGTTGCCGGTTTGACAAAAATGAAGACTGGTAGAAATGTGTTATGTCGCTTTAATCCCTCGTACCGCTTGAGGTTAACATGTCGCTTCAGATCGGGAAACACATTCTACAAAACATCAATAGTTTAAAGACTATAATACAACATACCTACAACATACCAGTTGGAACAAATACCGGTTGTGCTCTAACCATACATATAAAGAGGATCTCAATGCAAGTGTGTGTCCATCAATGACAATCACAACATAAACATAAAAAATGCCAACATAATTAAATAAATAAATCATATTTGTTTAATTAAATATTCTCTCACATTTAAATAAATTAATATTTATTTAAATCCCCCAAAATCTCATCTCTCACATTTAAATAAATTAACATTTATTTAAATCACCTTTATCTTCCACCCACTTGCATTTTCCTACAAATGCAAGTTGCACAACTATTTTAAATAAATAAATTATTTATTTAAAATCCTATTTATCCTCACCCACTTGAAACCTTTAATGGTTTCCCTTAAAGTCTTCAAACTTAATGGCTTCCTTCTAGAGTCTTCTCAAGCCTTTAATGGTTTCCCTGAAAGTCTTCAAACTTAATGGCTTCCTTCTAGAGTCTTCTCAAACCTTTAATGGTTTCCCTTAAAGTCTTCAAACTTAATGGCTTCCTTCTAGAGTCTTCTTAAGCCTTTAAAGGTTTCCCTTAAAGTCTTTAAGCATTTAATGCTTTATCTTCTTTTTTCTCATGTAAATAAATTAAGATTTATTTAAAATCCAAAATTCACATTCACATTTAAATAAATTAATATTTATTTAAATATCTATCCAAATGCAAATTACACCATTTAATTGAAATAAATGATTTTATTTCAATTGAAAATCCCAAAATTCCTCCCACTTGCATGCCTAAATCCCTTCTAGATTCTTCTAACTCCTTCTAATTAGCCTAATCCTATCCTAATCATTGTCACATTCCTAAATAAAAGGAAGTCACTTCTCAAAAACCTTCAAAGTCTTCAATAACCATTAAAGGCTTTATGTCTTCAAATGGTTAACCTCTAAAGTCTTCCAAACCATTAAAGGCTCTCACACAACCATTTATGATTAACTCACCTTTTACCTTTGGTTAGAGACTTTCCTCTAACTTAACCATCATTTTGACTCATGGGTCTCTTCAAAGCATTCATTTCTTTGACTAAGGTAACCATTTAACCCTTGCACATTCATTTATCCCTTGGATAAAAGGAATATCCATTAACGTAACCCTAACCCTAACCCAACCCCCTAGGGTAACCATCATATCCCCTCAAGCATTTAATGCTCCTTATCTCTCCTCTCAAGTCTCCTCATGGTGACACTTGTCAACATGGGATTGGGTTGAAAGTATCACATGGATTGAATATATTTCAATCCTAACCCTTGTTAAGATTGCTCAATCTTAACCCTTCATTTCCCTATTTCTTCCTTTAAATAGAACCCCTCTCCTCAAGCAAAAGAGGAAGCATTAGAGTATTGTTGTTATACTGGTATTAGCATCGAGCGTTTTTATAGCATCACTATCTACACTTGCATAGCATGTGTTTATCACATCCAACCATCTTGAATCTCCATATGGCATCCATGGCTAGTGCTAAAAACTGAGAGCTACACTCATGTAGAACTTGGAGAGGAGAGGAACAAGGGCGGAGCAACTATGAGCATCTTGATTAGCATTTGGAGGTGTATAGTTTATCTATTCTATGTTTGTATGCTTTCTATTTCATGCTTAATATCTCTCTTGATATGCCTGTTTAGGATAATCTTTTGTTGCTAACATTAATGTTTGTTTCTTGTGCTCTTGTGTGTGTTGCCATCAAACAGATTTTCTAATCCTTTTTTCATAGCATCAAATAGTATTCATTCAGTTGCAACTTTCCAAATGTCAACTTTAAATCTAGAGTTTGTGCTTGATGTGGAAAATCATTTTGATATTGTGAGTCGAAGTGTGAAAGATACAGATGGTAAGAAAGTGATCATGTTGATTGAGGATTTATTTGATTCCTTATTCAAGTGTCCCAGTATAGGGAAATATGTGCATATAGATATAAAATATGTTGAGGCCTATTATGAGAAGCATTCAGATAAGTGTAGGAGGAATAACAATGATAATCGATTAAAGACTCCTAGGCCTACAATTCATAGATGGCCCAAGACCTTCCCTTGAAGTGATTTCAAGGAGGAAGTGAATGACATGATTACTCTTCTCAGCAGAGTAAAAGGGCCTCCTACTCTCAATACATATTATGAGTGGATGTATCAATACATTCACATCATCAGATAAAACAACAAAAAGGTCTCCTAGGGTAAGCAGATTAATGATGCCTTGTGTGAGTAGCTCACTAAGGTATCTACCACTTTTAAGTTAAATATGACTTCCTCCTTGGTGAATGTTGTTGCCGCTATGTGGATTTTTGCAAGTTTATCCTCAGAAGGAAATAGAAGACAAGTCTTGTTTTGGGAACACTATTCCAAATTAACTCTTAAGGAAAGTTTACATAATTTTAGAAGAATTAATGATGCCTTCTTTGGTTCCTATATGTGCATTTTCATAAGAAACTTGAGAAGAATAAGGTTTCTAATGAAGCTTGGGAGGTCGTCAATCAATATGTATGTATGTTTTTACAGTTTCCTACTTTCACTTATCTAAGGGTAGGATGTTCTAATGATCAACCTTTCATGCTCCCAAGGTATTCATCTAACAATATTGTTCTAATGGAGTTGGCAAGGAAAATGTTGGTGGTTCATGAGAAACAATCAAGTTCCCATAAAACAGGTTTCAAAATTTCATTGTGTATTGGGAAGTACTCTATCAACTCAGTTTTCAAAGCAAGAGCTATGGAAGATGAAATAAGAAGAGTGACAATGAAACAGTTCGAGTCTAGGAGTGAATTTAATTACAAAGGAATGAAGAACAAATAGAAAAAGATAAATACTTATGTTCATAGAATTGAGGATATCTGGGCAGATTGAAGAACTGAGGAAGATATCAGAAAACTTGATTATTGTCATCTCACCAAGGATCAAATAGTCAATCTTAACCTAGCAGATGTTCTTGATGACTTGGTTGATGATGGTAATGTCTGATATCTTGTTTATGAAAGTAGGAAGATTTCCAATACTCCTCTTCCTTTTATCCAATGGTCTCAAAAGGAGGTGGTTTCTATAAGAGATAGATTTCAAAGGATTCTGACAAATACAAATGTTGGGCTGACAAAAAAGGAATCTAGTTGAATCCATTTACCACTAGATTAGAGGATGATATTATTGGACCTATTGGAAAGAGATTTAAACTAAGAACAAAGAATAGGCAATATCTCGTTGCTTATCCTAAAGCTCTCAAGTACAAATTCATTGTAGGGGTGAGTAAAGGGAAGGAACAAGAAAAATATTCTACTTCATGTTCTAGGTAGGAGAATGAATAAGAATCAAAAGAAGGGGAGTGCGAGGATGAGCTTATTGATGTGAATCAACTTGAAGAAGAACAAAAACATCATGAGGAGAAAGAAGAAGAAGAATTTGATGAAGAAGGTTTACTAGAGATTTCCAAAGACATTGAACCTGAAGATGTAGAAGCCCATGTTCCATAGGTATCAATTTTTGTTTCATTTGCTACATCTCCATAGGTTTGTGTTTTTGAATTACTACCATTTGGGTCCACTATTTCATAGGTGTCAGATTCTCCTAGCGTGTCCATTCCAATTGTTTCTTCTTCTACTACTACTAATGAAGTTGTCTTGGACACTCCTTGAGATAACATTGAGAATATGTTTTTCACTTTCCCAAATTTGTCTAAAGTATCAACATCTATGTTTGAGGATTTTGATAAGTTCATGTTAGACATGGGGCCCTTACCCAATGTGTCAACTACTCAAAATCCATCTTTTGTTATGACTTCTACTCCAATTGTTATTAATGTTGTTCAAGGCCAAGGAACTTCTTCTCAAGCATTAGCTACAAGTGTTGATGATTATTCCATCCTACCACCCTAGTTACTTTATAACACACCCAAGAGGAAGAAGAAAGGTATTTCTCCTACTGATTTTGATTTCAATCAATTGGTGTCTATCAAAATAAAGACCTTAAAGAAAGCTAAAATGATCTCAAGGGTTAAGGTAGATAGTGCCAAGAACAAATATGCAAAAATTGTAGAGCCTCCTCCTAATAAAAATATAAGTCAAGTCCAAGCATACGACTATGTGATATTAAGGGTTGAGCTTGGTAAGAAAACCCATGAAGGTATAGTGGAGGATGCTCAGTTGGCTTTTGGTGCTCTTGTGGGAAGATACGATGAAGAGAAGGTCAAGAAAGATGAGCTTAAGGCACAAGTGGAGCAACTCACCACTGTGTTAGTTAAGATAACAAAGTTTCAAAAGTAACCGAGTCAGTGACTTCATCGATTGATGAGCAAGTCATAAAATAATATGAGCACGTTACCTCAAGAGGTAGAGCAATGGGTGAATGGATGGTCAGGATGCTCAATCAAGGAACCCACCTTTTTTCCTTCTAGGAAAATGTATATCTAGTACAAGGAGTTGCTAAAACATCATATGGAAGTTTTAGAGTAGCTCGTTGAAGACATATAAGATGCAAAGGGTTTGGGTGAGAAGACAATGAAAAGGATCACCGACAAGATTTATGAACTTCCTTGTGATTTACTTGATCAGGATCACAAATTACTACCCTTGGATCTAGCCATTTAAGAATTCAGTTTGCTTGTTCAGGTTGAGGTTGAGAGAGAAGATTTCACTTTCTCATCAATTGAAAAATTGATAGATATCCAAGTTATATTGGATAGTCTGGGATCTATCTTGAAGAAATCTAAAGAAAATTACTCCAGTGTGGTGGACTCAATCACATGAGCTCAAGTCATCATAGGTCATGTTGATTATCCAAAAGACTCAAAATTACAAGCTGCTCTCCAAAATTTTGAATATTTCTTGAAGAAATATGGAGATGATGATGTTCAAGATGGAGATCTAGACACTTACTCATTTTTATGCAATTCTAGTTTAGTGTCATTTTGTAATTCCAATCGACACTACAAGTGCCATTTTGTATATACAATTTTGCATGTAGGAGTGTGTTGGGGGTGTCAATTTTTTGCTTCTAAGGATGCCTTCTTTTCCTTTTGTGCTTAAAAGGCTTAGGGTTTTAGGACTTTTGAAGGGTTTTAGAAACTTTTTCTAACATTACCTTTGCAATCCCTGGGCTCTGTTATATTTTGCAGTTGACTGCTACTAGTTGGTGTTTATATTTTAACGTTGTTTCTTGAAGGGTTTTGGGTCATATGTTGACCAACCCCGCATGTTAGGCTTCCCTATCAGGTTAGTCGCTTAAAAATTTTTGTTTCATAGCACTATATTTTGCCCCCAATGCCTAGGTATCAATGTTTAAAATGCCCTAGTATATCCCTAGGCCATGACCTCTTTTACCCTCGCAAGTCTCCACGTGATCAAAAGTTTTACTTAAGTGGAAACCCCCATATGTTTGACTGCATGGGATAGCGGGATCTACATTCTAGTGCTAAATATTCTACCCCATGACAGTCATAAGTTATGGTCTCAAGTTGTGTGGGACAGCGGGAAGTGTTACCACTAACAGCTGAGCTTATCCCGCACAACCTTCATACTTAAAACTTTGTCCACACGGGCTAAGAAATCAATCAAACTGGAGTGCAAATTCTTACCCAGCATGGTGTTGTTCTAACACAGGTGACAGGATGACCACGACACCCTGTGGGACAACAAGAACAAAGGGTTTATGTTGAAGACTTTATCTCGCGATGCTCATCGGTTGTGGTCATTGATACTACGGGCTAAGCATATGAGTGGGGAACAAGTGTCCCTACTATCCCACATGATTCATAGAAAAGATGAAGCCATCTTTTCCCCACGGGGATTCTGGAAGAAAAAGATAAGTGCTAACCACAAAACGCTTTTCATTGAGAATGCAAAGTTGAACAATTATTTTCTTCAACATGACTAAACATCTGCACTGGGTCCTAGGTTTGAGGATCTTGAAAAAATGAAAGAAGAAATACAAAAGGCAAAGGAAGAAGCTAAGAAAAATTATTTGGACATAAGAAAGTCAACAATATTATTATATGTTGTGGAGTCTAATTAGTATCCAAGTGGGGGATTCTTGTTATATGGAGCCTAATTAGACTCAGAGGTTAAATTTTCCCTACTTCTATTGGTGCGATTTCCCCCCACATTGTTGATGGGGGTTTGGGGGCAGTGCCCCTTGTAGTCGCGATATAGGGCAGGGTCGAGGGGTAGTGCCCTGTGAGGCCAAAAAGACTTATTATTTTATAAAGGCATCAGGTGTTATTTTTCTATTGGCTAACATGTTATTACCCTAATTTTATAACTGACATAAGTCTTGATAAAAAGGCTAAGGGTTAGGGTTTTCTGTAGAGAATTTTATAGCATTTTGTAGTGGTATTGAGTTGCAAGGGATTGTTGGTTGTAATCGGTTTTGATTTACTAGATAATAATATTGCTCTTTGTTTGGTGGATGTAGCCCAAAATTGGGTGAACCATGTTAAATATTGTCTCTTCGATGTTATTATTTTTGTGTTGTTCATTCCTCTGTTTAATCTTTATTTGCATATAATTGATATTTTTTGCATGCAATTTCTAACATATTACAGGTTTCAAACAAGGTCCTAGGTTGCCTCTAGATGAGGTCCACGCCTCTTATTCTTTAGTATCACAATTGTGTGATCAAGTTGATGATATTATTTCATTTTTTCAACCAATTAGAAATGCTTGGTTCCATAAGGGTCAATAATTAAAGGAAATTATTTTGCCAATAAAAAATGACCCAAAGGAACCCTAAATTGTGGAGACCACTTGGAAGAACTTCAATTTGTTTATTATAGAACTCCCCTACATGGAAGAGAAAAAAAAAACTCTGACAGAAAATATCGGATCATTTAGAGGCCTGCAAAAGTGGGACATTCCACTGATTTTGATAGATGAAGGACAGATCAAAGATCTCGCTAGGTCAAGAGAATATTTTACAACTGTAGTTGATAAGTTTTTGGATTCATTGGCCAACGAACCTAACCAAGCTAATGCTTATCATATGATTATTGACAAAATCTTTGATGTTGATTATCTTTATCATAAATTTGCATTGGAGATTGTAATTATGCCCTCTCCAAGACTTAGAGAGGCAATGAATAAACTACAAAGTTTGAGAGCTTTCGCATGACCAGCAAATGATGTAGATATTTGGCATAAGAAATATTGCTCTTTAGAGGAAGAATAGCTCGAGAAGGAAGAGTAGGTGAGATTGCATTCAATTTTTTATTTTCCCTTGCAAATTGATATTTTTGGCAAACTGACATAAATGCCCAACCACTTCTTACCAGTTGAAGTATATTAGATTCAACTTCGATATTTTGATCATAGCTTCAGTTGATATGAGTCTAGATGAGCTACCTAACATATTTTATAAAGAGT
The DNA here is from genome assembly GCF_030272615.1 of Cryptomeria japonica. Lineage (NCBI taxonomy): Eukaryota > Viridiplantae > Streptophyta > Pinopsida > Cupressales > Cupressaceae > Cryptomeria > Cryptomeria japonica. The sequence goes on from NC_081415.1 coordinate 215,927,624, forward strand.
GTGACACCATGCTTCATATCAGATCTTTACAGATAGATGCAGTTAATGAGCTCTAAAGTTTTGATACACAATGAAGGTTTTTTGAGCTACTTGATAGCTTTTTTGTAAATGTAGTAGTTAGGGTTTTGACAAATGTCACGATCGACCTGAAGCTTGTTTGCTCCCTTGGTGTTATAAAAGGGAATCCATGGCCATTGTGAAGGTTGTTGATATTCAAATTTTGAAAGCTCTGCTAAGTAGTATGTACATAGGCCAAAAGGAATACAAGGATAGATGAACATTTCCTTTCTACTGATGTCCACTTGAAATGTAAGCTCTTGTTTTGATGATTTATGAAATGAAGATCATTTTTTGATTGCCTCGTATTTTTTGTCCATGTGTTGTATGAGTTTGTGTATCAATGATATATGAGTTTGTCTTCCTCCAATAGGAATGTGTAGTTGAATGTGGGTTTCTTCCAAAGAAAGAGTTAAATTCTATTTTCAAACTACTGCAATATGTGTTTGATTGGAAGGTATTGGTCATTCTGTTATGGTTTTTTGAATAGATTATGCAAGTTATAGTATGTTCAAATGGGCATTAGAGGTATTTCATTTTGAGTGTTGATATTTTGTAGATTGGACTTTGTTCACCCTAGGCAAGGCGTTGATCAAGTTTTAGCTTTCAGAATCATTCTTATTTCACCTTTTATATTTTTGCAAGAGGAATAGTTTTAGCTTAGATGATCAATCTCAATGCAAGCACGTAAGGTAGAAACTAAGGTTGAAGCCAAAGTTGAAGGTTTATTTTCCTTTCCTTGGTATATTTTTATTGAGATATTTGTTGTGTAATAGTGTCAATCCATGAGTAGGTTTGAAAATTAGTATGCACTGTTAAGGTTTACCCGCCTTGGTCTTGCAGAGTCAAAAGTGTAGGAGATTTCAGTCTTGTAACTGAATCTTGTTCATTGGCCAAATCCATCCTTAGAGCTGTTGATAGGAACGTGGCTAAACCCTTAGGGTTTAGGGATCTATTGATTTGGGAACCGATAGATTGATGACTCTATTGGGTAACAATCAGTCAAGTGTTTGTTGTGTATTCTAACCCAGTAGCTTGTCCATAAGCTTAGAGTCATTGTTGTAAACAAAAGTAGAAACAATTAACCCTGTCTTGGGTGGCGACCGAGAAAAAATATATTGAGCTTGTTGGAGCCTAAGAAGTTCATATGAGTAGTGATAAAGGAAATACTACTGTTACATGAAGGAGTGGGTGTATTGCCAGGCAAAAAGCATCAAACAATGAGCATAGCCCAGACTGAGAAGCAAGAAGGAGGGAACAAGGAAGCCACCGCACAAATAGAGCTGCAACAAACAAAAGGTGGACCATCAAAACAAGAGGTAATATTGAAACCCCAACTGCTGAAGATTTTATAACTACTAGTTCTGAATTTCCTCTAAATAAAATAGAGAATCTTTATCGGTTGCAAGTTAGGAATAAGGGGAACCATATTTCAAAAGGATATTATTCTTCTAGGGAAGTAGAAGATACCAGTAATGACGACTCACCCCCCAAGGGAAAATTGTTTTTCTAATTCTACCTTCCTACTCATAGATAAGAATATTTATAACCCCTATTATGAGGATCCTATCCAAGCCAAAGCCAGGCAAGATCAAATTTATGTTGAGTTTGAAAGAGCTGGACTTCAGGAAGAGAATGAAGCAATGTGTATTGAGTAGCTAACTAATGTACAAGTTGGTTTTAATCAAAGCACATCTCACTCGCAAGTAGTAAGTGCTTCTCCCTTTTCAATGAGTTTTCCATCATCTCAAGCTCCATTCCAAGCCCATCTCACTTATTCAAATGTATGTTCTACTTTGGGAAACCCATTTGCAGAATTAGTAGAGGAGCTGCAATGGTAAATTCATCAAATGAAGGCTCAGGCTGACATGATGAGGCTTATTAGGGAAAGAGAGTTGATTGCCCAAGAAATCCTCAATTTGACCTCTCAGTCTCGTTCATCTTTTCCACCTATGGATGGGCTGCCTGCTAATAGTATAGCTCAAGCCCCTTTTGTTTCTACATTGGGAAATATTGGCTCTATATCAAGTTTTGTTCCTTTATCAAATGTATCTTCCAATAGTGTTTCTTCTATACCTCCTATCACAAATGTTAGCACCCAAACTACTATGACTAGTGCATCAACATCAAAGTTCACAAGACATACTCAGGTCACCACCAATACTCAAGTTATTTTATCTAGTGCTACCATGAGCTCAATGCCCATGTCTTACCCATGGACTACCGAGAAGCCTGGTGTATCCACTATCCCTGCCAACACTAGTCAACCTATTGTGAGTGCTCAACCTGGAAATACTAATCAAGTAGGAACCAGTCAACAACAAGGTGTTAACCAATAGTAGAATATGACACTAAACCAACCTAACAGACCTAGGTTTGGAGGTAGCATCACTCCCCCAAAATTCCCACCACCCTCTCATTATTTCTCTTTGCCACAATATCCTCCATATAATCCCATAGGGGGTAACAATGCCTACCATTAATACTTGAAGTTCTTGCAGTATTAACAGTACCTTGCCCATTTAAATCAACAACATAACCAGATACCTCAAGTTCAACTCAACCAAGAAACTATGAAATAACAACAACAACAAGCACAAGCACAACATCAGCCTCATAATCAATTTGCAAGAAGGCCCATGCAATTGGACAAATACAAACAAATTGACTTCACTGGATTTCAAGGTTATCCCAATGCTATCAACAATGAATTAAGGAATTTCATTCCAAATTTTTCAGGGAATAATGCAGTCACTAGTGAAGATCACATTAGGGTCTTCCAAAATACAATGGATAATTTTGAAGTTGAACATGAAGATGTTTTCATGAAAATGTTAATAGATGATGCTAGGGAATGGTACAAAATCCTACTTGACTTATCTATCAGATCCTTCCAAGACTTCAAAAGGATGTTTAAGGACCAATATGGAGATCATTCAGACCCAAAGTTTTCTCTTCGTGAACTCACCAGTATAAAGAAGGGACAAAATAAGGAGGTGTCAAGTTTTAATAGTAGATTCATCAAGTTTAATAAAATTCCACCCCAATGGAAGTCAACAAATCATATGTGTCTGGTATTCTACTATAATGCTTTTGATCCCAAGATTTCTAATGAATTGAGATCTAAGAACCCCCTACTCTTAGTGATGCATTTAAGGAGACCCTTACCATATAAAATAATAGAAAGGCTTCTAGTAAAGCTACTAAGAGAGATGATGTAAGGACCTTGAAAAATCCTAAAGGACACCATAATAAGCAACCAAAGGAGGAAGACAAAATGGACAAAGTCATGAATGCACTCAAAGATCTTCAAATTATAAAATATCTAGAAATGAGAAAGGACTATCTCATGATAGACAGAATTACCCAAGACATGATTGACCAAGGTTACATGATATGTCTTATAATACAAATTGGAAGGATGGGAAGCCTCTGATCTCTAATCCAAAGCCTTCAGGTACCAGAGACACACCAGATCCTCTCAAGAAGCTTGGAGCACATTTCATTGAAGAGAACCCATGGAGTATTGTGTGCATTTTACCCCATGCACAAGCCTAGTGTGTGATTGCAAAGGCTATGGAAGAAACAGAAGAAACTTATGCCAGCTGCATGGAAGATGGATTTGAGAAAGACCATATCATTAATATGATCTCCATTGGTTCATTTCATGATAGCACTGGATATTATTCTTCTAAGGAGGATGGAGTTGAAATAGAAGTTGACACCCAGAGGATGTGGAATTCAAGACATCAACAAGAGGTTTTATCTGATAATGAGGATAAAGAGGACTATAGGGTACATTCAACTAATGCACAATCGAAAGAGTTGAGTTTAAGGAGGCCATATGAGGAGGAAATTAGACAACTAACTATGGCTGCAATAGCCCAAACTAATAATGATTACAATCTAAGATCAAAAGGTTCTCTTCCAAACCAAGGAAGAACAGGAGGGATTTTCATGAGGAATAAGCAGTCTGATCTCAAGGTGCAACCAACTTCTTAGAAAGCAATTGATAAGAGTAGTGCAACAAAAATAGGCCCAGCCCAGTAGTATGTTCCAAAATCCAATTAGAGACCTACTAAGCTTGACAAGGAGGTTCAGGGATGATACATGAGCAAAGCCTAGAGTAGGAGAAAAGGAGAAGCAGTAGAAGGCAACCACATAGAAGGAAACTAACCAAGGTACTACTAATGCACCACTCTTTGATATGGCTCAAACCTTGTCTCAAATTAAAATTTATGTTCCCCTACTAGAAATGATGAAGATTCAAGAGCAAAAGGATAGTACATTATCATTGATCTCTGGTGTACCAAATGCATTCCATAGAATTGATGTCAATAGTGTCCTAGAGGAGAACAATACATATGTCAATGAGGAATAGTCATAAGGCATGCAAGTCCTAGAGGTCTACCTAGGCACTACCATAATCAAGAACCCATCCCAAGTAGACCCTTTTTATTTGACTCTGTTGATTGATAATAAACTTGTGAAGATATTTATGATTGATTCGAGTGCTTCCATAAATATCATGCCAGTAGGTGTCATGAGAGAACTAGGAGTGTCTGTTGATTGCAATTATGGTAGATGTTATGCTATGGACAATAGGTCTATACCAGTCATAGGGATCCTAAAGGGTTTAGAAGTCAAGCTTTCAAATTTCCCCGAGGCTTCTTACAATGTAGAAGTGATTGTGCCAGACGTTCCTCCTCACTATGGTATGCTATTTTCAAGACAATGGACTGTTATGGTGGGAGGTAATGTGAAAATCGATCTATCGTATGCTACTATACCCGTGAATGGTAAAGAGGTCAAGCTAGAAAGGGAGTCAAGGTCTGATACCATTGTGGAGCATGTTGACCCAAACAATTGTTAGACAAATCTGATACCGGGAGTAAACTGAGAGGGGGGAGGGTGAATCAATTTACTATCAGAAATCAGAACTATTGCAGATTAAAACCTTTACACCGGAGAACAAAGAAACCAACACAATGAAAGATAAAACATGAAAGCACAGTACACACAATACCAATATTTTGACGTGAAAAACCCGGTAAAGGGAAAAACCACAGTGGCAAACCCTACCCACAATCAAATAATACTTCTGCAACAGTATGTGAAATAATTATAATGGGGATTGCACTTACAATGAGGCCAACAACCTAGAGCTAACTGCTCATCACAAAAGAGAAATCTCACTAACTTACAAAAGCATCAGACTACAATCCGGAAAGAATGAACTGTGAAAGTAACATCTCCTAATTCTTTATACAATTCTGGTTAAGCATAGATGTCTGCCCTACAACACCAAAACCTTTCGTTGAATGATATATCATTTGTTCACACATAAACCTTCCTCTGATAAGGCAGACATAACCATTGATCCCAAAAACCATATCCAATTACATGAATAAGTCACCTATAAATACAAATCATAAACCTTATTGATAAGGTCAGCTAAACCCTAAACCCATAAACCCATAATTACAAAAATTACATTACACGATATCACCAGACCAATATTATGATTTACATTACATAGCATGGACCTAAAACAAATTCCCAAACAATTATATCCATTGGAAATCACGCTAAGACCACTCACCAACACGTTTCACCAACTGGTAGAAACCCTCAGTGCAATAACACAAAGTCTAACCAGATCCAAGTAGGACCACCATAATAACACGCCAACCAATGCAAAGCCACCAAACAATTAGGACATTATCAAGAAGCACCTTCAGCATGGTTGAAACTATTTCCATAAGTCAGACTAAAATCATCTAACCAAATCATCGAATATCGCTAACCGGTAAAGCTAACCAGTACCAAGAAATAACCGGAGAACAAAGAGATAGCTACCGAAGCACCAAATCATGAACCAATAGAATATGGAAAGCATGTAACCATCCTGAATAAGCATCCAAAAATCAAAACCAGGGATCTGATCATACTAGATCAAAATCACATCCAAAACTAAGATAAACACCAAGTCTAACCGGGATAGGTCCAACCGAGATAGTAGAACCATATCCAATAGGGATAGAGTGTTGACATCAATGACAACACTTAACCAAATCTAGCATATTGCCAACAATCTCCCCCTTTGGCATTGATGGCAACACTGAATGTGAAAAACATCCAAGTGCCAAGGAATGCCAACAGTCTCCCAAAGAAGATTGATCTGAAGTATATCTCCCCCTAGGATAAACATGAATACCATCTTCTCAAAGATTAGTTGTTTTTAACATGAGCACCATCTCCCCCTTTGACATCAATGACAAAGGATGGATACCAAATCAAAAAGAAAAACTGAACCAAATGGCTAACTACTCCCCCTGAGCAGCATCATCATCTCATCAACTCCAATTAGAAAGTATGTCTGATAGGCTCACCGGATTGATGCGTTCCTGCATCACTAAGTCTCTTCCAGAGGGGTGGTAACCCCCAACTTATTGTGGGATGCAAAATTCATCTTCAAATTAACAAAGTAATCAATTAGAAACAAGGGAAATCACAAATCCCTATCCTAATCATAATTTAACAAACAATACAATGGAATAACACAATTAAGAAATAGGAATCAATATAATCAAATTAAATCAAGAACTCCCTATTCTGTGACTACGTATTGCTTCCATTGCTCTTCTCCTCTTCGTGGTATGATGGCTCTCAGATATTGCGCTGGTAACCTGCAAGTGGCACAATAGTTCAAAGTTCGTTATTGTTGAAAATGGAGAATGGATGCTCAATTTATAGAAAATTGGATGAGATTGATTAAAAGGTGGAACAGAACGATCAAGAGGTGTAAACTGAGGTGAGCTCAAATGCAAGTTGATAGTTGAACCGCTGATTGTAGGAGTAAAACTCAATAGATGGAATAGATTAATTGAGTCAACTGATTGAGAAAAAGCTGACTGAAGGAAGAAAAAGGATGATTGGAGGAAATAAAGAAGATGACACAGAGAGCTTAATTTAGAAAAAGCTAACTGAAAGATGGAAATAGAGATTGGAGAGATAAATGATTTAATTAATTAATTAATTTAGCATGTGCTTGCATTTAGATTTAGATTATTAATTTAATCTTTGCATGAGATATTTATTCAAATAATTGAATTTATTAATTCAATTTAGCATTTGAATATATTTAGAACTTGACTTTGATTTTCAATTTGATTTTTGAAATCATGCACATGTATTTGAATTTGGAAGAAATTAGAGAAATGTGAAATTAGATGAAATTAGAATTTGGGGATTTGGAATTGGAAGAATTAATTAGTTAATTAAATAATTTAAAGAAACTATTTAATTATTTTAGAAATGGAATTTAATTAAATAATAAAGATTATTTAATTTAAAGGAATTAAATCACAATTAATTAAATAATAAATATTTAATTAATATTTAGAAGAGGGTTGACTGATTAGATGATTAGAGATAGAATTTGAGAATTAATTTATTTAAATAATAAAGATTATTTAAATTGGGGAATTAACCATAATTAATTAATTAATAAATATTTAATTAATATTTAGAAAATAATTAAAATGAGTAAATGATGAAAGAATAAGAAATAAAATAATTAGTTTATTTAAATAATAAAGATTATTTAAATTGGGGAATTGACCATAATTAATTAAATAATTAATATTTAATTAATATTTAGAAAATGATTAAATGATGAAAGAATAAGAAATAGAATAATTAGTTTATTTAAATAATAAAGATTATTTAAATTGGGGAATTAATCATAATTAATTAAATAATAAATATTTAATTAATATTTAGAAAATGATTAAAATGATTAAATGATGAAAGAATAAGAAATAGAATAATTAGTTTATTTAAATAATAAAGATTATTTAAATTGGGGAATTAATCATAATTAATTAAATAATAAATATTTAATTAATATTTAGAAAATGATTTAAATGATTAAATGATTAAATGATGATAGAATAGGAAAATAGAATAATTAATAAGATGATGAGGAAATGTGAATTTAGAAGAAATAGATTAATTAAATTAATTAAATAATAAAGATTATTTAATCAATTAGAGGAATAATTAGTACATGATCAATGAGACATTTTTAGGTGTCTACACTTATCTCTAAGATATTCAAAAGTATCTTTAGGCAATAGTTTTGTTAGAATATCTGCAATTTGTTCCTTATTAGGCACACAAACCAATATAACTTCCTTTACTTCAACCTTTTCTTTCAAGAAATTATACAACTAAAATAGGGTTAAATATGTAGTTAACAGAGACCAGGGGATAGATAGCAAATAGTATCGAATCTTAAAAAACAAACTAAAGTTACATACAAGACACTAAATTAGTTTGATATTAATCCTAAAAATTACTAAGACTTAATAGACATATATTAGCATTCTGTTTTGAAAACCTAGCAATTTGAATAGATACTCTAGATATTTACAAGCATCTGGATGCATGCATTTATTGGTATTTATTCACATTAGTGGTGATCATATCATAATGGGTAATTTTGATTTATTTTGAATATTAAGTAATGGTTGTAGCACTCAAGTGCCACCTGCTGAAGTTTTCTATATTTTGACATCCCCCTGTCATAGCTTAAGATGGTGGATTATATGTGGCTAACATGCAAAATTCGAATAACCATCTATTTCGGCATCTTCTTTGCTATAAATCTACAGGGAAGGGAAGGTCGGTATGACTGAATCTCCTTTACCTACTCTTGTTGTTGTAGCCTAGATCTTATCCTTTATTAAGGACAACATCCAGGAGCATAAACAAGAGTTGGTATACTGGAGATTTTTTTGGTTGGTTGGGCCACTCATGTTCCAGCCTAATCGTAATTGGAAACTCAATTCTGTTTCTTAAACTTCTTTATTTCATGATCTGAGAGGATAGGTTTTATAGGAAATTATATTGTGGTAAGTGTCCAGCTTTACAGATGAATTTTCAAATGATATAAATGATTGGATGACACTAACAAATCTGCCAAGTGTTTGAGAAACTAACAATGCAGGCCAAACAGGTATATCTCGGGCAATTAAGGAGATACTATAAATAACCAAAGGACAACTTCAGAGCCAAACTGTCGGAAGTTGAGGAAAATGATTAAATGATTATTGAAAACAATACTTTTGGGCTTGTAAGGGAAGGGAAAAATAAAAACACCCTCCCACTTGATCACCCTGGCCCGGGGTGATGATGTATTAAATCTGAAACTATTATAAAAGATTTGCTGGACTATGGTCCCGGGCAAGGCCGAAGGTTTTCTCGCCTCCACTCTTTCCTACTGACACCCACACGAGTGGAGTATTGTATAATTTCAAAAATGATTAATAAAATTCTTGGCCTCAGCCTCTTACCGATCAAAAATAAATAAAAATTAAATAATAAATATTTAATTAATATTTAGCAAATGATTAAAATGATTAAATGATGAAAGAATAAGAAATAGAATAATTAGTTTATTTAAATTGGGGAATTAATCATAATTAATTAAATAATTAATATTTAATTAATATTTAGAAAATGATTTAAATGATTAAATGATGAAAGAATAAGAAATAGAATAATTAGTTTATTTAAATAATAAAGATTATTTAAATTGGGGAATTAATCAAAATTAATTAAATAATAAATATTTAATTAATATTTAGAAAATGATTAAATGATGATAGAATAAAAAAATAGAATAATTAATAAAATGATGAGGAAAAATGAATTTAGAAGAAATAGATTAATTAAATTAAATAAATAATAAAGATTATTTAATCAATTAGAGGAATAATTAGTACATGATCAATGAGACATTTTTAGGTGTCTACATTTGCCCCTCTTTGAGACAATGTCGAAACGACATTATTTCAAAGAAAACGAAAAATTTCTTGCCCTAGTATGCCCCGATGATACTTAGGGTGTAATGCCCCCTCGAGAGATTGTTTGTGCATTAAAGATATGAATGATCTCTCGAAAAAAGAAGAATGTGAGATGAAAGGAATAGTTAGTTGATTAGAAATAGAGGTAAGACATGTGAATATGACATTGAGATAGAATATGAGAGAATGAACCTTAGAATGAAATAGAATAATGTTAGATGAGAATTAGAAGCAATTGAAGATGATAGAAAATGATTTAGAAAGAGATGATGAGAGAAGAATGTTTAGAAAGAATATACGATTTAGAGAGAAGATGGGAAATCAACAGACTATCAAGAAACAGATGAGATGAGAATGAAATTGAATGAATCACGAACCTGTGTCACATATTTTATTGCATCAATATATATTCATCACTGAGCCTTATTATTGAACAATGAAGCTTAGCACATCAGGGCATAAGGAACCAAGATGTAAACATGTCTCATTGAAGAAACAAACACGTAACAGACAAGCAACAAACAAAGAAAAAGATAATGCCCATCATGGCTCCTCTATTCACTTGTGGACATCCTTGAGTAGCATAGGAACATAATCTGTCGCCAAATAATAAAAAGATAAAGACTGACCCGGACAAAATTCAACAGCTATACTGACCTTGTGCCTTCGTTCTCAGTTGTTTGATGTGATGGTTGATAATGTCTGATCTCATAAAGTTGCGGACCCTGTTTAAGACTGACCTATCTGATTTCGAGTGTATCCTCTTCTGTTTAAGACAAGATAATGATCATTTTGATATGGATATGATACGATTGATAAGACAGTTTGATCAGTTGATTGCAGATGTTTGATTGGATAGTCGTATCCTTTGTTAACTTCGTGCAAAGTGTTTGCTGGATATCTGCTAGGGTATTTGTTTCTCACAAGACATGTTATGTTATTGCAAGCTTTTTGATTGATTGATTTTTTATTTTTAGTTCTTTTCCAACAGCTTTTTTGATGTTTTTGGATTATGTAGGTAGATATTTGAATGTTTTTGGTTGATTTTTCATGACCGTATTTGAATGTTTTTTTATTTTTTTGAAGGATTATTTTGCAGATGTTTTTGGTTGATTTTTTTCAAGACATTATATGGATATTTTTGGGTATTTTTAGTTTTTCAATGTTTTTGGATTTTGTGGTTTTCAATTTTTTTTGAATTTTTTCAGGACTTTATCTGATTTTTTGGATTTTTTCAGGACTTTATATGATTTTTTGGATTTTTTCAGTTATGCCCCCAGTGTGCAGACCTATATGAGATGATGATCTGCAGAATGTATGTGGAGACAAATGAATTTTGGACATGACCTATCTGAATGCAATATGGAGGATGAAGATGTATTTCCTATTTGAACAAGGTTGACTGTGTTTGTTTTTGCATTGGTAATACACCAATTGAAACTGGAGGTGCAAAACATTTCATAGATAAGCGGTCAATTGATCTCTAAGGCCCTTCGAAACGTTCATCTCAACACACTTAGTGACTAGGATTTACAAATGGAGACGCGAAAAACTTCCCCATTGGTGCTTGAAACTTTGATCTTCTTTTTCCCATGTGTGTGCAGATGAGTTAATTCTCACTCTTGTGTTCAGTAAAGATCCTTAGCATCCTATACTACTAGCTACATGATTTTTCTAACTTCAAAAGCATCCCGAATAGAGCCTCGCTACCAGCAAGCCTTGAGAGCTCCAACGAGGTTATAGACTGTAATTTCTCAAATATTGCTCCATTGCCGGTAGGCGTTCATAGCCCTGATGGAGTTACTTGCATGTTCCCATAGTCAAGCTTTTTTATCACATTGTATACATGATATTTCAGTTATATATCATTGCTCTTTTGCCTTGAGATGGATATTTGGCATAACTCTTTTTATTTTTATTTTCTTGCCTTGACTTGTAAGTAATGAAACCTACTTGGGTGTGACAATTATAGCGGCGCTAAAGTAGAATTTTAGATTTTTCACTAGTCATATGATCAACTAGGTGTCTATAATGAATTAGAGATTTATTGTGTTTGAGATATAGCAATTGATAGATTGTAGGTTAACAAGTCTCAAATAGTGAAATCATTACCCAACCATAAGTAAAACATCGTCACAGGGTAATGTTGGAAATGAATGACTTTAGAACCTCAAAGACTTCATGTCTGAATATCTAAGAAAGGCGATGACCCTTGTTTTCTTTAGATGCAAATGAATGATAAACTCGAACAATTGCCTTGTTTTATTTGTGCTGCTATATGAAAATGCAGAAACTATATGCCATAAAATCTGTGAATACGATGTGCTTGAAAAAGAAACTATATGTAATGCAGTGTTTTGAAAAAAATGGTGTGCAATGCAGAAAGTAAAAACTAAACTAACCCAGCCCTTAGGTATAACATTTGTGTAGGTAGTTCATTGGTCTTTGTTTGAAGAGTTGGATAAAGATGTGTTTTCCAATAGGATATAAGGACTCAGCTAGTGTATATGTTCAAAATCTCCAACATTGATTTTATTAGTTTTTGGATTTTGTAGATCATCGGAGGGAAATCCATCTCTAGAACCCCTGAATTCACCTATAGCGTTATAATTTTCAAAGCAATCCAACCGTGGTAGATTCTCTTGCTCCCGCTCTTTCAAGTGCAGGTGTATGAGACAAATTGGTTTCGAAGCTATGACATGAGCGGGTGTTATGCCTATTTTTATTGATGCACTTGAAAAGGATGATGAAGTCAACCAGGTGTTGGTCTCATTAACTGGTGTTACGATTGTGCTTGAACAAGATGATGACACAATTGTTGACAAGTTGTTTTGTGTAGTATAATTTGGATTGGTGATTTCATTGATAAGGGGTTCATGAACAACTTGTGTAGAGGAATCATGAGAGAGACTAGGAGAAATGACAAGTTTGTTTGAGAGGTAATCTTGTGAAGAACATGGAGGATTATGACATGGAGATGAAGGGATGGAGGGACCTTAATCAAGATTTGGAGAAATAATGGGATCTTGTTTTGGACATGAAGGTAAAGGTATGCTTTGATCTTGGTTTGTAAAGGGATCATTGGAGTTTGTGCTTTGCTCTTGATTTTGAATTGGATCATTATGAATGGAATAGAAAAGACCGAGGGGATCATCATATGATTCTTGGTCGGTGGGATCTTGATCAAAAATTGGGTAGGATGGAAGTGGTTGTTCTTGATCTTGATTTGTTTCAGGACTCATTTCTTCTGATTTTGGATCATCCTCTTGACACGGGGAAGGAGTTTGGAAATGCATGGGTGATTGTTGGAATGTTTCGACCTTTTGACTTGATAAAGAAGGGTTTTGAATGAGACTCTTTGAATCATGACTTGGATTGGATTGGTTTTGTGCTATGGATACCCCTTGGGAGGTTGTGTTATTAGATAGAGATGGAATGGATTGGTCTTGTGTAACTTCAGGGAGTGATGAAATGGTGGATAGATGTGATTGATTTAAGATTTGGTTGAAAGGGATTTGATTTTGGTTGAAATATGTTTGATTTTGGGTGAAAGTTGTTTGATTTTGGTTAAACGAATTTTGATTTGGACTTTGGTTGAAAGAGGTTTGAATGTTGGGTTGGTGTGAATTTTGATTTGGACTTTGGTTGAAAGGGATTTGATTTTGGGTGAAAGATGTTTGATTTTGGGTGAAAGTTGTTTGATTTTGGTTAAATGAATTTTGATTTAGACTTTGGTTGAATGGGGTTTGACTTTGGTTGAAAGAGGTTTGATTGTTGGGTTGATATGATTGGTATGATTGATATAGTGGGTTTAAAGAAAAAGATGGTTTACATGACTCTAATGTCGGTTGAACTGGGGTAGGAACGATTTTGTTGAAGAATGAAGGTTGGCATGTTTGAATGGTACCACAAGAAGAAGAAGGTTGGTCTGATATTGATCCCCTCATGGTCATCACTTCTCTCATCATGTTTTCTAACCAACCCCTATAGTTGTTAGGACTAGCCATATCTGTCACTTGTTGTTGCAAAGTTTTGATTTGTTGAGCTAATATTTCTATGGATGGCGATGTAATAGGAATGGAAGGGATGAATCCTCCTCCCTCCCTACGAAATGTATAATATCGATCCATGATGTTTTCTTGTTTGGTTTGGACCGAGGATCACAAAATGTAAGATATTCTCTCCATTTCTCTGGATGCGATAATGTTTGATTGAACTTGACCAACTTGTTTGAGTTGCAGTTGAGTTTGATTGATCCTCTGATTGTGTTTTGGACGTTTGGGGTATGACTTTCTAGGATGATTATGAAAATGATGATGAACTAAGACAGGTGTATATGAGGTCTAGACAAGGACGTATATGAGGATGATAATGAGGACTATATAAAAGAGGTAGGATGATAATGAGGACGTAAGTAGGACTATGCAAAAGACGTAGGATGATAATGATGACGTAAGTGGGACTATGCAAAAGACGTAGTATGATAATGACGATGTAAGCGAGACTATGCCAAAGATGTAAGAGGATAATGAGGACGTAAGTGGGACTACGCAAAAGATGATGGACGATAATGAGGACGTAAATGGGACTGCCTATGGTCACAAGTATGTAAGGACATTTTGAGAATCAGTTTCAAAATGGACTTTGTTTTTGGTAACTTCGAGTGTAGGACAATGGTTTTGCAGTTTTCCAAATCTGAGAACAATGGTTGGTAGGTATGTATAGCTAACTGACTCAAATTTCATACAATCTTGGAAAATTCGGAGATACGTGGGATAGGGCCTGAAATAGCCCAAGGGACTGACTCAATACTGGTCTATCACAATGATACATAAAAAAGTACAGAATACAATCTTAGGTTGGATATTGGACACCATTCAGTGATTGTGTATTGGACAGATAGAGAGTCTAGCAGCACTGACTCCACTCCACGGCACACACTTCTCAGGCATGCTAGTCTCTCTTACCCCGAAGATCCGAAGATCTTATCACCGAGGGATTTCTGTCTCATAATGTAAAGTACATGAGGGGTTCACCAAAATGTGGGATGCAAAATTCATCTTCAAATTAACAAAGTAATCAATTAGAAACAAGGGAAATCACGAATCCCTATCCTAATCAGAATTTAACAAACAATACAATGGAATAACACAATTAAGAAATAGGAATCAATATAATCAAATCAAATCAAGAACTCCCTATTCTGTGACTGTGTATTGCTTCCATTGCTCTTCTCCTCTTTGTGGTATGATGGCTCTCAGATATTGCACTGGTAACCTGCAAGTGACACAAAGATTCAAAGTTCGAGATTGTTGAAAATGGAGAATGGATGCTCAATTTATAGAAAATTGGATGAGATTGATTGAAAGGTGGAACATAATGATAGAGGTGTGAATTGAGGTGAGCTCAAATGCAAGTTGATAGTTGAACTGTTGATTGTAGGAGTAAAACTCAATAGATGGAATAGATTAATTGAGTCAACTGATTGAGAAAAAGCTGACTGAAGGAAGAAAAATGATGATTGGAGGAAATAAAGGAGATGACACAGAGAGCTTAATTTAGAAAAAGCTAACTGAAAGATGGAAATAGAGATTGGAGAGATAAATGATTTAATTAATTAATTAATTTAGCATGTGCTTGCATTTAGATTTAGATTATTAATTTAATCTTTGCATGAGATATTTATTCAAATAATTGAATTTATTAATTCAATTTAGCATTTGAATATATTTAGAACTTGACTTTGATTTTCAATTTGATTTTTGAAATCATGCACATGTATTTGAATTTGGAAGAAACTAGAGAAATATGAAATTAGATGAAATTAGAATTTGGGGATTTGGAATTGAAAGAATTAATTAGTTAATTAAATAATTTAAATAAACTATTTAATTATTTTAGAAATGGAATTTAATTAAATAATAAAGATTATTTAATTTAAAGGAATTAAATCATAATTAATTAAATAATAAATATTTAATTAATATTTAGAAGAGGGTTGACTGATTAGATGATTAGAGATAGAATTTGAGAATTAATTTATTTAAATAATAAAGATTATTTAAATTGGGGAATTAACCATAATTAATTAAATAATAAATATTTAATTAATATTTAGAAAATAATTAAAATGATTAAATGATGAAAGAATAAGAAATAAAATTATTTATTTATTTAAATAATAAAGATTATTTAAATTGGGGAATTAATCATAATTAATTAAATAATAAATATTTAATTAATATTTAGAAAATGATTAAAATGATTAAATGATGAAAGAATAAGAAATAGAATAATTAGTTTATTTAAATAATAAAGATTATTTAAATTGGGGAATTAATCATAAAAATTAAATAATAAATATTTAATTAATATTTAGAAAATGATTAAAATGATTAAATGATGAAAGAATAAGAAATAGAATAATTAGTTTATTTAAATAATAAAGATTATTTAAATTGGGGAATCAATCATAATTAATTAAATAATAAATATTTAATTAATATTTAGAAAATGATTAAAATGATTAAATGATGATAGAACAGGAAAATAGAATAATTAATAAGATGATGAGGAAATATGAATTTAGGAGAAACAGATTAATTAAATTAATTAAATAATAAAGATTATTTAATCAATTAGAGGAATAATTAGTACATGATCAATGAGACATTTTTAGGTGTCTACACTCATCTCTAAGATATTCAAAAGTATCTTTAGGCAATAGTTTTGTTAGAATATCTACAATTTGTTCCTTATTAGGCACATAAACCAATATAACTTCCTTTACTTCAACCTTTTCTTTCAAGAAATTATACCTTATAGAAATATGTTTTGATTTGGAATGAAATACCATACTTTTTGACATATCAATAGCAACAGTATTATCATAGTAAATAATAATAGGCTCATCATAACATACCCTTATATCTTTCAACATGTGTTTCATCTATAATATCTAAGTACAGTTAGTTGCAGCAGCTACATATTTCGCTTCAGCAGTAGATAATGAAGTACATGATTGTTTCTTGCTAAGCCATGAAGCCAACTTTTTTCCAAGAAAGAATGCACCACCTGTAGTGCTCTTCCGATCATCGACATCTCCTACCCAAGGAAGATTTTTTGAGCTACTTGATAGGTTATTTGTAAATGTAGTAGTTAGGGTTTTGACATATGTCACAATCATTATGAAGCTTGTTAGCTTCCTTGGTGTTATAAAAGGGAATCCATGGCCATTGTGAAGATTGTTGATATTCGAATTCTGAAAGCTTTGCTAAGTAGTATGTACATAGGCCAAAAGGAATAGAAGGATAGATGAACATTTCCTTTCTACAGATGTCCACCTGAAATGTAAACTCTTATTTTGATGATTAATGAAATGAAGATCATTTTTTTATTGCCTCATATTTTTTGTCTATGTGTTGTATGAGTTTTTATATCAATGATATATGAGTTTGTCTTCCTCCAGTAGGAATGTGTAGTTGAATGTGGGTCTCTTTCAAAGAAAGAGTTACATTTTGTTTTCAAACTACAACAATATGTGTTTGATTGGAAGGTATTGGTCATTATATTATGGTTTTTTGAACAAATTATGCAAGTTATAGTATGTGCAAATGGGCACTAGAGGTGTTTCATATTGAGTGTTGATGTTCTGTAGATTGGACTTTTTTCACCCTAGGGAAGGCACTGATCAAGTTTTAGCTTTTAGAATCGTTCTTATTTCACCTTTTATATTTCTTCAATAGGAGTAGTTTTAGCTTAGATGATCAATCTCAATGCAAGCACATAAGGTATAAACTGAGGTTGAAGCCAAAGTTGAAGGTTTATTTTCCTTTCCTTGGTATATTTTCATTGAGATATTTGCTTTGTGTAACCGTGTCAATCCATGAGTAGTCTGAAAATCAGTAGGCATTGTTAAGATTTCTCGCTTTGGTCTTGCAGAGCCAAAAGTGCAGGAGATTTTAGTCTTGTAACTAAATCTCGTTCGTTGGCCAGATCTAGCCTTAGACCTGTTGATAGAAACATGGATAAATCCTTAGGGTTTAGGGATCTATTGATTTGGGAACCAACAAAGTGCACAAGTCCTAAGTCAAATCGAACTTGTAGACGTCTAAAATTAATTAAATTAAATATTTAATTAATTTAGCCTTTTTACATCATTATTATTTTTAATTATGTTTATCCTTATTCTTCTCAAAATTAATTAAATCAAATTTAATTAATTTTGTCACTATAGTCCAATAGTTAATTTACCAATAAATTAATTATTTTCTCATTCTTTTAAATTCATCCAAATTATTAATTCTCCATAAATTCTTCTTAGTTAATTAATTCATATTAATTAACCCAATCATGCAATTCTTACAAATCACTTATTCTAATCTTCACTTAACCTAATTAATTATTCTAGAACCATGATTAAAATTTTTATATTCCTCCGCTCATTCTCTCTCCTCATGTCACATCCTCCTAACTTTCCCACTTGCACTCTAATCTCTCGTTAATCCACCTAATCACTCCTCTTAATCATTTGCACAATCTAAATCCCCAAGATTAGGAGCAAGTCAACTTCTTGACATAAATGCTTTGTCCCCCTTCATCCTCAAAACCTTAAATGCAACCACTTTGCTCATGTCAAAGGATTTCAAATATTTTGCACATTCTCATGTCCTCTCTTCCCAAGGAATTTTTAATTCCTTTTCTCCTTTATTCCTTCTATGCAATCTTATATTTGAGGATTTTTAATTCCCTTGTCCCTTCCCAAGGAATTTTTAATTCTTCCAATGTGCCTAGGGATCTCTTCCCCATGCACCTTGAGGAGTGTGGAGACAATAATTTCCTTTATAGCAAATCTCTTGGTCTCCACACCTTGTCCTGTCAATCCTTCCCGTCACTT
Organism: Cryptomeria japonica; assembly: GCF_030272615.1. Taxonomy (NCBI): domain Eukaryota; kingdom Viridiplantae; phylum Streptophyta; class Pinopsida; order Cupressales; family Cupressaceae; genus Cryptomeria; species Cryptomeria japonica. The sequence continues at coordinate 215,946,449 of NC_081415.1, forward strand.
TCCTTCAATATCCACCCTCCATTTCAAATCAATTTTGGCCCTCCATTTTGGCCTCCTCCAATCTATAAAATGGAGTCTCCTCTCCTCATTTCCATATCTCATCTTTGTGCAATCTTATGCTATCATTTTGAGCTTAGAAATCTCCTTATAACATTCATATTATAGTCAAATCCCTCCATACTTAGCCATTATAATTCATCTTGTCATCCATCATTCCATCAAACCACCAATCTAATTTATTGTTGTGTTGTGGAGATCATTTCACATACCAATTGAAGGACCAATCCAAACAAGTGGAGCAAGTGCGCATCTTCACTTCATTGAGGGTCCAATCTGAAGGAGAAGCAAGGTATAACTATTCCATTTGCATGTTTATTATTCTACTGAGTGTTTTATGTTTGTTTTATGCATTTCAATGGACTAACACTTTTCCTATTCTCCATTTTGGTATGACCAGTGGGACACATGTCCTTTATTACTGATCATTTTTTTGGATTTTGAAGGATTTTACTTGCAGGTTCCCTATTCAACGTCTGAGACTGCATTTTGCCATCTTCGCGTCCTTATTTCGACATCTGCTCTAGGTTAAAATGGTGTCTTTGTTTAAATTTGTAATTTCCCGCTCATTATTATTCTGCAGTCCTCAAATCGACATCCACGCACAAATTGAAACGACATCTCCGCCTTTTTAATTTTTCTAACAATTTTCTGCAATTTGTTTTAATTTTAAAAAGTGAAAAAAAAAAAGATAAGAAGAATATAAGTTAAAAATCACAAAAAGAATTTAGATTAGTAGTTTTTATTCACCTAACATTTAGGTTTTTAGGAAAAAATCTAGATTCCTTAGGCTAATTAGGTAATTTTTAGGGGATTAGTGCTTCGGCGTTTGTGTAGATGCTTAGAGTTTGTGCTACAAAACGATGTCTCTGCCCGAATATTTTTCCCACTCTATTTTAAAATTTAAATTTTGAATTTTCTATTCTCGACTAACATTCTCTATAGAAACCTTCTTTAGCGTCTACGCTGAAGCCTTTCTACATCTTCATAAGTATATATTTCCCACTATCTTTAAAAAATTTGAATTTTAAAATTTTCCGACACTTGCACTTCTATTTAGGTTTAGGCCTTACTTTGGTGCCTGCGTAGCCGTTTGGTGTCTATGCCACGATAGTTAGGAACTTTTTGCTATTGATCAAATTTAAGAATTTTGCAGCTTCTCATGTCTGTCCAAGACTCTTTTTATCATACTACTAACGTTCTTGTTCAAACACGTTAGCCAAAGATTGATATTTTCTACTAGATTAGTTTTGTTTTTTCTTGTATTTAAATTAGAAAATATTTTGTATATGTGGGATTAAAAATAACTTTTGTTTGTCGTGTTTTGTGCACTTGCATGTGTGTAGAGAAGTACCACAGCTAACACACACTATCCTCTCCCCTTGTCTCTTGTAGTCCTAGGTGCAATAGAAAAGTGTTAGCAATGCTCAAATTTTCTATTTTTTAGGTAAACGGCATGTCCCTCCGATAAGCCCATAAGGCCAAGTGAGGGGAGAACAACCCAAGCGGTAATGGTCTAAAGCCAAGTCACCTCTCAGTCGTGATATAAAATATATGGAACGAAAGTCTTCATAATGGGTTCTAATTGCCTACCTAAGTCGACTTCCCCAGTACTTGTGTTCTACGGGAAGGAAGCCTCCCGAGGGATAGACGTATATGGATGCCTCAAAGAGAGTCTTGTACTAAGAACCTTGTTTTAGTAGCCAAAATCCCACATTGATGTTGCAAGGAGTGCATATCATACCCCAAAGTAACCTCTGATGTACCCACTCAAGATGAGATAGGGATCCCTCAGTTAAAAGATCTTCGGATCTTTGGGATAAGAGAATCTAGCATGCCCGAGAAGTGAGTTTCATGGAGCGGAGCTAGTGCTACCATAATCTCTATTTGTCTGCTTGTTTGAGGTATCACTTTATGCGAGAGGCCCCATTCAATGGTTTGGAATTTCCAGCCTAGGTTGTATGTTTTCAAGTGTCTTCATTGTGCAAACCAATAATTTTGTTATTGGGCTAATCTAGGCCCTCCTCGCTCACACTTGTTATAGAGTGTTACCTTGGCCAATGCGCTTATCATTGTTTGATTTCTCTTTCCAAGAGTATATAACATCCAAAAAATTTCCAAGTTTGACTCATCCAACATTTGACCGATTTTCCACTCATGCACCATAAAACAAAGTCCCTAAAACATCCCAAAAATTCCATCTATCGCCAAGTCAAGAAGAAAATGCCTAGCTACAAATAAATCCTCAAGTGTTGTAAATTCTTGTATATCAACCGCAAGCTCTTGTTGAAACATAGAACCTTTTTGCATCGTTTCCATGATTACCTTCATGGTCACAACAACAAGTTTGATGAGGAATTTTTGAGAATCCATGCTTTCCATCAAAGATTAGGTTTATCCCAAAGTCTCAATTGTAGTGGTTGCATCCCTTTGTTCAACTTGCCATATCCCAAAATCACTTATTGATTCACTTGTCTATCTAAGGTCATCTTTGCCTTTCTCACATTTATTTTCTTCAATCAACCCATCTTTCTTCCATAGTCATTGTCATCTTTTCTAAGGACTTAGCACAATCAATCATTAACCTTAATCAATCAAATCATCAAATTATCCAATCAATTAATCAACTTCATCCTAAGGTCGATACTTTGTGAAAGTTTGATTTAGGCCTTTATCTTTAATCAATCATCAATTGGCTCTTGTGCTTTGGAAAGAATCTCCCCCAAGTACCTTTGCTTAATCATTTGGGTTGATCAAAACCCTAATTCTTTTGTCCTATTTTTCTTAGGAATGTAAATCTATCCTAAGTAGAAGAAGTTTTTAATCCATTGTACCTAATCCAAAGGTCTAAATTGTTCCTAGCTTGGTTGTCACCTTGCTTTGTGGTCAACATCATCAATCCCCATCTAAGTCCTAATCCAAGGGCTAAGGTTCCACTTTACTCAAATCAATCTTGTCCTAATCTAGGGACCATCCCCAATCAATTTCAACCCAATCCAAAATCAAATCAAATCCAAACCATTCTAAGCCCTTTCATCATCAAATCCAAGTCATTTCCAAATTCCTATTTCATCATTTTCATCTTTAAGGTTACCCTATATGGTCTTGACTCGCTCACAAAAAAGAAAAGATGGTTGTCGAAGGCAATGACATGCCTAAGACTAGTCACCCCTTTGATCAAAATCCCCAATAAGAAGAAGATCAACTCATTGATCAACTTGAGCTTTCTCCATGCGTGCAATCCTTCATAGAGGACCCTTACTACCAAGAAATGATGGAAATATTTTTCAAATATAATCTCGATAATCTTGTGGCTCAACTCATCACCCAAGGAGCATGATTTCCCCCAGATCATGATCGATCTATCCTCGATAGACCACCGAAATGTGAACTTGTAGACGACTCCATTCTTGACCCCCTTCTCCATCTGTCACCTACGAATTTCACACCTATGACCACTTTACCTTTGATTTCCATCCCTCCAAACATTTCTAATCCTCCAAGGTCATCCATACCCCTTCACTATTTGACTAACTACATCAATAGTAGCTTACCTCTACTAGCACCATTCGTGGGTCGCGCCCTTAAATCATTTCACAACCTCTCGATTCTTCTTATCAATATATTGGTGGTGGTGGTATTCCATCCATTTCCAACAAAATCCCAATGTCTAATATGGGTGATTATGTCCACAATGTTCATAATTAGCAACCCGACCTCTTAAAGGAAATTTAGGACATGAAGGACCTTATCGATAATGTTAAGGATGGCACTAATAAGAGACCTTACACTTTCAAAGAAATATATCCTTGTTCATATGACCCTTCCATTTCAGTCACACCTTACCCTCCAAGTTTTGAGATACCCAAGTTTGAGAAGTACAAAGGTAAGGGTTACCCTAGAGACCATGTTCGTGAATTTTTTGTCCTTCGTCATGAGGTCTCTTATAGTGATGTGTACCATAGAATACTTTTCCCTAGAAAAGTCTTAGTGGGGATGCCCTCACTTGGTTTTCCGCCCTACCCCATGGCTCTATCAAATATTTTCAAGACCTAGTAGAGAATTTTGTGCCCCACTAAACTTACAACATTGAGAATGATGCTTGTATGATAGACTTATGCAATACAAAGCAAAGGCATAGAGAAACCTTTTCCAACTTCCTTCAAAGGTGGTGACATCTTATTAATAAATTTCCTTGGGACATACCAGAATCATACCAAATTGAATTATTCTAATGTAACCTGGTACCATAATTATCTAAACCCTTGACTTGTCAATTCCTGGACACCTTTGAACAAATCACTAAGAAAGGCTTGGCCTTAGAAGGTGTGCTCCTAGAGGAAAGAACATTAAAACATTATAAAAAATCTAGCTAAGTTTCTTCCTCGTATAATGACAAACCCAAGTATTGGTCTAAAAACAAGAACGTCGTCCATGATGGAGTCATCGATGCCAAACATGTCCAAACCGTGACCATCCATTCCAAACCCACCACCACCAACAACCCATTCAATACTCAACTTAACCCTTGTAATCAATCCCAACCTCGCAACAATGTCTCCATCTAAGGTTGACCTCCTTGTTCTAACAATCAACCCCAACGTGAGTACACTCTGCTCGTCGGACCCATTGAGGTCATCTTCCAGAAGCTTGTCAAGGCTGGTGATGTCTTTCCAATGACCCGCCCTTTCGATGGAAATCAACCCAAACCCTGGTGGTATAATGAGAATGAATATTGTTGAACACAATGTACCACTGAGAGGGGGGTGAATCAGTGGTTTCCAAAAACTCCTTCACCTTTTGATCCTAAGAGTGAGCACCGGTTAGCAAAGCAAACACAAGTAAACCTATCGGTGAGATAATGCAAGACTTCACAATGCAATCACACAAAGGCACATCACATGACACCGACATATAAGGGGAAAACCCAAGATGGGAAAAACCTCGGTGAGAAAAGTTGTTGGAGTCTACTACTCAAATCCAACCTCACAATGAAAATACTGGTTACAACATTTAGGGCACCAACCCAAGGAGCACCACTCCTGATTTAGGGCACCAACCCCTGATTTAGGGAACCAACCTAAGGAGAACCAACCCCTATTGATTTTATGGGTACCAACCCCTGCACTGAGCTCCAACTCAGTGAGATACAATAGATAAAATTAATACAATAATTATAATCTGGTTACAAATAATTCTATAACCTCACAGATATGTCTCTTAACTGATCCAACTCTGCTCTACTCTCTATCGGTTCTCTTCTCACCTTCTCTAATTCTTCCTCTACTCGGCCTCTACCTTGTCTTCTCTCCTCTCACTCTCTTCCTCTGCTCACCTTTGCCTTGTCTTCTCTCCTCTCACTCTCTTCCTCTGCTCACTGCAGCTCCCTTACCGATTCAAGCTCTACCGATTGTTTATTTTTCCACTTGGTTACCGGTTACTTCCATAATACTACTTAAACCCTGCTCAATTCTTGCCTACTTCTACTTCTTTCATGTCGGTTCTAACACTACCGATTGTCTTGACTAATGCACTTCTTGCAACTTATCAAAATCTCAGACCTTTATCAGTCAATCCCTTACTAAGACTTCTTACCGATTGCACCTCCAAATGCTTAGTTGCATAACTTTCATAGTTAGATCAATCCTTTTCTTTCAACCAGTATCACACCTTCTGGCAAAATCCTCCAACAACACCATTTCATCGATTTTGACTTGCATATTTATAAACATGTCTTCCCACCAAAAACCAATTTAAACTTCACGCGGTTAGGGTTTCTTCATTGACCTTGAGGGAAACCAAATCCAATCAAATCTCCTTCTAGAGATCAACCACTTGTGACAAATAAATCAAAATCCACCAATCTCACGGCTTCCAATACATGTTTGCAAAGTTTAGCAAACATAGACAGTTAGTCAGAAAGGCACTAGGTCAATCACCATAAATGGTTCAGCAAATTGCATCACCAACCTCGTTCTGCACCTGAGTGTTTTGCATTGATTGATGCCTCCTTCGATCACCTCTGTTCAACCTTCCTCGAGCCGCACACCTTTGCAACACATCCATTGATTTACGGGGTCTGCATTTAGTGTCAACCGACTCTGCAACAACCTCATCGGTGCACACTCCATCTACTACTGCGTGCATGTTCGCTACCTCAACTCCATGTGGCACCTTTGTCAACATCCACCTTAGCTCACTATGTTGATCCAACATGGTCACTGACCAATTACACACAACCAGTGTATGCTTCATACTACCGGTCCCTCTTTACCTACCGGTTCTCTAACCCTATTGGTATATCTTAGCTTACTAGTTAACCTTCATACCTTCACCTTCCTTGTGCCAGTGGATCATTTCAACCCAATCATCATACATATCGGTTCTCATCTCCATGTTGTCGATGTATCATATTGATCATTCATTGTCCATTCAAATCATCATGTTCATCTTCATCTAAAGAGAGCCTTTCACTTGTGTACTTTCTAGCATACTGATAGCCCTATTTACTGGTGGACACTACATCTGCCTTCATGTCGGTAACATGCATGATAACATGCAAGCAGTCTTCAACTATCCTTGCATCAAACTGCATTTGCATTTTGGTTGTACTCTCTTCTTGTAGCTGAACCTTTCCTTCTCCTTCATCTGGCAAGTTTTCCTCTCTATCGGTTTGTCAAAGTGACAAACCGATCACTCCTTGTTTGTTCTGGTGGCTCATCTAATTACTTTGTTGAACAAGTGCATATCACTAATGTCACATGTTGGAGGCTCACACATATCATCCAGTCGGTGGAGGTAGATACATCGTGGTTCACAATCTGCCAATCACCAGTGGGAGAGGATCTATGTCATCTACTGGCCAATGGTGTGACTTCCCTATTATTGGGCAGATGCAATTTCCCTACAATCCTTAGGCAGCATTCCTTCTTCAATATTCTCTTCTTCTAGGGACAACATCATTTACTGGTGGGAGTCCTGCTAGATGGCATCACACTAGCATACCGGTGACCTGTGCACTCTACAATCTTATCGATCATCATCTTACCGATTAGTACCAACATGTATACTAACATGTTCATCCACTTGTTCACCAGGTACCAGTTTCTTCATTCTCAACAACTTGTATACCAGTGACTCTAGCTTGCATATCGGTTGGCCTCAACTGCACACATTGTTGGTTGGCATCCATGACAGTAATACCAGATGACATCAATGACAACACTACGCATACATCTCCCATACCAGTTTCCATCCTATACCGGTTGACATCAATGACAACACAATGCCAACAATTGTGACTACCATTATGTAAATGGTCATGATACACGTAAGTGTATGAAATTGAAGAATTACATCCAAGGCCTAATTAACAAGGGTGATATTAAGGTTGCAACCGATAAGCCTATTAATTCGAATGAAAAACCTAAGATGTACCAGGATCCTTTTCCTAAACATGGTAAGGACAAAGCCTCATCATCTCATAAAGCTTACTATGATTACACCAATTACGTTTTTGGCTTTGACTCCTTGGTAGCTGTCGATACCCATGTCAATACCATCACAATCCAAGGAACTGATCCTCCCTCTGCTTCTCACAAACCCAGGGTTACCATTCAAGGTGTCCCTCCTTTGCAATCATCAAATTGACTCTCCCAAGCAAGGATAGTCATTCAAGGTGCTTCACCATCCACTTCATATTCTCAAAATGACTACAATGTCACTACCTGTAGAGGAAGAGTAACTATTCAGGGAGCTCCTCCCCCTCCCCCACAAGCCTTTATGTCATCCACATGCTTCTATGATATCCTTGAGAATCTCGATAAGACACTTGCATAGATCTCCATCCTGGAACTCCTCAAGACTTCACCTGTCCATAAAGAGATCCTTGAGCAAGCCTTTTTTGAGTCTTGTGTCTTGGATAACATCAACGTAGCCCAATTCCAAGTCCTCATCGACAACCTTGGTACACAACATCACCTCATTTTTATATCCAAGGATGCCCCATCCGTTGACCCATCCCACAACAAACCCCTTCATATTGAGGCTATTGTCCAAAAACATAAGATCAAGAGGGTCCTTATGGACGATGGATTTGGTCTCAATCTCTATACATACAAATTGATTAAACAACTGATAATCTCTAAATACTTGGTTGATCCATTCGGTAAGATCACAATAAAGGCCTATGATGATGTAGAAAGGGTCTTAAAAGGCACCACAACACTACCTAGATTCAATTGGGCCCTACAATAGTGGAAACAACATGTCAAGTCTTGGACCTTGATCTTCCATACAACATTCTCCTCTATCGACCATGGATTCACTCTATTCAAACTATTCACTCCACCTACCATCAATGCCTGAAATTCCCATACAATGGTAGAGATATCACCATCTCGAGTAATCCATAACTTTCCAATATTGAAAACTACTTGAAGGGAAGTACCCTTATCATTGCCTGCTCAATACACCTGCTTTGCCACCTCCATTTGATCCATCCAATGTCGCATCCACCTCATCCCAACCTGAGATCAAGATCAATATAATTAACAATGGATGTGGAGAGTACACACTTCAAAATGCCCTTTATGTGGGTCAACTCCCACCCTCTCCTAAGTCATATGGAAAACCTAAAGAAATCAAGGTTAAAAAAAAATCCACCATGAAATGCAAGAAGAGCACATTTCAATAGTGAAGCCCACTTGATGAAGAGAGCTTGGAAATTGATGTCACTTCTTGGTTGTACTGGGAAGAAAATGAAGCACCAACAAATATCCCTAAACAAATGTATCCTAATGTATCTTCCATAGTAGATAATATAGGCTATAAAGGACATGGTCTTGGACCACAAGAACAAGGAAGAAGAACACCCATCTCCAATCTCTTACAAGCATAATTGGGGCTTGGGTTACTCACATGTGCCTAAGATCATTGTCACTGGTGCTCCGACAAACCTTCCTACTGAAATTGAAGACTCTAATGAAGAGGAATTCCATAAAATTCCTTTTGAATACCTTGATGATATATTTGACGATATCCACATTGACACCATCACCCTCGTTACCCCTTCCACCTCATATGAGTTTCAACTTGTTCACCCTTAGCTTACCGATTGGAATCAATGAGAACCACCTATTCTTGGCATCTGTGCTGATGACAATGCCCTTTTGACATTACTTACTATGTGAGACCTTGAAGACCACGCATCTATAAATAGAATATAGCTCAATATGGAGGCATACTTTAGTAGCCAAGTCAACTCCCTTAGTTGCGAGAATGAGAATTTAAAGAAAAATCACAAGTCTCCTGGTGAAAACCTCTTTGACGCACCCTCAGACTTATAAAAAGTAAATATAAAGGATGCATCTTCTAGTGAAAACCTGGATCAAGTGCTAGAGGATAGGGGTCTTGACTTGCCTACCATGGTTCCCCCATATCACGAAAAATCTATCCTGCTTATCAAAGAGACCAATACTATCAACATAGGACCATATGACAATCCAAAGAATGTGCTTATTTCTAAGTCCCTTACGGATTAGGAGAAACAAATTTCATGAGTTTCCTACAAGAGACACAAATCAATTTTTCCTGGTCTTACACTGACATGCCTGGCCTTAACGCAGAATTGGTAGTGCACAATCTTGTTGTCCAGCCAAATTATAAGCTAGTTAAATAGAAACTACGTAAGATGCATCCACAAGTTGCCCTCTTGGTTAAAGCAAAACTTCAAAAAATGCTAGATGTCATATTCATTAAACCTGTTGATTATCCTGAGTGGGTTTCAAACATTGTACCTATTGGCAATCCCATTGGGGGAATAAGTATTTGTATGGATTTTAGAGACCTTAACAAAGTATGTTCGAAATATGATTTCCCCTTGCTAAACATAGACATCATTGTAGACCTCACAATTGGACACGAGATGCTCTCCCTAATGGATGGATTTTCAGGATACAATCAAATCAGGATCATAGAGGAAGACCACATAAGACAACATTTACTACTCCTTGGGGCACCTTTTGCTACCAAGTCATGTCCTTTCATCTCATGAACGTAGGAGCAACCTATCAAAAATAAATGACGACTATCTTCCATGACATCTTGCACAATATTATGGAAGATTATGTGGATTATCTCCTAGACAAGTAAAAAATGAGAGATGAACATATTCCTATCCTAAGGAAAATATTTGAGAGACTTGAGAAGTATAAGTTGCGTCTTAACCCTAAGAAATATGTCTTTGGGTCACATCAGGAAAGTTGTTGGGTTTCATAGTCTCTCATAGAAGAATAGAAGTAGACCCAACCAAAGTCAAAACAATAATGGAAATGCCTCCTAGAATACTCAAATAGTTTGACAGTCTCCAAGGTAAACTTCAATCTATCCACTGATTAATTGCATAAATTGCAGATAAGTGTCACCCATTTGCACACCTCCCATGCAAGGACACTAAATTTAAGTGGGACTCCCTATGTTAGAAGGCCTTTGACAAATTGAATGAATATTTGGCCTCACCTCCAGTTTTGATGCCATCTATTCCAGGACAACCTCTCCTCTTGCACATATCAATAACTATAGTGGCACTAGGGGCATTATTAGCACAAACAGACGACAAAGGCAAAGAGCATGCAATTTATTACATCAGTCGCACTCTTGTGGGATATGAACTCAAATATACTCCCATAGAAAGATCTTGCCTAGCAGTGGTTTTCAGCACATACAAACTGCGTCGCTACATGCTTAACAACAAGACCAAACTGATAGCAAAGATTGATCCTCTCAAGTACTTGTTGTCCAAAGCTACTCTCACATGACGCACAACAAAATAGGTCATGCTCTTGAGTGAATTTGACACTATGTATGTAGATAGGAAGGAAATAAAAGGACAAATCATAGCTGACCAATTGATTGATGCTCCTCTTCAAGGTGACCACCCCCTCATAACCGAATTTCCTCATGATGCCATTATGACTTTCAACACATCTACAAAATGGAAGTTATACTTTGATGGTTCTTTCACACAACATGGATCGGGGGAAAGTATATTTCTGATCACACTCCAAGAAGATTGCATCCCTAAGTCCTACAAGATAGTCTTTGCCTACACCAATAACATTGTGTAGTATGAAGCCCTCATTATTGGACTTTGTTTGGCTATTAAATGGAAGATCGCATAACTGCAATTATACAGAGATTCCCAACTTGTCATAAAACAAGCAAATGATGCGTATTAAACAAAGGATGACAAGTTGCTCCCTTATTGCAGCATGATTGAGGATCTCAAGCAGTATCTCACCTTCATTTAGTTTGAACAAATTCCTAGGACAAACAATAAAGTTGTCGATGCAATAGCTACATTTGGTTCTCTCTTGTAGATGCCCACAAATAGTCAAAAATGTGAGTTCTTGGTTTAATAGCTTCTAGTACCAGCATACGATGTCCCTAAATCAGAAATGGTGTGTCCTTGTTGGTTTTGATTTCCCATGGCACCAAGAAACATTCGCCTACCTTTGAAATAACATCATCCCCCTTCCCCTCACTAAAACCCAACAACAAACCTTCATTTGTTGATCTTATCACTACACTATCCTTGGTGATACCCTATTTCAAAGGCATTTTGACAGAACCCTCCTAAAGTGTTTAGACAAGGAAGAGGCTAAATGGGCACTATGTGAAGTGCATGAAGGTATTTGTGGAGCACACTCAAGTGGCCTTGCTTTGGCTAAGAATCTCTTGCACACCGAGTACTATTCACCGACAATGGAAGAAGATGCATATCATTATGTGAAATTTATCCCTTGTCACAAGCATGGTGACAAGATTCATGCATCTTCTCAAGATTTGCAACCATTTATCATGCCCTATCCCTTCTCTCAGTGGGGACTTGATCTCATAGGAAAAATCCATCCCACCTCATCCAATGGACATAAATTCATAATAACTACTATTAAATACTTTACCAAGTGGGTGGAAGTCATACCACTCACTTTCACCACTAGCAAACAAATGTCCAAGTTTATCCCGAATTATCTTATTTGTTGCTATGGAATTCCTAAAGTTATCATCACGGGATAATGGCAGGCCCTTAAAAAATTAGGATGTTAAAGAATTATACCAAAATTTCACCATCTAACACTACTTTTCCACCCCTACTACCCACAAGGTATTGGTGAAGTTGAGGCTTCAAATAAAACCCTTATCAAGATCCTTAAGAAAAAAGTCAACGAAGTTGGTTGTGATTGGCACTTGCAACTCCATCCCACCCTTTGGGCCTACCACACAAGCATTCACACCCCTCATAGGAGCCACTCCATACTCCTAGTCACTATTTTTGAAGTCATCCTTCCCCTCGAGATCAAGATTCCTTCACTTCAGGTATTGTTGTAGAACATCCTCCCTGATGAGGAATATAGAGTGGCCAGATTACAAGAGCTAGAAGTGTTGGATGAAAGGTGCCTCAAGGCCTTGAATCATCTCCAAGTATATTATAATCACCTACAACTAAGCTATAACAAGAAAACCAGAACCTGAGAATTTGACATTGGTGACCTAGTTCTTATGGAAAATTAGAAGAATCTCCAAGATTGTGAGAAGAAAGGCAAGTTTGAGCCTAATTGTCTTGGACCTTATGTTATCACTGCAAAGTATGGATCAAAAGATTATTAGTTGGCTACACCTAAAGGAGATCCCCTGGATGAACCCGTGAACATCGTGAATCTAATGAGATTCTATACTTAGTCTTCAGAGGTTACCAGTCTTCAAATATCATAAAAAATAAAAAAAATATAAAAATACAAAAAATGAAAAAAAGAAGAAGCTAAAAGTAAAGAAAAATCAACCTATCCATCAATGAAAACCACTTTGTGCCGCTAGGGGCAAGTATCTTGGTGAAAACTTGGTCTCAAGTGTCAATGTAAATAAATCAGATCCACTGTCTCTTTAGACACTCATCTCATTGCTTTCATTACCTTCCCACCCTCGCACCCAGTATCCATATTATGTAGTACAAGCCATTAATTAGCCTCCAACTCCCACCTTAGATGCCTATTATTTTAGTTTGCGCATCAATCATTCCAAATTTGGCCATCACCTACCCCTTTCCCCTCCCCTCATTGGTATCCATATTTCTTTCGTCATGTAAGCCATTAATTCAACATCTAGCCCATCAATCCTTCTCACTCATCTGTGCAAATTGCTTCCATCTTGCTCACTTTCCTACATCCATCATACTCGCCTTCCCCTCATAAGATGATGATATTTTGTCCAAATTATGAATAAGGATCATCTCATCACACCAAGCTTTTATCCCATCACATTGAGCTTTCCCTATTTTTTTAGCATATCCCGTCAAGCTGAGCTTCTTCTTGACTTGTTTGTAATCCAAACATCCATCCACAGGAGCTTAATGAAATCCCAGTAATCAATTTCACATCTACATTCACTTGTGCATACCATTTTCTCCATTGCCTACTTACTCCTATCAGTTACCTTGTGCCCATCGGGATGCATCATTTCCATGTCTGGCACTACCATCATAATCCTACTCCTACTCTTGGCAAGAGATGTCAATTGGTGATGTGTATGTCATTTGCATGATTTGCATTTATTGTCATATGACTAATCCTATCTAGGACTTCCATGATCATTCTATACCCTGGTATTATGGTGGGTTCATTATAAAACAAATGTGCATTTCCATTTACATTCACATGTAGGATGTCATGAAGTTGCGAAATTTAGATATCATTATAATTTTTCATTTATCATTCAATTGCATTTCCATTTGGTTTCATTATCATATTCATTCTCATTTCATTGTCGTATTATTATTCATTACATTTCCATTTTATTTCATTATCATATTCATTCTCACTTTGTATTCATTGCATCCATTTATCATCATTACATATAGAAATCATATGCACATCAAGTTCAATAACAAAGTATATCACAAGCTATATTTCAACTCTAATGTAATAAAGGTATGATTTAAAATAAAAAGAAATTAAGCCCATCCATTGCATTACATTTTACATATCATTATAATAATTCAATATTCCATCCTACATACATCATAGGTTAGGCATAATCATGACATAACACATAAATCACATGAATCCATAGCATGTTAGAAACATCATAAATAAACATGTGCATATATATCACATAGCCATACATCCTGCATCACAAACAAGTCAGACAATATGCAGCATCATAATCATAAATAAAAAACCATCAATCAACCATCACACATCCATAATAAAAGTCCATATATAGTCCACAATAAAGCACACATGTATGCCACCACTGAAATCATGACTCATATATATATCAAAAATCATAATGTGTCAAATCATAGTACAATGATACCCCCGAAGGGTCAAAACGTCACACATATATATGAGAGTGCTAGCCTGTGCTCTCCCTATCTGTTGCACCTTCAAAGGGCCCTATTGTGGGTGGCTGGGGAGATCTCATACCTACGAACACTCTTGATTTCTGCGTCTATGTCCATGTCTTCCTAGACCGTGTATGCTCCACATAGGAGGGAGCTCTCTGGTCCTCTGACACTAATCTCTCATATAGGTTCCCATAATACTCAGGCTCTCTCAGGGACCAATTCGATGCCCTCCGTGCATCCATGGCCTCAATAAACAATATCATTTGCTACCCAGGATCTAGTGCTTGTTGATGAGCTGAGATATTAGCTCCTTTTATTCCTAAAACTCATAAGTTTTGTCATGTTTTGATTTATATGATGGGATGGTAATGATATATTAAAGTTTAACAATATACATTTCAGATGTTAACTGAACCCATTAAATCATGTTTTGTCTTTACCAGTTATTCATGCAGCCATGTGATTTATTCATGTTGCCATACGGATTGTCATAGGCGATATCATGTGTGAAATTGATAGATGTTTTGATTAATTAAAATATATATGTATATGTTTGTATCTTATCTCTTTTCAATTGCAGGAATAAATGAGATGTTGCGGAGAAGGTTGTCCTGTCACGTCGATGGTGGTTTGAGATATTCAAGGAGGCGACTAAAAGTTCAAATCAGCGAAGAGGATAATGAGCGTAAGGAATGAGAGAAGAGGAGTAGGTGAGAAAAACTCAATTATGTCTGACTCTAGTGGGCATCAATCTTGTAATACCACCACACTATGTTTTGGTTGTGGTTTGGTTTAGATTCACGTTTATAGCGGCTTAACTCCAACTATTTTCCTTCATAAATGTTATTCACCTCTTCTCATCGACATGATCTTAATTGTAGGAAGTTGTTGTTTTCTTTTAAATAAGTGTCTCCGTCTCTTTTCTAGAAAAAGAAAAGAAGAGGGGAAAAAAGCAAAAGATTTAGAAATAAAGTTGCAAAGTGTTTTGAGTTTCCTTTCATTCTGAATAATGTATTGACTTTTGAGAAACAATGAATAAAGTTATGTTATTCTGAGCACTTAGAATTATCTTGGAACCTTGGATACACTCATCCAAGGGGGCCCACTTGGTGAGTGTTTTTGTGCCTTTGTTAGATTTAGTTTTCTCCTTTCGCTGTAGTAGACATCCTTACATTGACTATTTCTGCAGCCACTGGAAACAGATCCATTGACTGTTCCTGCAGCCTAAGCAAACAGAGTAATTCCTCTTTGATAGTTTTGGGCTTAGTTAGTATTTCTTGAGTAAGCTTTATGTTAATGCAAAGTTTTCCTATAGCCATTTAGTTGTTTTGATTCTTGCTTACTTTTCCCGCATAGATTCTAGTTGTTGCATTAATGCAAGGTAGCTATCACAGGAACTCAGTGCATAGATTGTGCAGACCCATTTCAAGTATTACGTCCCTGGGTTGACAATCAAATGAACTCCAGCTATGGAGATAGTAACTTCATAGAGTGAATGTCCAAACTTTGGGTTGAGACTTTAACTATAGTTATTATTCCTATTGTTGGACTAAACATTTTTGGCACCATTGTCGGGGATGGTGTCAAACTAAGAACATGTTATGGTTATTATCTTTTTAGTTTTCAGTTTAGTTGTTTTTGATAGTCCTGATTGTTTTAAGTAATTCTTATGAACCTGCATGCATAGGCGAAGAAGAGATGATCAAGGTGGATTCCTCCCCAATCATCCTAATCATTCAGGAATCGATCCATATGACCCCCCAAATGTAAATCCTTTTTCTGAACTTTATCAAATCCCAGAAAATTTGAACCATCCCGAATCTTAATTTCTTGAGAACAGCCTCCATTTTCTCTTTGGACCTCCAGAAGAGGAACTTCATTTAGTGAATTCTCCTAAAATCACAATGCAAGGAAATCCACCTCCTAGTGGAAATAATCCACCCCCACCTGTGGCACCAACATTTGAGTTCCCTATTGCTAACATTATTGGGTGCAAAGTGGAAATGCTCCCTTCCACCTATCTGGGCCTTCCTTTAGGGTTAGCCCCCCAAATTCCTTCTAGAACCTGCTCATTGATAAAATTAATAAGAGACTTGCTAGATGGAAAGGCTCAATGTTATCTCAAGCTGGGAAAATGCAGCTCCTTCAAGCTACTCTTCAAAATCTCCCTGTTTATGCCCTCAGCCTGTTTGGTATTCCGGCTAAATTTGCTGAAGCTGTGGAAAGAATCCATAAGAGATTTTTATGGTCAGGAGTGGAAGAAAAAAAGAGAATACCTTTGATTGCCTGGGACAAAGTGTGTAGACCAAAGAACAAAGGAGTGTTGGGGATTAAAGTTATAAAAACCTTTAACAAAGCTCTTCTTGCCAAGCAGTTATGGAGAGCCTATGACACTAAGAAAGATTGGAATCAAATTTGGTTTGACAAATACATTCAAAATCAGACTATCCAAGGGATCCTTAACTCTGAAGATATCCCTGCTGGATCCTTCATCTGGAATAGTATTACCAAGTCCATAAAAGTGGCAAAAGCTAGGGGTGGATGGGTCCTTGGAAAAGGTGACAGAATAAGGTTTTGGGAAGACCCTTGGATGAAGAATGAAGCCCTTTATGATCAAAACAACAGTCAAATTATTGAAGAGTGTAAAAGGAGGTTTGGGCTTATGGTATGTGACTACTGTAAGGAGAATAAGTGGGTTAGACTTGATGACCTCCATTTTGGATTTTCCTCTCTCCAGAAGGAGTTGTTGTCCTTTTCCCCTAACAAAAGCCATGATGATGTTTTCCTCTGGAAAAGTGATCCTAAAGGTGAATTTACAGTTGCTTCTGCCTATAAAAATACTTTCTCTCAAACCAGCAATCCCATTTGGAGCAAAGTTTGGAACAACATCCTGATCCCTAAAGTCAACATTTTCTTTTGGCTTGCTTCTCATAATAGCACCCTTACTCTTGACAATTTTAATCCGAAGGGGTTTCAAATTCCCTAATATATGTGAGCTTTGTCAGAAGGAGGGGGAATCAGTTGATCACCTATTTTTTCACTATTCCTTCACCTAGGATATTTGGTGCAAAATGTGGGAAAAATGGAAAATTAACTGGGTCATGAACAAGAGCATCAAGAATATCATCTAGCAATGGAATTTTCCAACCAAATGTCAAATCATCAAGAACTTGTGGTCTTTGACCCTCCCCATGATATGTTGGGGCATTTGGAAAGAAAGGAATAACAAGATATTTAGGGAAGTTAAGTGTAATACTTAGGTGGTCTTTGAAAAAATATGCAGGGCTATAAAGGAGAACATCAATATTCCTCACAAGAATAATCAGCAATGGGCTACTACTGATATGAATGATATGGAAAAAGACATCCTTACTGAATGGAACCTAATACATAAGGTCTACAAATTGGACAATAAGAAGAAGAGAGATAACATTGTATGGAGGTTTCCTGATTATGACTGGATAAAGGTTAATTTTGATGGGGTGGCTAAAGGGAACCTTGGAAAGGCTGGTGGAGGGGGAGTTATTAGAAATGCTCAAGGAATTTGCATTGCTGCTTTTGCTTCCCCTTTTGGAACCCAAAATAACCATGTGGCTGAAGCTCTGGCAATGTTAAAGAGCCTCCAGCTAGCTCAGGAATTCAAATTCAAAAAAATTTGGCACGAAGGGGACTCTTTAAACATCATACAAGCCCTTAAAGGTACTAGTTTTGTTTCCTGGAATATTGTCAATGTTATTAAAAATGCTAAAGATATTCTAAATAACTATGTTAGCATTATTATAACTCGTATCTTTAGAGAGGGCAATAAGGTTGTGGATATCCTTGCTAATGAAGGGGTCAATTTGGAGAAGGATGTCAAATACATAGGAGAAAATCACATCAAACGGGAGATTAAGGAGCAATTATACTTTGATCGCCTCAATGGATCAAGCTAATATCATGATTTTTTTCTAGGGAACGAGTACCAATGACAGATTTTGGGGGCGGATTAACTATCAGATGATGAGTGTTTCTCGGCATCATAACCAAGATCATATGTGTGCGAAAGATAATAGTAATAATAGCTGGGTTTGTGTGGACATGAGTAGAAATCTCAAAACTATGAAAGAGTCTTTACACGGGGAAACCAGAAATAACAAATCTTCAGAGCTTTATTCGAGGATTGAGATTTGCAGTAGAGGGTATCTTTACCTGGAAAGCAAAATGGGAGGTAACCTAAACAGGAATGAGCCTTCAGGTTGTGAGAATTGGAAGAGCGAAAGAAAGGTTTGGAGAAGGCTCCACAGACACAGCTTCACTGATTATATGGCTGATTATATGGAGAAGCTCCATGGTAGTAGAAACTCTATGTCTCACGGTTTCGCTAAAAGCTGGAGCAACAACAGGGGTACCCTATTTGAAGAAATTTGGCAAATCGATGACAATTTGATTGCGGAGGTCACGAAACTCAAGATGGAAGGGACTAAATTCTATAGGGATAGGAAGTATGCTGCTGAGGCTTTCAAAAATTTCCCGAAGACGGAGGACAAGAAGAGCAACCTAGCAAAGAAGGACAACATATCATACTACACCCCCCAACAGGTAAAACCTTTTTGGCAAAAAGTTCTTAGGGCTTTAATGGAATATTTGACTGTGGATGGCAAATTTACAAAAATTTATAACTACCATTTTGCTATCCTGAACCACTTCTGCCACGGGGCTAAAATATCCCTGCCCTTCTATTTAGCCTCCTCTCTAAACGAGAGCCTTGTGCACCAGGGACTCATTTTGCTTATTTATGAACATATTAAGGATAAGGATAGGGCAACCAAGGATGATCCTTTAATCATCAATGCTTAGATATCTAACAAATGCATAGATTCTGATTCGAATGGGGAGCCTATCACCCCTACCCATAAAAAAAGGAAGGTTGAAACTGAGCATGAAGAAAAGGATGTGCATTGTGATTAAGAAGAGGGAAAGGATAAGGACACTAATTTTGAAATGGAGCCTAACAAGGAGGAGAATTATGGTGAAGGGGAGGAAGGGGTAAATTATGAGAATCTTCATTCCAACCCTAAGGGCTCAGAAAATGAGAATGAGGCTCTGAATCCTAAGGAGGGTGAAAACCCTAATGCTGAGGAGACTGAACAGAGAAAGGACTCTTTGGATACCATCCTAAACACCGCCTGCAATTGCACCCTTGAATTCTTCAATTTTTAGAAGTGGGTTGTTGAAAACATCACCAGCATGCAGGGTAAGCAAAGGGAGCTGGAAGATAAGATCAATAAGCTGATTAAGATGTCTGACTCTGGGAAACAGAACAAGGAGATGGAAAACAGTGAAGCGGAGGAGGAAATGGAAATGGAGGACTGGCTGGAGAAAGATATGATAAAAGGTGACCTGAAACATTTGGAGGACATTATTAAAACCATGAAAGAATAGGTGGAGGAGGACAAAGACAACGTCAACGCTCGGATGGTCCGTAATGAGAAAGTATTGAAAAGCCTTATGAACCACATCCTCCAGGTCCTTAAAGTTTCCTCCCAGAATATGAATGCGTTGGTGGATCATTTGGAAAAGAAATACCAGGAGAAGAACCTGGTAATTATAGAAGATGCTCCAACTTCCAGCCTAACCCACCAGACCCCTAGGCGCAGAACCAGGCAGACTACTGCTAAGAAGGACACGAAAATGAAAGAGAGTCAGATTGTTCAGGAAAACACCGACTTGAGGGAAGCGGCCAAGGAAATGATGCTCTTGGTGCAGAATGCAGAAGAAACCATGAAGAGTTTTTAAATTTCTTGTAATGTTGGGGTTGGGGCCAATTTCTTGCTAGCCTCTTGTTGTTCTTTTCTCTGCTGTTGGTTTTTTTGCTGGTCTTTTGTAGTTGTTTTGTTTTGTTTCTTTCCTGAATATCTTTCAAATGTAATTGGGTTTCGGGTCCCTTAAAACCTATTTTTACTTAATCAAAAACATTTGAGTTCCCTATCTCTGATCAGCATGATAATGCTAATCTTAAGAACATTCCAGCTTCTTCTCTCCCTAAATTCTATGGATTAGCGACAGAGGACCCAGACACATTCTTGTTTGAGTTTGATGTTCTTTGTAGGAGTTTTGATTATACTACTGTAGCGTCCTAAAATTGCGACACTTGCAATTTCGACTGCATTTCGGTCTTCACGATGGCGACGCAACATGCAACCTGAATGGAGACCCTGAAACTTGCTCACGACACTGAAAATTGCATTTTTCAAGCAACCTAGCCTGAACCTCCTTGCACCCTGCTGTCCCGGGAGGTGGGACCAGAGCGCCCAGCGCCCTGGTCCCTCAGGACTAGGGCGCCCAGCACCCTGGTCCCTGGGTCCTATCTTGGGCCCGGTCTCCTAAGGGGCTCGGGTCTTTTTGTTTGCAATTTGGAAATTACATTTCCTGGTCAGCCTAAGGTCGGGAAAATCAGTCTATCAGCCCTAAATGACAAGTATATAAACTACATTTTTCTCTCTCATTTGGGATATGAAGAGGATATATGTGTACAAGAGGTGGAAATTATACTCAAGCATTCAAGCATTCAAGCATTCCTTCAAGAAATTGATCATCTCAAGTCTCCCTTCAAGGCTAAGTGTTGCATTCAAGACAAGGATTCAACCATTGAAGAGGAGATCACATACTACATGCTACAACATACAACATACAACATACAACATACAACATCTAAACCTTCGCACATAAGGATACAAACATCCTTAGAACAAGGTATTAGTACTTGTTTTACAATCATTTACATTTACAGCTCTTGCTCATTTCTTGGTTAATTCCAAAACCGGGGTTTGACCTAAAGGCAAACCCCCAATCCCTAACCCCCCAATCATCTTCGCTTTTCTGTGTGTAGGTTGCAGGTACGCGGCTGAAATTGAAGATCTGGAATCCTTGTGCAGAGACGAACAGATCCCCCTTCGTTTCGCGGATTTTTCGGAGGACCGTGGCGCCGGGCGCCATCGTCCGGACAACTTTTGCTCAAATTTGCAGGACAGCGCCGTATCGACATTTTACTGCTAATTCCAGGTCCGCAGCTTCATCCTATAACCCAAACTCAGTTTATAAGCGAATCTTTATGACTTTCTATGCATGCTTAGCTTAATTTCCTTAACAACATTCTTTACAAAAGAGGGTAGCCTTGCTTTCCTAACCCTTGAAATTCATTTAGCATCCAATCTTGCATTGCGTGGGATTGGATCTTATGAGTTTCAACCCCTCTTTTGAATGTAAAGTCTCTCCCCTAAGTGAAAAAACCATCGAATCCTAGCGAACCTCCCTTCTCTCTCCTCGGAGTCAGAAGAGGGGGGAACAACTAGGGTTCGATCGTGATTTTTCCGCTTTACATTTTGGTGAACCCGACGTGAACATCCTTTCTGATTTTTCATGCTTAGATCTGAAAAAATTGATTACATTTCCATGATTGATCTTTTGCAAAATTTTAGAGGTGATTGCATAAAAACCCTAAATTTTCTTTTTGGTAATTGAACTTGCGAAATGTCTAAATGTTAATGCCTGTTTCAGATCTGCTTTCTATTACAAATTTTCAATTCATATTTGTGCTTTAATTCTGAAAATTAAGTGGTTAAATGTCAAAACCCTAATTTTTGAAACCCTCTTAATTCAACCTTTGTCCGACAATTTGACCAATCAAAACATCTCCAAATCAGCTGTAACTTTGGATTCCGCAATAAAATCACAATATCTTTCATCCCTGAAAATTTGAAAAAAAGTTGCGAGGACCGTGTTGCACTCCGAGCGCCATCATCCCCAACATTTTTTCCAAAATTTCGGGAGCGAGATCTTGCTGTATTTTCTTGCTAAAATCCAGAATTTTGGCTGATTTTATCAATTATAACACTTTCAAAATTACAGTCAAAGTTGGTCTTGCGATTGCTTGGTC
Source organism: Cryptomeria japonica (assembly GCF_030272615.1). Lineage (NCBI taxonomy): Eukaryota > Viridiplantae > Streptophyta > Pinopsida > Cupressales > Cupressaceae > Cryptomeria > Cryptomeria japonica. Next base: position 215,968,828 of record NC_081415.1, read on the forward strand.
TAAGGCTTCTAATCATTCAAAAGTCATTGAAATTAAAATTTTGCGTCAAAATTGCGTTTTTATTATCATAAATCTGAAAATTGTGTTTGCAGTCATTCGAAATTTTAGTGCTTTATTCAAATTCTTGCATTTTGTGACTTTTGAAATTAAGTGCTTAATTACAACAACTTCGATTTCCGCTTTCAAAATTGAATTTTGCGTGAAATTGAGTCAATTTTTGAATTTCAAAATTTGCATTGCTTTTGACATTCCCTCTAAAATCATAAAATTCAAAATTTCAGTTTCCCTCTCTTTTTCAAAATTCAAATTTTGCATTTTTCGACAATCTTGATAGGGTTCAATTTTGAGATTACAACTTTAATTTGGCCTATCTACAGATCGTAAAATCACTCAATTTTTTCAGATTAGCTCTAAAATCATCATACCTTTCATCCCTGCAAATTTCAAAAAAAGTTGCAGGGACCGTGTTGCACTCCGGGCGCCACGGTCCCGGACATTTTTTCCGAAATTTCGGGAGACTGTCGTGATTGCATTTAACAGCTTAAATCCAGAAAATTGGTTGATCTTACTGAAAATTGCTACCCCTAAATTCAAAATTTTCTCTCCTTCTCTAGTGCATGAGTTTTACAACAATAAGCCCTACTTACACTATTCCCGTTAGACGAAGCCGTAGAATTAAGTCTTTCCGAGGTTTAACTACTGAGGAGATGGAACCTAATTTGAATGGCCTTTTTAACAAGGACATGGGTAATTCCTCTAATCCTCCTAATGATGAAGAAGCTCTCCATGAGGTTTCTGCATAACAACTTTCAAAATTGGATAACCAATTTGACGATTTTCGACAATGGATGTCTCAAGAATACCCTGATAGTCAAGCTCTCCCTTTAATTGAGGGTCTAAAACGTATGCTTCAAAGTGATAAGAATGGAATTGATATTTTGCGTGGTATTGCACACATTGTGGATTCAAATGTGATGCCTATGAAGAGTTGTGCCGAAACCTTAGGTTATACACAACCTCCTACTCAAGACAATCATTCTATTCCTTTGACGACTTCTATTGCTAGTATACCTACCTTTACATCAAACATCATGGCTACCTCTATACAAGACATTCCTCCTGTGATCACCAGTCATGGGGGCAACCCTTCTTCTTCAATTAACCCTATTCCTTCATTTAATCTGACTTCTTCATTCATTCCTCCAATGAGTGTGCCTATTATATCATCACAAATGAACATGACGCAAGGGGGCAATTCATTTAATCATTCTATTCCTCCTTGTAGTGTTCCCCCTGTCCAATCATCTCCTATGACTAATTATCATAGGGTCCCACCACCTTACTCTCTACCTTCTTTCAATAACATAACACCTCCATCTCAATCTAACACATCCAATATGAACTCTTCGATTGAAGCGACCATTAACAATCTTGCACAAACTGTTTCTTCTTTACAGCAACAAATTGCCTCTATGAATCAATCTAAGTTTAGTGTGCCCACATTTGATGTTGCGAGCCCACTTTCTCTTGACATTGTTCAAGCTATCCCTCCTAAACATGTTGAAATCCCGCATTTGGAACTTTATAATGGTAAAGGAGATCCTCTAACACATGTTAAGACTTTTCAAACAATTTGTACCGATTTTGCTTATGACCAAAGGTTGCTTGCAAAACTATTTACTAGAACATTAAGAGACAAAGCCCTACAATGGTATTGCTCGTTGCCTTCTTATTCTATTACTTCTTTTGAACAACTTGCAAATGCTTTCATTCAACAATTTCAAAACAATATAAGTCCTAAAGTTACTTTGATTGATTTAATGCATTGTAAACAAGGTGTTAAAGAGAAAGTGACTGATTTCATTGGTAGATATAAGCATTTGTATGCTCAAATTTCTTTTCCAGTGCCTGACAATGATATTCAAAGAATCTTTATTTCTAATTTACAAAAGATATTCGAGACAAACTTCTGTTTTCTGAGTTTACTTCTTTCCAACAGTTGTGCGCCACTCTTCACAATTATCAACTGACTGTGAGTCAAATGGAACAATCACATCCTATGGCTCCGAGTGATAAGGGTGATAGCAGTCAACAACCATTTGGGAAGTTTAAACCGAACAGAGATTCCATCAAATTCAATGAAAACATCATCAACAACAATGTGAATGCAGCATCAGGTGTGCCTCCTATTTCTAAATTTTTCAAGAAAGAAAGAAAGTATACTCCTTTGAATGAATCATTGCATAGTATTATGAATAAGTTATTGGAACAAAATGTGCTTACTCTTCCTCCTATAAGACAAATTGATCCTGCAAAGATTACTTCACCTTATTTTGATAACAAAGCCTTTTGTCAATTTCATCGTCAGCCTGGGCATGATACTGAAAAATGTTTTTCTTTAAAGGGTAAAATTCAAGATTTGATTGATAATAATACTATCTCTGTTTCTGGAGTGAATGATAAAGGCAACACATCTATAGCTCCTCCTAATCAAAATCTTCAGATTTTCACTGATCCATTGCCTTCTCATACCTCTAATGCGATTGAGACTAATGATTCCTCTCTCTCATCTGATGGTCTTGTGTCTATGACCCCGAATGTGATTAACTTTGTAGAGCAGCAAGAAATCCCTGAAGAACCTTCCATCACATTTGATTCTAGTGAAACCATTAGCGCACCTGATGGTCCTTTATACATAGTTGCAAAAGTCAAGAATACACCTTGCCGTGGAGTGCTTATTGATCCTTCGTGCATGGTTAATGTTATTACTGAAGAATTTCTTTTTACTTTGCAATTGAATCAAGTGATCTATGACAAAACAGATGTGATTGTGAAATTATTTGATGCATTTTCTTCTCCTGCAATTGGTTCTATTACATTGCCTATTGAGGTGCATAACAAATCTCTTGATGTGAACTTTGCTATTATTCCATCTTCCGAACAATTTCGTGTGAAGCTTGGCTATCCTTGGCTATCTTCCATGAAAGCTATTGCTTCTCCTATTCATAAGTGTTTGAAATTTCCCCATAATGGTGAAGTTGTTACTGTCAATCATAGTCTCTTTAAACCAACTGAAAGAACCTCGAGTGTTCCTCTTGATTACTTTTGGCCTAAACAATTCCAATCTCTTCCTCCGCGAAGTGATCATCTTTTCAAATCTTATCAAAAGTGGAAAACAGATATGATCCTATCTCTAAGTGAACCTAGAACACCTAAACTTGACATTCCTATCATTCTTGAGAAGGAAGTTCTTCCTTTGAAAGATAAAACTAATATCTTTCCTCAAGAAGATTCCCAACCCATCCCTATGGATGTGACTATGTCTATACCTAATAAACTTCCTAAGAGTAGACCTATACCTCCTCATCATGATGGACTTGGTCTTCTCCCTAAACCAAAAATTCCTCCTTTGTATGGAGCAGTTCCTCCTCCTTCTTTTTATAGAGAGAAGAGACCTTCTTCTTCTCCTATTATCCAGCCTAAGAGACCACAACCTAAACACCCAAGTGCTAAGGATGAGAACATTCCTCCTCCTCAGTCTTCTCCACTTCCTACTAAGACTAGACGAAATCGTTCTGCACGTGAACGCCGGTGAAAGCGTCGTCTTAGAGCTCAAACTTTGCAATCTCCAAAAACACCTTCAACAAGCATTATTCCATTTTCTCCTCAGCCGGACATTGAGCCTAAATCTCCTAAACATAAGATGCATGATGATCTTGATCCTGTGCGAGTTAAAGATCCTATTTTTATAAATCTTGATGATGATATAGATGAAAATGTTACTCCTCTTGCTTCTGATAGTGAATATGAACTTGTTGATGTTGATAACCATTTATCTAACGAATTTTCTAAAGCACTTATCCTAGCTCCTAGACAAGAACAATGTGGCTCGGAACATGAACATAGCCCTTGTTTGGATCTTGTGATAGCTCCATCTGCTATGTTGGATGTTCCTCCTCTAGCGTGTTCCCTGCCTTCCCGAAACATTGATCAGCAAGATCGGGGGGTAGATGACGTGCTAGACTAGTTACATTAGCATAGTAGACTCTCTCCCCCCCTCTCTTTTGTTACTTCTTCTATATGTTATTCTCATTCTTCTATTTGTTGTCCTTGGTGTTGTCTACTTGAGGACGATGCAAAGCATTGAGATCTCTCGATCTCTCTCATGTTGACTCAAAAGACACATGTGTTCCCTTCTTCTAGGTGACCTTCCTTGATTGGGGAATGAAGAACAATTATGCATACATACATATGATATACATACATATGATATATATACATGAATTATCATACAGCATACTGACCCCGAGGAAAGCGAAGTCACCTCGTGCTTTTGTGTTTTGTGTCTATTATCCTTGGGTTTATCTCACACTTGGGGGCTAAATCCTTGCGATAACGTGCTCCTTTCTCATTTCTTATATGTCTCACTACGTTAAAACAATCACCCCCGGTGAGGCGTGTGCGATCGCTTTAACGTAGGGGGGCATACATCTCGTTCATATCTTTTCAAGATACTTGAAAATTTCTTGGTAAATTTAACCTTGCCTTGAAAATTTTTGATATCTTTCTTGCATGACTCATAGTGAGGGAACCTTACTACTGACAGTCATGGTTCTTCCTCGTGATCTTCCCTTTTACTTTGTCAATCGAAGTCGTAAGATCCTTAGTCCACTGGGGGCTTGGTGTGTCTTTCCTCCTTGACGTGGTGAAAGTCTTTCAATGTTGTTTCCTTGTACTTTACCGGAAGTATGAGCATACATACTCCCGCTAAAGTGGGGGCTAAATGTAGCGTCCTAAAATTGCGACACTTGCAATTTCGACTGCATTTCGGTCTTCACGATGGCGACGCAACATGCAACCTGAATGGAGACCCTGAAACTTGCTCACGACACTGAAAACTACATTTTTCAAGCACCCTGGCCTGAACCTCCTTGCACCCTGCTATCCCGGGAGGTGGGACCAGAGCGCCCAGCGCCCTGGTCCCTGGGTCCTATCTTGGGCCCGGTCTCCTAAGGGGCTCGGGTCTTTTTGTTTGCAATTTGGAAATTACATTTCCTGGTCGGCCTAAGGTCGGGAAAATCAGTCTATCAGCCCTAAATGACAAGTATATAAACTAAATTTTTCTCTCTCATTTGGGATATGAAGAGGATATATGTGTACAAGAGGTGGAAATTATACTCAAGCATTCAAGCATTCAAGCATTCCTTCAAGCAATTGATCATCTCAAGTCTCCCTTCAAGGCTAAGTGTTGCATTCAAGACAAGGATTCAACCATTGAAGAGGAGATCACATACTACATGCTACAACATACAACATACAACATACAACATCTAAACCTTCGCACATAAGGATACAAACATCCTTAGAACAAGGTATTAGTACTTGTTTTACAGTCATTTACATTTACAGCTCTTGCTCATTTCTTGGTTAATTCCAAAACTGGGGTTTGACCTAAAGGCAAACCCCCAATCCCTAACCCCCCAATCGTCTTTGCTTTTCTGTGTGTAGGTTGTAGGTACGCGGCTGAAATTGAAGATCTGGAATCCTTGTGCAGAGACGAACAGATCCCCCTTCGTTTCGCAGATTTTTCGGAGGACCGTGGCGCCGGGCGCCATCGTCCGGACAACTTTTGCTCAAATTTGCAGGACAGCGCCGTATCGACATTTTACTGCTAATTCCAGGTCCGCAGCTTCATCCTATAACCCGAACTCAGTTTATAAGCGAATCTTTATGACTTTCTATGCATGCTTAGCTTAATTTCCTTAACAACATTCTTTACAAAAGAGGGTAGCCTTGCTTTCCTAACCCTTGAAATTCATTTAGCATCCAATCTTGCATTGCGTGGGATTGGATCTTATGAGTTTCAACCCCTCTTTTGAATGTAAAGTCTCTCCCCTAAGTGAAAAAACCATCGAATCCTAGCGAACCTCCCTTGTCTCTCCTCGGAGTCGGAAGAGGGGGGAACAACTAGGGTTCGATCGCGATTTTTCCGCTTTACAACTACAGATGCCCATAGACTCAAAATATTCCCTGCCGCTTTGAAAGAATCGCCTTTAAGATGGTTTATGAGTCTAGGGAGTAGCACAATCACTACATGGGATGAGATGAAACGATTGTTTCTCACAAAATACGAGGATTATTGTAGAGGCACTGATCACCATGGGGATGATATTTTTAGAATGACACAGAAATAAGATGAGAGTCTTGAAGATTATCCAGAGAGGTTTCTATTCAGTGTCAAAAAGTCCAAGCATAACACTCTAAATGAAGATTCTGTCAAGCTGATATTTTTTAGAGGAATCAGTGATGAATGCATGAATGCTTTGGATCTTATGGGAGGAGTTGACATAACATAATCCACATGGAATGACATTGGACAAATTTGTCAAAAGTATTCCAAATTTCTTCCAAGAAAAATAGGCGTTTCAAGCTAGGAGTTTCTTCATCAACATCTGGTAATGGATTTTCTAGAATGGAACTTAGCCATTTATTGAAGGACTTTAATGAGGATATTATAAACAATATGGATACTCAATTGGACACACACTCAGATAAGAAGAAGCATGAGGCTGATGCAGTTCTTGCAGAATTCAACCCTCATTGTAGACAAAGGAAAAGAGACTGCAGATATAAAATGGTTACAAATCTTGAAGTCCCTGACTTCAAGACAATACAAGGTGATGATGAACAAGTTTTCTATGTTGCTCAAAGAAGGCCAAATTTTCCAAGACAAGGTATGCCTCCCGATCCACTTTATTTTTCTAGTTATAGTGGAAATTCCTATGCACCAAATACTCAATGGCAATCTCCATATGCTCAAAATTTTGGTAGTTATCCAAATTGGTATGGTCCTCAAGGCCAAGGGCAGCATTTTGCTAGTCAAACTCCATAGTGGCAGCAACCACAAGGAAATTGGTCTCCACCTCAGGGACCATGGCAACAATTTCAAGGAAATTGGCAACTTGCTCCTCAATGGAGGGGGAGTCAGCCATGGACAAATCAGTCTTCTAGATATCAACAGCCTATGCAGTAGCCACAACCACCTACAATAATGCCCCCCTACAACCACTATTGTTCCACCTAAACCCACACAGTTTCCCACTCAACCAATGTCAAATCCTAATAGCAAATCTCAGCAACAACAACAAGTTTATTCAGTTGATCCTAATCAATACCCAACCTATTCTCTATCTATAAGTGATATTCACCTCAGATCTGGGACAACTTTTCCTAATCCATCCCCTCCAGTTATAACTGAAATACCCAAAGAATAAGAAATCTCTAGTCCAACAGTCCCAATACCTCAAAATCAGGAACTACCCCCATTTCCTCAGAGGTTGCAAGAAAAAGAGATTTTTCCAGAACGGGAACAAAGTTTTGATATTATAGATCAACTGAAACATGTATGTGTTAAAATCCCATTGTTACAAGCTATAAAGGATGTCCCTATATACAGTATGTTAGGTCCCAGAGACAACTGAGAGGGGGGGTGAATCAGTTGTCAAATAAATTCAAACCAAAAACAACTTAACCAACTTAATACTGGTAAACCAATCTAATATGTCGATAGACATTTCTAACAGTTAATTGTAATACCAGTAAGGATTAATGCATGAAACATAAAGACAAAGTCATCCACGACACATAACACCAATATTTGTACGTGGAAACCTAATAAGGGGAAAAAACACAGTGGGAAACCTTACCCACAATCAGATGATACTACTGCAAATAGTAGGTGTATTCAAATGGGGTCTGCACATGCAGAAAGGCCAAGCGCCTAGAGCTCACTGCTCAATCACAAAATGGGAGTCACACTTACTACAGTTGGATGGTCAAATCCAATAAGAATGTATTGCACAAAATAGCATCTTCATATGTTGGATTTAGTACCGGTGTAGTTTTGATTGTCTTCTCAAAAACCCTCCTTCAATCTTCAAATGTTGTATGCATGTATAGCTCTGCTTATTTTTGCATATACCTTCACACAATCCTTTTTCGCATTCCACATTCGATCTTACAAATAAGATCTTACATTTATACCATACCCTAAGACCAATTTTAGTAAGTCGGCTCTACAAGATATTACAATAAAATTAATTTACAAATTAATTAATACCCGATGCAATAACCAATTCAATATGTCAGCTTAATGCATTTACAACAATAATAAGTCACCTCCATAGCATGCCATGCTTGATCTAGAAAAGATAAACATGTCGGTGTAACCTGGACCTATTTGCCGGTAACAACAAATATGCAAATGCTAATATACCAATAAACAAAAATCCAAGACAAAGTGTCCACACGATGTCTTCGACATAACCAAGTGTTTTCCATATCATTCCAAGTGCTGGTGATCATTATATCTAGTCGGTGTACCAGATACCGATGACTGTGCATGAGTCACTTGCTTGCAAATGAATGTTGTTGATTCTCCAAAGTGCCAAAGTTGATAAGTGTTTAGTAGGTGTTGACATCAATGACAAAACCATACCAAAATACCAACAATCTCCCCCTTTGGCATTGATGGCAACACAAGATGGAAAAACCATGAAAGTGCCAAAACAGAAATGCTAGATACCAAAAACCAACAATCTCCGAAAAGAGATCATAACCAGAAATCAAAATATAGATACAGAGAGTAATAATCTTTCCCAAACAACAATCTCTCCCCCTAGGAGCAACATGTGTTTTTCTTGTGTTTTTCCATACCAATCTCTCCCCCTTTGACATCAAATGCCAAAGTTCTTACCAAGCCAAGTGCATATAAAATACCAATCAATTTAGTATGCCAACTACTCCTCCTGAGAAGTAGCTTCCCATCAAAGTCGGAGTAAAAGATTTCTCTGTTAATTATGTCGGTTGATAACAATCATCAACTTCCTAAGTCTCTACCAGTGGGGGTATGACCCCAAGCTGATCTCTGAGATATTCAAAAGTCTCCTTAGGCAGAGGTTTAGTAAAGATATCTGCAATCTGCTCTTTAGTATTCACATAAACCAATTTTATTTCCTTTGCTTCAACATTTTCCCTTAGAAAATTCGGTTTGATAGAAACATGTTTGGTTTTAGAATGTAATACCGGATTCTTAGATATATCAATTGTTGCAGTGTTATCACAATATATAGTAATAGGTTCCTTGCATTTTACCTTTATGTCTTTCAACAATTGCTTAAGCCATAGTACCTGTGTACAGTTAGTTGCTGCTGCAATATATTCTGATTCTGCTGTTGATAAAGATGTACAACTTTGTTTCTTACTCAACCAAGAAACTAGTCTATTTCCAAGAAAGAATGCTCCACTGGTGGTGCTTTTTCTATCATCCACATCTCTTGCCCAATTTGCATCTGTGTATGCACATAATTCAAAGTTTTCATCTCTAGGATACCATAATCCAAGATTTATAATGCCTTGTAAGTACCGGAAAATCCTTTTTACTATTGATTCATGATTTTCTCTAGGATTACTCTGAAATCTTGAAACAATACGTACTGCATTCATAATATCAGGTCTCGTTTGTGTCAAATACAGTAAACATCCTATCATAGATTTTTATCTAGTTGGATTAATAGGTATAGATTCATCCCTTAGTGATAGTTTGTCATTTGTAGTCATAGGTGTGCTTACTGGTTTAGAGTTCTCCATCCCAAATTTCTTTAGTAACTCTTTTAAGTACTTGGATTGACTCGAGAATATACCTTTATCAGTCTGTGAAATTTGCAATCCTAAAAAGAATTTTATTTCTCCAATTATATACATTTCAAATTCTTGCTGCATTTTAATAAAAAATTCTTTACATAATCCATCTTCTCCTCCAAAGATTATACCATCAACAAATACTTCTATAACCAAGATGTCATCATTAGTCACTTTATAATATAAATTGTTGTATGCATTACCTTTAGAAAAACCAATCTTCAAAATATACTTATCCAATCTTGCATACCAAGCTCTTGGAGCTTGCTTCAATCCGTGCAAAGCTTTTCTTAACCTGCAAACCATATCTTTGTTATCTGTTAAAGAAAATCCACCAGGTTGTTCAATGTAAACTTCTTCTTCAAGATCTCCATTTAAAAATGCATATTTAATATCCATTTGGTATACTTTGTAGTTCTTATGTGTTGCAAAAGCCAAAAATAATCTGACTGCCTCAATTCTAGCTACCGGTGCAAAGGTTTCATTGTAATCAATTCCTTCTTTCTAAGAATATCCTTTACACACTAGTCTTGCTTTATTTCTGATAGCCTTACCATCTTCATTAAGTTTGTTTCTGAATACCCATTTGGTTCCAATTACATTTTTATCTTTAGGCCGGGGAACTAATGTCCAAGTGTTATTCTTCTCAATTTGTTCTAATTCTTCTTCCATAGCTTTAATCCAAAATTTATCTTCACATGCCTCATTAACTGATGATGGTTCAATTTGAGAAATAAGACATACCTCTTCATTTGCCAATCTTCCTCTTGTCATAACTCCTTTAAACTTGTTTCCAATTATCTGATCTTCAGAGTGATTCAGTTTTACATACCGGGGTGTCTTTGTTTGTTGTTGTTCCTCAGTTACTGTGGAATTCTCAGATGATACCGGGGTAACTAGATCTTCATTCTGTACTGATGGATTCAGAGTAGGTTCATTTGTCAAGATTTTTGTTGCCAGTTCAGAGTCTATATACCTTGAAGTTCCTCTGAATTGTTCATCAATTTTTACATTTGTACTTTCAACAATTTTCTGCAATCTTTTGTTAAAACATCTATATGCCTTGCTCTTAGATGAATAACCAAAAAATATTCCTTCATCACTTCTAGGATCAAATTTGCCAATATACTCATCTCTTTTGATATAACATTTACTTCCAAAAATTCTGAAATATTTAAGAGGAGTAATACCAAACCATAGTTCGTGAGGGGTCTTACCGGTTTCACCTTTGATGTGAACTTTGTTGAATGTATAGACCATTGTACTGACTGCCTCTCTCCAATATACATGTGGTAGGTTTGCTTTTGATAACATACTTCTTGCTGCATCCAAGATGGTTCTGTTTTTCCTTTCAACAACTCCATTCTGCTGTGGTCTCCAAGGTGTTGATAGATGTCTTCTGATTCCATTTACTTCACAGAATGTATTAAATTCCTTAGATGTAAATTCTCCTCCTTGATTTGATCTTAGAGATTTGATTTTCTTACCGGTTTCATTTTCTACCATTGCTTTGAACAGTTTGAACTTTCCAAGTGCTTCTGATTTTTCTCTGAGAAAAGTAACCCAACACATTCTTGAATAGTCATCAATGATTAGCATGAAATATCTATCACCTTGTAAGTTTTTAGTTCTAGCTGGACCACATAAATCGGTATGAATTAAGTCAAGAGCATTATTGGATTTTTCTAGAATACTTTTGAAACTAGCTCTAACTTGTTTTCCAATTAGACATTCCTTACATACTATATTGTGAGGTCTGACAATTTTAGGTAAATCTCTAACTGCCTTAATAGTGCTGATTTTCACCATGCAATCAAAGTTTACATGGCAAAGTCTCTTATGCCATAGCCAACTTTCATCAATATGCACAATTAAGCATGTCTTTTCACTGTTATTCAAATGAAAGATATTACCTCTAGTCTGATTACCGGTTGCAATTTCCAAACCAATTCTATTCATGATTTTGCATTTTCCATTTTTGAATTGTAACTGAAATCCTTTCTCAACTAATTGACCAACACTCAAAAGATTATCCTTTAATCCTTCAACATAGTAAACATTGTCAGTGTTATGCTTACCATCAAGAGATAGTGTACCCTTACCTTTGATCAAACAAGCTTTGTCATCTCCAAATCTTACTAAGCCTCCATTGTATTCTTGAAAGTTCAAGAATCTACCTTTGTCTCCTGTCATATGATGTGAGCATCCTGAATCAATGATCCACTCATCCTTTACTTCAACTTTAGCTGCCAAGGCCTATTCTACCAGTTGAGCAGTAGGTGTCAGTTGATCTTCTGTTATAGCAACAAAAACCCATCCATTGTCTATCGGATCCTCATCAGAATCATCAGTCACTCCTTCATCAGCAATGTAACAAGATTTGTCTTTATTCTTCTTAAATATGTATCTCTGATATTCAGGGTTAGGCTTGTATGTTCTTCTAGCTTCTTCTCTTAGTCTAGCATGTCTATCAGGGCATCTTGAAGCCATATGACCAAACTTATTGCAGTTAAAACATTTAAAGGGTGCTTTACCTTCATACTTACTTTCAATTGGACCTTTAGGCATTTTCCTTGCAAATAGTTCTTCAAGTTCTTCATTTTCTTTCCTACTTTCTTCAAGTTCTCTTGCATAAAAGGCTTTCCAATCAGATTTGTCAAATGATGGAGTAGATGATGTTGATTCTTTAAAGGCTAAATTTATCTTTATAGTAGCAACAAGACCAAATTCTTCAATTTCAAAAGCTGAAAGTTTTCCAATCAATGTATCCCTAGTTACTGATATATTAGGCATTGTTCTTAACTCATTTATAGCAGTAACTTTCATTTTATATGCCGGTGGAAATCCTCTTAAATTTTTTGAAACAATTTCATCCTCACTTAAGGTTCCTCCACAACATTTAATACCCAAAACAATCTCATTTACTCTTTCCATAAAAGCAGAAATCCTTTCATCTTCTTCCATTTTCAGATGTTCATACCTAACCCGAAAGCTTTCAAGTTTTGCAATTTTGACTGTGGAATCTCCTTCATTCAGTGTTTCCAAATGATCCCAAATAGCTTTAGCAGTAGACCTATCTGATAGTCCCATGATTTTTTGAACAGATAATGCGCTCAAAAGTGCTTCTCTTGCTTTGCAATCATTTTCCTCATCTTTAGTCAAGTTGGGTGGATTGGGCTAACTCTGAGTAGGAGTAGTATAACCATACTTTGTAACATCCTAGATGTCCTTTCTAATGCAATTTAAATGTGTCTCCATTCTGATCTTCCATATGCCATAGTTGGTTCCATCAAGTTTAAGACTGTCCTTCCTGAAATAGTTAGTAGACATTGGATCTCCTCAAGCTGTTAAACTTCTGCAAAAGAGGACTAAGCTCTGATACCAATTGTTAGGTCCCTGAGACAACTGAGAGGGGGGGTGAATCAGTTGTCAAATAAATTCAAACCAAAAATAACTTAACCAACTTAATACTGGTAAACCAATCTAATATGTCAGTAGACAGTTTTAACAGTTAATTGCAATACCGGTAAGGATTAATGCATGAAACATAAAGACAAAGTCATCCACAACACATAGCACCAATATTTGTACGTGGAAACCCTGTAAGGGGAAAAACCATAGTGGGAAACCTTACCCACAATCAGATGATACTACTGCAGATAGTAGGTGTATATAAATGGGATCTACACATGCAGAAAGGCCAAGCGCCTAGAGCTCACTGCTCAATCACAAAATGAGAGTCACACTAACTACAGTTGAATGGTTAAATCCAATAAGAATGTACTACTCAAAATAGCATCTTCATATGCTGGATTCAGTACCGGTGTGGTTTTGATTGTCTTCTCAAAAACCCTCCTTCAATCTTCAAATGATGTTTGCATGTATAGCTTTGCTTATTTTCGCATATACCTTCACACAGTCCTTTTTTGCATTCCACATTCGATCTTACAAATAAGATCTTACATTTATACCATACCCTAAGACCAATTTTAGTAGGTTGACTCTATAAGATATTACAATAAAACAATTTACAAATTAATTAATACCCGATGCAATTACCAATTCAATATGTTGGCTTAATGCATTTACAACAATAATAAGTCATCTCCATAGCGTGCCATGCTTGATCTGGAAAAGATAAACCTGCCGGTGTAACCTGGACCTATTTGTCGGTAACAACAAATATGCAAATGCTAATTTACCAATAAACAAAACTCCAAGACAAAGTGTCCACATGATGTCTTCGACATAAACAAGTGTTTTCCATATCATTCCAAGTGTCAGTGATCATTATATCTAGCCTATGTACCAGATACTGGTGACAGTGCATGAGTCACTTGCTTGCCGGTGAGTGTTGCTGATTCTCCAAAGTGCCAGAGTTGATAAGTGTTTAGTAGGTGTCGACATCAATGACAAAACCATACCAAAATACCAACACCATAAGGAACTTAGGGAAGCATGTCTAAAGAAGCTTGGTAGAAAGAAAAAAGATCCACAAACAATGCATGTAATGGGTCAATTGGCTGATATTATGTTAGGAAAAGTTTCAATTCCTAAGTATGCTAATCTTGGTAGCCCTGTTGTGAATATAGTCATCAATGACACTCAGATAAAGAATGCTTTGATAGATTTAGGAGAAACCATTGATGTTGTGATAAGGGATATTATGCAGCAGCTTGAAATAAATAGACTCAGACCTACACCTACAGTCCTACAACTTGCTGATAGTTCTAGAATTTGACCTAATGGTATGATTGAAGATATAGTTGTTGCTTTGGATTCTTGGGAATACCCTGCAAACTTTATGATCCTATCTCCTAAGGCCACATTGGGAGGATATCCAGTGATATTGGGAAGACCTTGTCTTGCTACAACTGATGCATATATTGGATGTCGGTAAGGGGATATGACTATCTCAGATGTAAATGCTACCAAAACATTAGCTTTGTATTCTCTTGCTCAGCCCCAATTTGATCAACAACAAGTCGTTTGGCCTAACTTGGGAGAAGAATTTGAAGAAGGAGTTGACTCTATCAATCACCTTATGATGATTAATAGAGGACAATTCATCCAACTTAATGATGATGACTCAATTTTTTATAAAATTCTGACAAATGAGTCAAGGCAAGAGCAACAGTTGCAGGAAATTAGTATCAAATATTTCAGAATCGAACTTTCCTGCAGCCACTGATATATTGCATACTCTGTTGCTGCAGGAAGTCTGTACTTCTCATTTTTCTAATGTATCTCAGATTGATCTTACTATCAAAGTAGAATTTTATTCAAACAAATATTTGAATATCAATGGTAAGCTTACATAAATTCAAAGAGTAGCACTTGTGGACTTGCTCAAATGTCATAAACATGCTTTTGCACGGGATTACAAGGATATGCATGGAATTGATACTATGGTTTGTACCCACCATATCTACATAAAAGAAGACTGTAGACCATTTAGACAGCTACAGAGAAGAATCAATCCTGCATTAAGAGAAATAGTTAAAGAAGAATTGCAGAAATTGTTAAATGCTAGATTTATCTATCCTATTTCAGATAGTCAATGGGTGTCACCTTTAGTGATAGTTCCCAAGAAAGGAGGAAAATGACAGGTATGTGTGGATTATAGAGCTTTGAACTTGGCAACCAGACATGATCATTTCCCATTACCATTTATGGATCAGGTACTAGACTCCTTGGCAAGGAAGCGATATTTCTCATTTCTTGATGGATTCAATGGCTACAACCAGATTCAAATTGCCCCAGAGGATCAAGAAAAGACTACATTTACTTGTCCTTGGGGAACATATGCATATTTTGTTCTTCCTTTTGGATTATGTAATGCTCTAGCTACTTTTCAAAGAGCAGTGATAAGCATATTCTCAGATATTTCTCAGGACAACATGGAAATTTATATGCATGATTTTACAACCTATGGTCCAGAATTTGAAGAAGCATTGAAAAACCTAAAGAAAGTTTTGCAATGGTGTGAAGGCTATAATTTATCATTGAATAGTGAAAAGTGCTTCATGATGATGCAAAAAGGTATAGTTCTTGGTCATCATAACTCTATAAATGGAATACAAGTTGACCTAGCAAAAATATAAGTTATTCAAAATATCACCGCACCGGTAAATCAAAAAGATGTCAAAAGTTTTCTTGGTCATGCTGGATATTATAGAAGGTTTATCAAAGATTTCAACAAAATTGCAAAGCCTTTATATTCTCTTTTGACCAAGGATATGGAATTTAAATGGACTTCCTCATGTAATGAAGTTTTCTTAAAGCTCAAACAAGCTTTGACCCAAGCACCAGTTTTTAAAGGTCCAAACTGGTCCTTACCATTTCAAATTCACACAAATGCATCTGATTATGCCATAGGAGCAGTCTTAGGACAGAAGATTGATAATTTGGAGAGTACAATTTATTATATCAGCAAGAACATGCAGGGACCTGAGCTAAATTACACTGTCACTGAAAAGGAAATGTTAGCAGTTATATATGCACTCAACAAATTAAGGCACTATATAACAAGATATTTGATATTTATGTATATTGATCATACCGCAATCAGATATCTCATGAACAAACCTTCAATCATAGGAAGATTGGCTCACTGGTTACTGTTGATGCATGAATTTGATATCACAGTTATTGATAAACTAGGAAAGTCCAGTGTGGTTGCAGATTATCTTTCTAGGCTTCAATTGCACGATTATCCTACATCCATAGATGATGTTTTTCTAGATGAACATTTATTCCTTATACATACACACACTCCTTGGTATGCTGATATTGCCAGTTATTTAGCTGCTAATAAAATGCCAATTCATTTCTCTCCTAAAGAAAGAAGATCGTTGGTTGAGAAAAGCTTTAACTTCTCGTGGATTGCTAATTGTTTATTCTATACTAGACCTGACCAAGTCATGAGAAGATGTGTTAGAGAGGATGAAACATATGATATCCTTCATGCATGTCATGATGAACCATGTGGAGGACATTTTGTTGCTAAGAGAACAACACTTAAAATATTGAGCACATGATATTATTGGCCAACATTATATAAGGATGCAACACAATATACAAGGAAATGTGACAGATGCCAGCACATGGGTAGACCTACTAGATCTGATGAGATGCCATTATATCCACGAATATTAGTTGCCCCATTTGATAAATGGGGATTATATTTTGTTGGGCCAATTAATCCCCCTTCCAATGGAAAATCTTATATTCTGGTATGTATTGATTATGTAACCAAATGAGTGGAAGCACAAGCTATGACACATGCAAGAGATAATAAAGTGGCTCAATTTCTCTATGAAGAACTATTTACTAGGTATGGAGTTCCAAGAGAAATTGTTTCAGACCAAGGACCACAGTTTACTTCCACATTGATTGCAACACTCGTTAATGAATACAATATAAGGCACAAAAAGTCTACCCCATACCATCCACAAGCAAATGGACAAGTAGAAGTCACAAATAGGGATCTAGAAGCCATTCTTACTAAAACGGTAGTTGTTCATAAAACATATTGGTCTCAAAGACTTCTTGAAGCCATTTGGGCATATAGAACAACATAGCAAACACCAATTGGTTTTACACCTTTTGAAATGGTGTATGGAAAAGCAAAAATGTGTTGGCATTTCAGTAGAAAGAAATATTGTTGGCATTTCAATAAGGATATTGAGAAGGTTGTTGAAGATTATTGATATAACTGAAGAAGGATGATTACTATCTTAATAATATTATTTTATCATTGATGTCAATAAATTGATTTTCTGATTCAGTATGATGTTGCCATATCTTAAGAAGTATGTTTTGATGAAAATTAAGAAGTCGGTAAAGTGAAACATAAAGAATATGATAATAAAGGGGAGAAATGAGTTATTCAATGGGCAACTATTACCGAGTTAGACAATGATGAGATCATGTTGTTTTGATTGTTTTGATATCCTAAATATGATGTTTAATACTGTACTATGTCACCGAGCAAGGAACCTAGTCGGTAAACCCTAAGGTTATCGATATCGGTAAATGAAGTCAGAATATCTACTAAGTGAAGTTCAGTGTTAACCGAGTAACAACCGAGTTATAACAGATAACATTGGATGAATACAAGCACTATTTAATGAAGGACAATGATGAGCTAGAGTTGATTAAATGATTGGTATGCCATGCATGAAGTTTGTTAAGGATCTATGGCAATGGAAGATCGGCAGGAAGATCTACAGCTCAGATTGAACCGCAATAACCTTGTGCAAGTTCCAAGAAAGGAATGCAAGTCCCAAGGCAAGGTAAAACATTTTCAGATCGAAGGATGCATTGAACCTAGTCAAGTTTGAAGATTTGATGGCTAAGATTGATCATGGGAAATGTGATCAAGGAGATTAAGCGGTTAGAATTGTTTATAAATAAGGAATTATTGATGAACAATGGATACGGGCAAATGTAAGCACATTGATGCTATAGTAATGTTTACCGAGCACAGAAGCTTGGAGATTTGATTGAAGAACAGATTGAGGAGCCCAGCAAGCCCAACAAGGGACAAGATAAGTCTTATGACAAGATTGTTTTGAGCAAATAGGATCTGCTTTAGCATTTCAAATGTGAAGTTGCAGATATATTTTATTATTGTTGTTTATGTTGTAAGTGATAGAAAATCTCTTAACCGAGTGGACTTAAAAGTCTTATTTGTAAATCCTCTAGCAATGTAACATTCTAAATGAGTGTTTGAAATCCTTTGACAAGGTCACTTCTAACAAAGTGCAAGATCCTAACAGATCTGAGGGAAATCCCTTAATCGGGTCACATCTAGCAATGTGTTTATAATCTTTAACAGGATTTGCTTTTAACCGAGCATACTCTAGAAGAGAATATTTCTTAGTGGGTCCGAAATCCCACAGTGGTTTTTCCCTATTTGGGTTTCCACATTAAATCTGGTGTTATATGTGTTGTGATGTTATATGTTCATGAGCTTAAATGTTTTACTATTTTCTGTAGTATATGCTACCGAGGTTGAATCTGTTGAATATATTGAAGATTAAGTTTGTATGATTCACCCCCCCTCTCATCTTATTATCTATTGACTTAGAGCTTTGCAATTGGCATATGTACTTAACACAATGATGCCTATTGAGTTTGAACACAAAACTCTAAGAACAACTCTACAATTGAACATGACACTTTCTGAAGCACAAAAAGACCGTATTCAACAATTGAATGCTTTGGATGAGTTGAGAAAAATGGTTGTCCAACAAACAAAACTTATTCAAAATTAGAGAGCTAAGTGGAATGATAAGTACATAAAGGAGAAGAAATTTCAAGCAGGTGACTGGGCACTGTTGTATGATTCTCGATATTAGGATACTATGGGAAATCTGCAGACAAGATGGTTAGGTTTAAAAATGGAGCGGTGCCACTATTGATCCAGTTCGATTCAAGATTTTGGTAAATGGTCATCGACTGCACCTATATCATAAACCTGCAACCAAAGAGCAGTTCCTGTAGCAATTCACTAGTCAAGATCAAATATTAGTTCCTGCAGCAACTGGACAAGTTCCTACTGCCATTGAAGGAAGCATTCGGGGTGCGGTTCCTGTAGCTTTTGTAGGGAGAGTTCCTAACACTCCATAATTCTTCAAGCATCATTTCATAAAGATATTTCCATGTCTTATGCAAATATTATTCTCCATAAATAATTTTTTTTCCATCCACATCATCCCACTTCATTTCTTTATCTATCATTTCATTTATGTCATATAATTTCATTTCACCATTCATTTGGCTAACCGTTTCATGCAACATTTATCCACACGACTGCAAGTATGTACATATCTTATTTTTTTATTAATTATGCATTTATTATTTTATTGTGATTATTGCCTATTTCAAATCCGCGTACACTTCCCTCTGTCCTTTCCTCATGTGTGGACACGTGCTAAAATAAGTTGGGGGGTGTTTTATGGTCGAATTTCCAAGATTAGTAATTATCAGTCCTTGTCAGTAACTTGATTTGATTGTCTACCATCATTATTTTTAATGAGATATTCTTTGGTATGAGTGAGTAATGAATTTTGCCGCCAAAACTGGAAGTAAGTAAGGAATTTTCAAGAAAATATTTTCAGATCAAATATTTTCAGTATGAAGATTACTTCAGGTCCTCATTCTCGGTTGCGGAAATTATTTTATGAGCTGAGATGGTCATGGGTGGAGATCCTATCCGCCATGAGCTAGTAATCCATGATGTGTTGCTACAAGATGTCCTGTGTGAGCATTATTTCTGGCTGCATGGTTGGATTGATTACTTTCTGAAAATAACAATTTATAATGAGGAAATTGTTTTTGATTTCATGCATTCTTCAATCAAGGGGAAGCTTTTGTCAAAGGATTAAGGGTTATTGCTATAGAACATCGAATAGTTGAAGTTACTGGGTTGCTGCAAGAAGGAGAACTATTTCTTGAATACAAGGATGCAAGAAGCGCTAGAGCAGAATTTACGCACCCCACAGATGGACCTTTAATGGTGGACAAGTAGGGAACCAGACGGGTATCTCTTCTAGCAAAATGGCCACAGGTGACATTGTATATAATGAAATACATTACCTGCGATGGAAGGTATTCAAATTTACATTCAGTCCATTTCAAATTGCTTTACGACATGGCCGAAAGGTAAATGTTCTAAATTTTCTATACCACCTTATTTTCATAAGTGCTAAAGAAACACAAAAGAATGGAAAGCGTTCTCTTAGTCATCATGGTTTGATAAAATTGTTAGTAGAACGTTCTCTTAGGAATGTTTCTCAAATGGCATGGGGGTATTTGAAGATATACTGCAATTTAGGGTTGAAGATGCTCCTATTGCAGAGGAATTAGTAGCTCAAGAGGAGGATATAGGAGAGCCCTCGTCTCCTATAATTTATCTAGGAAATGAACCTCCCATTGCCAAAGAAGCTTTGATTGTGACAGAGCAAGAGATGGTGGAAACAAACATTGTGCAGCCCTCCACTCATTTCCAAAGAGAAACAACATATTCTAAAAGAAAAGGGAAAGAATTATAAATAATTGATGCAGAAGATGAAACTATGGTTCAACCGCAAGCAACACAGGTTTCTCCTACAGCCAAGAGGCATAAGCCGAAGGGAAATACTCCTGTGCAGCAAAGCCTCTAGTAGAAACCATTCCTGCAACTACTCCAAAGGTATATGCAAGAAGGAATCGACGTAGTATACAGAAAGTTCGTCCAACAGGTGATGCAACAGAGGTTATTTTAGTTGAAACATTAGAAGAGGAACGTGGGAGTCCAGCAGAGGTTAAAATCTAGGAAGAACATGGTGCTAACGAAATTTCAAGTCTGGCATATGTGGAAGAACAATTTGAAGAACCTGTTGAAGAAATTCCCCGCCCTAAGGTAACATCTATCAGACCTTCATCATCTCTCACTAGTTTGTCTATTGCATTAACATTTTATAGGCAGTGGGAGATAGAGAGGGCTAGGTTACATAAAATTATTGATAAGCAACATAAGGAAATTGAAAGGAGGGATAATAAGATTGAAGAATTGGAAGTTAAGATTGATACAGTTACCAGTATGGTCCCTGAATTAATGCAATGTAGGGTTCGGCCAAGAGTTTATGCTTTGCATCTAAAAGAGCGGTATTTAAGTTTTAAGCTAAACTACATTATTAGAGATCTTAGCCCTTCTTTAGACACCCTGAAAGAATTTTATGATGCTTATCAGACCTCTCCAACAACTGTTAAAAATTTATTGTGTGAATTTTATTTGCATAACTATGTTGTGACTTCTGAAAGTGAGTGGAATCCCTTGTGTTGGTTGAAAATTTTGTACACTTGGGGAAATATACAAATTTGTGGTTTCAACCACAGTGTGTGAGTAAAAATCTCCTAATTAAGGGAAATCTCCCCCTATCTAACTATAACTTTGAAAATAAAATAAGGATGAGACAACAATCTTTCTTCTTCTTTCAAGAAAGACAATATCCTTTTCTCTTCACAGAAAAGGATAGTGATTTGATCTAAACAATAGTAACCACTTTCAAAATGAAATGAGAGAAAGGAAATGAAGTTTCCTGAAAGTACAAAGACTTCTATCACTTCCTTCGGGACAGGACAACAATATCAAGCTCAAAGAATTGATTATGTCCTATCTACCCTTTTCTATATTAATGCTATAAAGAACAAATTATAACAACTCAAAGACTGGAATATCTTATTCTTTTTTACTTAAAACAATGGGAAGTAGTATAAGCTCAAAGATTGGAATATCTTATTCTTTTCTACTTAAAACAATGGGAAGTAGTATAAGCTCAAAGACTTACATCTATTTCTCACAAAATCTATTCCTAAATTCTCTTAAGAACAAGTGAAAGGACAAAGACTTGCATCTTCTCTCAACAAAATATTTATTTTAATCTATATTAACCTCAACTACTTGTAGCAGAAAGACTGCAAATCTGATGTAATTAAGGTCTTTAAGAAACACTCACAAGAAAGATAATAAAGAACACAAACTCAAGTATGTAGCACAAAGACTCAAAACTTGAGAAATTTCCTTCTATTCCTTTCAATTCTTGAATTCACACATGGAAGCTCAAAGACTTATTTGTTGTAAATTTGACAAAGTTTTTGCTTGCTTTCAAAAAGATAAAAATTACAATAGACCCCTCAAGTATTTATAAAAGAGGAGCCTTGAGAAAAAGGTGGGAGGATCCTAACTAACTTGAGAGATTCTCTCAACCACCAAGACTTAATCAATAACTAACTATGACTTATCCCAACTACAGTCCTAATTGAACACAAATTGTAGTTGCCTTACATGTAATTACAAAAGTGCAAGTAATGAGTTAACTTGTGTTTTACAAAAAGACTTTTACATGTAACTTGTCAAAAGAAAAACTACAACTAAAGATTGCAAATATGGAAAAATACAACTAAGTGTTGAAAAACACTTAAGTTACAACACGTGAAGACACAAATCCTTTAAACTTCTGGATGATCATTTGTAGTTCCTCAAGATCTGGTTCTTGGGTGTTCTTGGCAACAACCATGGTCTTCACGATCGTATCATGACACCAGAGGAGCGCAAAGCTATTTTTATCCAGGATGGACTGGATTTCATGCAAAAAGACTTGGTGTTTCATCAACATTTGAATTGAAGCAGCTGATAATTGTTCGCTCCTCCATTCATTATGAATCCTCATCTATAAATCAGAATGAACTTCTTCTTCTGGAATCAGCTCTCCATCCTAACTTAATATGTTGCAGGAGGCCCTTTCACAATGTGAGACAATATCTCAGAAAACTTCACCCTGGAATCTCGTTGCATCACCAATCTCCTCAATGAGGGATTTAAGAACAAGGGCCTTGTTTTCCAGAAGCTCTTCAAATTCCAAGTACATGGCCCTGGAAGAGATGATGGCATGCTCTTGTAGAACACTCAACTGTTGTTGGGGCATGATACGCTAAATTGTCAAACTATTTTCAACACTTTCTAGATTCTTTTTGAAAGTATCAAAAGTCTGATCCAGTTTCTCCTCAATGGTTTCCAACTTAGACATCATCTAAAAAATGTCTTTCATCACATGTGCACATAGATCATGAAGCTGATCAACTTAGGAATCCAATGCTTGTACCTTCTGAGAAACCCTTTCAACCACGAATTGATTCTTGGGAACTGGAAGAACTTGTGGGGTGACTCCCTTCAACGACAGGTCTTGTAATTTTATGAACAACTACCATAACTTGTTGGTTTTCCTCTTCTAGCTTGTCTTTCTTTGCTAGAAGTTCATCACACTGTTGTACCAATGAAGCTACAGAAAACCAAGCATCATGTTTAATCACCTCATGTGTTTGCTTACCCAATTCTATCCTTGTAACTTTGTAATCAGCAGCCAACATTTCTTCAAGTGGCTTATCCGCAATGGGTTCAACAATTTCAGCTACCTTCATCTTGTTGCTGTCAACAATTACTCTGGAGATAGTCTTGGCCTTTTTAGCAACCTTGGATCTGGATTGTTTTAGTTGCTAATAATCAAAGGCATCAGGTGAGATTTCTTGCTTCTTCCTCTTTGAAGTAAAAGAACTAAGCCATGGAGGTAAAGCCATCAATTCTCCTTCTGTAGCAGTTGTAGGCAAAGGAGAAGCAGTTTTTGTTTGAATAACCATGGTCATCCTGGGAGGAATATTTGTTTGGACAATGACCACGGTTTGCTCAGTTACCAATGGGCATGAAGATTGCCTCATAAACTCTTCAAAATCAAAAGTGGAAGTATCAATTTCTGACAGCTGGATACAAGTAGGAATGTCCTCAGGAACTTCCAACACACTCTCTTGTTGATAATCAGGAGGTGGCTTGTATGCTAAAATGGGAATGGCATTTTGAGGAGATTCATCCACAAGAAAATTAGGAGGAGAAAGGGGCGTCTCAATGAAAACTGGGGGAATGATCTCATGAGGTGAGTCTGAAACTAGAGACTTAGGAGCATCATCAAATTGCTACCCTTCTTCTGGATTATCTAGATCAACCACCTGAACATGAAATTGTGATTTTTCCTTCCCACAAACTGTCATCTCCTTAGGAGGAAGCACTACTGCTCGACTAACTTGCAACTTGATCCTTGTGCCCGAAGATGATGCACCTTCCTTGTTGTCAACCTAAATCTCATACTTACATCCAAGAGGCCCCGCAGAATCATCTTCGTTTCCAATCTTGATTTTTATGAGTCTAACAACATTACTTTTCAGTCATGCGTTGATGTTAGCCAAGATAGGCTGAAATATTTCAAGAATGGATATGCACTCCTTGTGTGATCATTGGATCGAAGGAAGTGGAGCTTCATCAACCCTTCGTGAAATATATTCAGGATCAAGTACATGCCCATCATCAATCATCCCTTGTGGAATATCCGCCAAGTTCAAATCAACAATTTGCTCAGCAATGAGCCTGCAGTAATCCATCTTTAGAACCTCGACCTCTGTGCAAAGATCTACCCAGATGTCTTCAATGTGATGCATGTGCACAAAGGATTTATTGATCTTCTCCTTCATACCCCTGTAATCAAAATCAGCTCTAGGTTTAAAACTTTTGAGCTTTATTTCCTGCATATCCGTCTCTATGGCCTTAGCTTTAACTAATGTGACAAGAGAATATCGGCCAATTTTTAATGGGTTTATTGTAGAGATCCCCATTCCAACCTTGTGTCTAGAATACTGATGAGTGTGGATAGCCATGATCTATCTTCCCAACTCCATAAGAATGATCATATCAGTTGGGTGTCTAGGAAGCATATATGGTTGACCAATATAGCATCTGATTCTCATATAGGTAAAGGTGGGGAACTGTAGAAACAAGCATCCATACTCGCTCACCCTTTCCCATGCCTCATCTGATACCCTTTTGTTCCTCAGAGTTCTGTCAAACTGACACATGAAGTAACCAAAGAATGCATCTTGGACTCTTCTGAAATGCAGTTTGCTGGGTCTCAAAGGCAACTAATCATAATATTCCCAAACTGGTATAAGTGAGTGATCACCCTTGCAAGAAAGACTTGGAAAGTGTCTAAGTGATGCTGCCAAGTATACCAAATATAAGTTCATGTAGAAAGTCATGGTGGAAGGGACTGGTGCAAGTTGTTCACACAAGGCATTGCTAATGACTTCTCCCCATGATATATGATGAGACTGCCTTATGAACATGATGAACTGGTACATCCAGGGCTCAAAAACATTAGAATGCTCAAGGCCTATCATTGTGCTAAGAAGGGTTATGATGTCTCCTATCTCCCATTTGAAATCACAATGGCACAACTTGTCCCACCTTGAGAAGGAGGCTCATGTCTCTTTGATCCACCTGTTGATATGTCGTTTACAATCTGTTTCCCTTTTTACATAATACTCAACTGCACTTTCTTTGGAGATTTCCATTTAAATAGGTGCGGGAGATATTCTGAAGACCTTCTCAATTGTGTCTGCGTCAAGGTGGATTATTTCTTTGCTATCATCATTTTTTATGATTCTTGTCTCCTTGTCAAAGTGATGGGTGCAAGCGAGAACAAATTCAGGTTCTAGGGCAGCCACCGAGAAACAAGATGCATGATGGATATGGCTGTCCAATAGCCACTACATATTGTTATCTTGTGGATCTTCCACCCTCTTGACAAACTCTGACATATCCACATGCCCTATTTATGTATCTCTGATATGATTCAAAGGGGAAGAAACTTGGGAAGGTGCAACTTCGTTCTGATACTTGTCATATTTGTACTTCATCTTTTTTGGAATTGGAGATGACGACAAATCTGACATTGATTAAAAACCTGGAATACCGTGATGAAGACTTAAAAGTGTTAAGACAACATCATATTCAACTGCAAATAACATTTTTCCTTCTTCAAATGGGAAAAACTTTGACTCTTAAACTTCACAAATTTGTGAGAGAAAGAGGGGAAATAAATGAAAATGGGAAAATCTTGACTTTGACCAATTTCGGATCTTGGGGAAATCTTTGCAAGTATACAAGTTGGAAAGAGCATACATGCAATTGAATTTTTAAAATCCGAATGCAAGTACACTTGTAAATTTGCAAATGGAGAAATGGATGGAAAATGAGAATTAGACTTGCGGAAAATGATGAAAATGGAAAGTACGGATATGGGTGACATGAATGGATAAAAATGGGAAGATCCGGGAATGTCATTTTCATGAAAATGGGAAGAACTTTTCAACATGTAATCCAGTTTTTAAAACCCGATTTTGAAAGGGAGGGTATTTCACATCTTTTCAACTTGGAATTTTAACCAAAAATGGTTAAATTCTTTAACCGTAAGGGAAGAACAAAGATTTCCAGCCAACTTGTAATCGGGATTTAAAATCCCGAATACAAGTAAAGAGGGAAAATGGGGAAGAACAATGCAATTCAAAAATTGCATATCAAGGGGAAAAACTCTCTCACAAAACCGATTTTTGAGGGAAGAACAACATATTTACAAAACTACAACTAGAAAAGAAAACTAAGAAAACAAGAAAATAAGAAAATGAAACAAGAAAAGAAGAAAAATCATACCTTGGTTCAAACTAAAAAATGCCTCTCCAAAAGATGATCAAACTTTGTGTTGAAGAAGACAATCCAAAATGCCAAACCCTAACCATGTTTTTGCAAAAATGCCTAAAACTGAAAAACGTGGCAATAATTGCATGAAGAATGGATTAAATAAAGCTCCAATCCCCACGTCTAGGTAGGAGAGTTAAAAATGATTTAGAACCTTGAAGATTTATGGCACGTCTAGGTAAAACGTAGTATTTGAAGAACACATTTTTTGTTGTTTCAACACCTTATAACCAGCAAGAATGATTACCACGTGGTGTAAAAAAGAGCTTCCAAATCCATAAAAATTGCCTTAGGATTCAAAACAAATTCCTCCTAAAAAATCTCCTCAAAAATCGATTGAAACTTTCAACAAATTTCCCTCCAATAGCTAATTGGGTTTTTGGAAAAGAAGTGCAAGTTCGATTTTGCATGAAACAATGAAAATCGGGTTTTTGGAGACAAATAACAAGTTTAAAATTTCACTTTTTCAATTGTAAGGCAAAAATCAAGATTTTTAGACCAAATAGCAAGTTTAAAATTGTCAAAAATGCACTTTACAGGCAAAATCAGGTTTTTTAGACCAAATAGCAAGTTTAAAATGTCACTTTATTCATTCCAAGGTAAAATCGGGTTTTGGAGAGAGATGTGCAAGTTTAAAATCACTTGTAAAGGGAAAATAGAACCCCTACAACAAGTTATAATTCACTTGCATACATGTAATAGGGGTTTTAGAAAAGAACTACAAGTTTACTTGTAACTTAAACAAAAAATCCCTATTTTAACTAAAAAAGCCAAAAAACAACAAAAACAACAAAGGGGAAATAAAAAGCAAATTACAAGTTTTTATTTTTCAATTAAGTGCACGTGTAATAAGCTAAAAATTTCCCTACAAAGACCAAAACAATGGAAATCATTAAAACTTGCACTTCAAGGAAAATTCTCCACCTGCAATCAGTGAGAAAAAACCCGATTTTGAAGGAAAGACATAGCAAATGAATCCAGAATGCGATGAAATTCAAAACGTACTTTGAGGATGGATTGAGGATTAAGCCAGTCCAAGGATTAGTCAAAATTATACCTCGAAAAGTGTGCCATAGAGTAAATTTTTTATGTAATGGTCCTTCATTTTTTAAAACAAAAATGAGGACAACACCTTGTTATATATCGGTGATATCCAGATAAAAGCATTAATGTCATGGGTGCAAAATGAAATTAGCATGGGAACGCAGGCTAAAGCATATAACAATCTTGAATTTGATTGTCCATTGCCACTTAGGACTAAAGCCAAAGACCTACGGGTTCTTTATTATGATTGGCAAAAGTTATTAGCAAGCCCAGATGTAAGGAGTCAGGTATTACCAACGAGGGAGGAAATATTCCAAGCATATGAACACTTGAATGAGAATGAAAGTGCAACTGCAATTGACTATCTAATTCAACATTGGAATAATTTTCTAGAGGACTTGAAACAGGGTGAACCTCATTCACTGCCAAATTTTCATGCATTTATACAGAGAGCCCCTAAATACATCCATTTGGGTAGGATGAAAAACAATGACTGGTTGCCCTTAATCTTCCAACCTTGTATCCTCATGTGGCCATTGTTGGGATGCAGGATTACAGACAAACCCTATGAGGCAGCTACAAAAGAAGCCAAATGGGCCAGACTAGAAAAGATGAAGGGATTTTATTGGAATTTGGCTTCAAGAGGGACAGGTTAGGCAACTATTGGTGACTTAAGAGTTAGTGCCCGAATCAGAAACTTTCCTCTTGCTGGAGGATCAACAAGACACTAAGTTGGGGGGCATGATGAGTTGAGATATTAGCTCCTTTTATTCCTAAAACTTGTAAGTTTTGTCATGTATTCATTTATATGATGGGATGGTAATGATGTATTAAAGTTTGACAATATGCATTTCAGAGGTTAACTGAACCCATTAAATCATGTTTTGTCTTTGCTAGTTATTCCTCTAGCCATGTGATTTATTCCTGTTGCCATACGGATTGTCATAGGCGATATCATGTGTGAAATTAATAGATGTTTTGATTAATTAAAATAAATATGTA
Source organism: Cryptomeria japonica (assembly GCF_030272615.1). Classification (NCBI taxonomy): domain Eukaryota; kingdom Viridiplantae; phylum Streptophyta; class Pinopsida; order Cupressales; family Cupressaceae; genus Cryptomeria; species Cryptomeria japonica. The sequence goes on from NC_081415.1 coordinate 215,997,698, forward strand.
TATGCTTGTATGTTCTCTTTTCAATTGTAGGAATAAATGAGATGTTGTGGAGAAGGTTGTCCTGTCACACCGATGGCAGTTTGAGATATTCAAGGAGGCGACTAAAAGTTCAAATCAACGAAGAGGATAATGAGCATAAGGTATGACAGAAGAGGAGTAGGCACACAAAACTCATTTATGTTTGACTCTAGTGGGCATCAATCTTGTAATACCAACACGCTATGTTTTGGCTGTGGTTTGGTTTAGATCCACGTTTCTAGTGGCTTAACTCTGACTGTTTTCCTTCATGAATGTTATCCACTTCTTCTCATTGACGTGATCTTGATTGTAGGAAGTTGTTGTTTTCTTTTAAATAAGTGTCCTCATCTCTTTTCTAGAAAAATAAAAGAAGAGAGAAAAAAAGCAAAATATTTAGAAATAAAGTTGCAGAGTGTTTTGAGTTTCCTTTCATACTGAATAATGTATTGACTTTTGACAAACAATGAATAAAGTTATGTTATTTTAAGCACTTAGAGTTATTTTGGAAGCCTGGATACACTCATCCAAGGGGGCCCACTTGGTGAGTGTTCTTGTGCCTTTGTTAAATTTAGTTTTCTTTTTTCACTGCAGTAGACGTCCTTGCCTTGATTGTTCCTGCAACCACTGGAAATAGATCCATTCACTATTCTTACAGCCAAAGCAAACAAAGTAATTCATATTTGACAGTTTTGGGCTTAGTTAGTATTTCTTGAGTAAGATTTATGTTAATGCAGAGTTTTCCTATAGCCATTTAGCTGTTTTCATTTTTACTTACTTTTCCCGCATAGATTCTAGTTGTTGCATTAATGCAGGGTAGCTATCAAAAGAACTTAATGCATATATAGTGCAGACCCATTTCAAGTATTACGTCCCTAGGTTGACAATCAAATGAACTCTAGCTATGGAGATAATAACTTCACAAGGTGAATGCCCAAACTTCGGGTTGAGACTTTAACTATAGTTATTATTTCTATTGTTGGACTGAACACTTGTCTCGCCGCATCCCTCTCCCCCCATAGTTTGACAACCTCAGCCTCTTCTCTGCTCAACTTCATCCTCAGTGCCTCTACCTCCTCATCCAACTGTCGCATCTCCTCTCCCATCTGTCCAATGGCTCCCTCGCTCCTGACCACCTCTAGAAGCTCAGAGGTGGTTTTTGCCTCCACCTTGAAACTATCTCACTTCGAGATAAAATCCTCTAAGTTTCTTCGCAAAGCATCACCCTCCTCCCTAACCTAGTCCAACTCCACCTGCAGACTATCTTCCCTAACCCTCTCTTGCTCAGCCCTCTATCTGTCGATTGTCAGCTACTCCTCCATTCTCTAATCTTGGATCCTCTCTGTTTTCCTATCCAAATTGGTTTGAGGAACCTGCCCTACTACCTTCTCTCCCTCATGTCCTTCCTTACCCATAGGTATGTCCATAGGCTTTTCTCCTCTTTCCAGTGGTCCTCATACCTGTATAGTTGGCTCTACCTACTTAGATGGAGCCTGAACCTATCCCAATGCCCATACCCGCACTGGCACCATGATAGCTACTCTTTGTCCCCTCCCTCCTCTCTTCAGAAATCGCCACCTAACCTTGGCTCCTCCACCTCCTCCTGTTTCCTCCCCCTCTCTTGGACCATCCTCCTCTCCCCCAACTATCTCATCAACAGAAGGTGCAATCTTATCCTCCTCCAAAATGATTGGTTTGCTGAGTTGAACAGGTCTATGGGCCTCCCACCATGCTGTGTAAGCCCCGATGCACCCTGCATCATTGATCTCTGGCCTCTTTGTCCAAAAAAATATCACTACACCTGTCCACTTGAGGCACACTACAAACAGTCCAATGGTATCCCCCGGGTGGTTGTCTCCCTAGTGATTCATGGGTGTGTATGCTAATGCCCCACTAAGTCCTGCCAATGGCCAAATTGCCTCATAACTCGGTGAGGGAGGTACTAATCAATCACATGCATTGTCCTACCAAATAACCAAATCTCACTTTATACCCAAGCAAGCATGTAATGTTGCCACCACCCCTCACAATCTTTGAAAGGATTCCATGTAAAATCTACCATCTCATCGATAATCTGTCTCCAAAACCATATGGCCCCAACTTGTGTATAATGCAAAAGCCCCCTGTATCTGTCAATGTAAGGGTATCTCCTTTGTTGGTCCTGCACTCCTAATGGTCATGTCATTGTGATGTGCTCCCATGCTCAGATGTGAAGCAATGTGACAACAGTCCCAAGGTTCTTCTAACCTCAATTAGAAAACATGTGCATATCATGGTATAACTATCCTAAAATGGTCGCACCCCAGGCATACTGTACTTCATCCTCGAGCATGTAATAAATGCACATGTTCCAGCCAATAGAAAATCCATGCCCATTGAGATTAGGCATCATCCTCCCACTGATCAACTTGCATATGAATAAAACAAATCGTGAGATATCCGGACGACGCTCCATCGCTCTCCTCTGAATAATCCACGTCCAGTCCATCGGTAAGTCATCTGTATAGCATACCCTCTGAAGGTAATCCTTACCATGCTCCAATTGGTACTCCAGAATCACACCTCTGATCAGTACCTTCAAGATCCACCACACATCAAGAAGAGCGATGGTAGCCTCACCTGTCGGTAAGTGGAATGTACAGGTATCACTATTCCCACCTCTCTACTAAGGCGGTCATCATGGCTACATAACATCGAATCTTTCACAACTGCACTACGGACCCTAGTCCGCACCATGCTAGGAGTGTCCTCTCTATCCCCCTAGCTCTTTGAATAATGCCATTATGGGAGGCCAATGCTCCCATGACGATAAAATGTCGAGATCCTCCTGAACCCAATCGAACCACTCCATTAACCCTATTTTCTGGCCTATTCTAGCCTAATCCTACCCTTGGGGCATCTCATTGACACCTCGTAACCCTGCCCTAGTATCCCATTTTTCCCCATTCTTCGCTACATGGAGACAACGTTTCTCCTTAGGTGGAGATGCCAAAACCATGACTCGTGTGTTGATTCACAGTGTGGAGATAGCGATTTGTAGTCCAACCCATTTCCTCCTTTCTCCCAAAGCGAAGACGTTGATCTATCGATCAACGTTTGCATAGACGATGTCCATCTACATAGACAATGGTCATCCTCGCAGACAATGATCATCCCCGAAGATGCCGAAATGACGCAACGTCTGCCCCATACTAGCATTTCCCCCTATTTATGACCCTAATTAATGTTATTTACTAAAACACAAAGTTAGGGATAGGGTATGTACTGGTGGGCCAAGCTTAGGTGGTTGCTGGTATGTTTGGACCTTCTTTGCGCGGTGCTCGTGGCATGGAATGCGATCCATTTCTTTGCTCTCTTTGCACTCTATGTACTCTATGTGTGACAATGACCCCTCCTTAGGCCCTGTGTGGCATATATAGGGCCTCTCTTCCCCCTTTTTCTTGCTCTTTTTCCATCCTTTCTCATCTAAAATTAATTAAATTAAATATTTAATTAATTTAGACTTTCTACATAATTAATTAATTTAATTATGTTTATCCTTATCTTCTCAAAATTAATTAAATCAAATTTAATCAATTTTGTCACTATAGTCCAATAGTTAATTTGCCAATAAATTAATTATTTTCTAATTCTTCTAAAGTCATCCAAATTATTAATTCTCCACACATTCTTCTTAATTAATTAATTCCAATTAATTAACCCAATCATGTGATTCTTATAAATCACTTATTCTAATCTTCAATAAGCCTAATTAATTATTCTAGAACCATGATTAACATTATCCCCAAATTTTATATTCCTCCACTCATTCTCTTTCCCCATGTCACATCCTCCTAACATTCCCACTTGCACTCTAAGTTCTCCTTAATCATTTGCACAATCTTAATCCCCAAGATTAAGAGCAAGTTAACTTCTTGTCATAAATGGTTTGTCCCCCTTCATCCTCCAAACCTTAAATGTAACCACTTTGGTCATGTCAAAGGATTTGAAATCCTTTGCACATTCCCATTTCCTCTCTTCCCAAGGAATTTTTAATTTCTTTTCTCCTTTATTCCTTCTATGCAATCTTCTATTTGGAAATTTTTAATTCCCTTGTCCCTTCCCAAGGAACTTTAAATTCATTTTTATTCTTCCAATGTACCTAGGGATCTCTTCCCCATGCACCTTGAGGAGTGTAGAGACAAGAAATTCCTTTATGGAAAATCTCATGGCCCACACCTTGTCCTCTCAATCCTTCCTATCACTTTCCTTAAATCTCCACCCTCCATTTCAAATAAATTTTGGCCCTCCATTTTAGCCTCCTCCAATCTATAAATTGGAATCTCTTCTCCTCATTTCCATATCTCATCTTTGTGCAATCTTATGTTGTCCTTTTGAACTTAGAAATATCCCTATAGCATCCATATTATAGTCAAATCACTACATACTTAGCCATTATCATTCATCTTGCCATCCATCATTCCATCAAACCACCAATCTACTTTGTTGTTGTGTTGTCGAGAGCATTCCACATCCCAATTCAAGGACCAATCCAAACAAGTGGAGCAAGGGTGCATCTTCACTTCATCAAGGGTCCAATCCAAAGGAGAAGTATGGTGTAGTTATTCCATTTGCATGTTTATTTTTCTACTTAGTGTTTTATGTTTATTTTATGCATTTGAAGAGACTAACACTTTTCCTATCCTCCAGAACTCTACTATTGACTTAGTTAGAGTTAGTTGAGTTTTTCCTAATTTTTCACACTGACCCTCTCCTATATATATGAGGGTGCTCGTTGTAATTTTCATCTTTTATCTATATATGCAACTAGACTCTTTCGAAGTGAAAAGCAAAGTAAAACCTTGAGTTCATTTGTGATTTTGCAAATTCAATCAATAAAGATAACATCTTTGGCACTCAAACTTTGTGTTGAGTTCATTGTGTTCTATCGTGAGAGTGTTCTTATGTCATTCTTGTAATTGTAATTGAATTGATTCAGCAAAAGCGATTTGTTGGAATATTGTGAAAGAGTAGAATAGATTTAGTTGTGTAGACATTGTGCTACATTTCAAAATTGATAGAATAGAACTTGTAGGAGGATAACATCAATAAGACTTTGAGCTTTACCTTGTTGTCTTAAAGCAAGTGTATGAACTTAAGTTTTAGTTTATAAATTTGCAAGAAAAATAGCATTATAAAGACTTTGAGTTTTATTTTGGTATTTCAAAAAAGATTGTTTTGGGCTACCTAAGTTATTGTAAAAAGGTTGATGAGATAATAGTGAGTTGAAGACTTTGAGCTTCACTTTGAGCTTCATAATTATATTCTCATCCTGGGAAGCAACGAAAGACTTTGTGATTTCACACAAATTTGCATCTTTACTTGTAAATTTTATATGTATTTGCTCCTAGGTTATTTATTAAGAACTTAGAAGTTGTTTAAATCATTATTGCTCTAAATTATAATACCATTTCTAAAAAGAGAGAAAAGGATAAACATCCATTTTGAATAAAGAGAACGAGATGGTCCAACACTTAAGCCTAGAATAGGATTAGTAATTAGAATTTTGTTTCAAGAAAGTTAGAGCGATAAGCAAATGGGGAGCCTTCCCTTATAATTGGGAGAGATTTAATCTCACACGTTGTGGCTGAAAGCACAATTATGTAAACCTCACAAGCTTACAAAATTTTCAACCAACATAATACTCACTTAATAGTTTACAACATGCATAAGTGTATGTTTTCCCTACTTCGAGGTGTTATAATGAGGCTCATATTCAAGGATTTTGCAAATAAAATCAAATAAATACAATTGCACGTAATATTTATAGACAAGATAATCGAAGTTGAAAAGGTAAAGATTAAGATTTATTGATTAACAAGTGTTAAAATTAGCAAAACGTATATCAGAATGCTTTGATAATACAAAAATACATGATATTTCAATAATAAAATGATTGGTTGAGAGTTACAGAACAACTTTTTGATTGAAAGAACCTAAGAAATTACTATACAATAGTAAAAAAAAGGTAAGAATTTGAGCCCAAAAGATAAACTATGGTGTACTATATGTTGTCTCCACCCTCCTATCATTGATGTACATGTTTTTAGGAAAATAAGCAAGTGTCTTGTTGCTTATCTAAGTCAAAGATCATCCTTAGGCACTGGAAAGAGTCTTCCACTCACTCGATGATTAAAAATGCTTAAAAGGCTTTAGGTGGTATTGGATAAGTTAATACTTTGACCTTTCATCCTTCTTTTGCTCTATTAGATCCTATATTCTTGCAATCGCCCCTGGATGCTCTCCACATGTTGATATTGTTTTTACAACTACTCTCTAGATGTTTGGAAGAAGCCTTGACTAATCATAATTGTAGTCACATAAATCTGTCCATTCTAATTAAATGAATATTTGCTATTTATTTAATTAAAAATCCACGAGCCATCAGTTAATTAAATTAATATTTAATTAATTCATCTTCAAACATTCTCCTATTAATTAAATAAATTATTAAATTTATTTTAGTTAATTCACTATACCAAATTCACAATCAATTAAATGAATAAAATCAATTTATTTAATTAAAATCCCCCTTTTCCTCTTTTAAATAAATTAACATTTATTTAAATCATTTAAACCCCCCCCCCCCCAACTTGCATTTTCCTACAAATGCAACTTGCACACATTTATTGAAATAAACTAATTTTATTTTAATAAAAATCCTATTTTCCCTCACCCACCAAATCCAATTGCAAAAACTAATCCCCTTCTAGATTCTTCTAACCCCTTCCTAATTAGCCTAATCCATCCCCTAATTGTTGTCACATTCCTAAGCAAAATGGAGTCACTTCTCAAAGACTTCAAAAGTCTTTGAAAAGCATTTAATGCTTTGTGTGTTCAACAAATTAACCCCCAAAGTCTTCAAAAACCACTAATGGCTCTTACATGACCATTTATGGCTCTTACATAACCATTTATGGTTATTTCAAACTTGTCTCCCCAAACATTTACTGTTTTGACCATATTTATCCCTTTTTAACATTTGCACAAGAGTTTATCCATTGGATAAAAGCTTTATTTTTTGAATAAAGAGTTTATTCATTCAACTAACCTTGACTTTAACTCCCAAGGTCATATCAAGCATTTAATGCTTATTCCCTCTCCTCTCAACCTATCTCACATTGACACTTGTCATCCTGGGATTGGGTTGAAAGCCCTCACATGGATTGAAAATCATTCAATCCTGACCCTTGTTGAGATTGCTCAATCTCAACCATCCATTGTCCATTTTCCCTATAAATAGAGCCCATTTCTTCATAATCCAGATCTTGAAAACTTGTATGCATTTAACCTATAGGCATTTTAGAGAGCATTTAACATAGCAAACTAATATCTTTGTTATTTTAGTTAAAATCAATCATTTTAATAGCATCTAGTATTTTAGTTTTTCATTTCACATTTGAAACAAAATACCAAAAACTCAATCCTCCATAAGCATCCATAGTGCAAAAAGTTGTTGAGAGCTACACTATTTTGGAACTTGGAGAGGAGAGGAACAAAGGAGAAGAAGCTAAGAGCATGTTAGGAGGTATTTGGAGATGCCTCATCATATTTGCTTCTTTAGTTAAATATGCTTTTATGTTTTTAGTATCTCTTTTGATATGCCTGTTTAGATTAGTTTTTGATTGATTAACACTAATGGTTTCTTGTGTGTGTGTTATTTATCTTAGACTAACCTTGTCCATTTTGCAAAGCATCATTTGGTGAACCCGACGTGAATCCGAACACCCAAGAAATCATTTTTTTAAACCAATAACACGTTTACATGTTGAAATTGTCACACAGGTTGCGCTTTAGCGCTATTGATCGTGTTCTAGCACTATTGATACTTGTTGTTCTAGCGCTATTGTTCTTAAAATAGTGCTATTGTATCAAGTTTGGTGCTTTTGACATTGTTTTGGCGCTTTTGACACTGTTTTGGTGCTATTGACCCTGTTTCAACGCATTTGCCTTCTCTATCTTTCTTTTTCTTTTAGTGCGTTTGTGTTAAATAACGCTTCTGTTCAAACACAGACTAGCGCTATTGCAACAGAACATTATAAAAAAGGACCTTGTAACCGAAAAAGTGAAAAAATTTAGGCTTGTGGAAGCCCCCCTTAGATATGGATTTTACTAACCGGTTGTTGTTTGTGCAGGTTTAAAAACTCACTCTTTAAAATCACAAAATTTATTTTGGTGTTTTAAAACTTGAACAAAACAAACTTTCATTTCTTTCTAGTTAGGGTCACTTGTTTCTTTGGTGCATTAAAACTGAACAAAACAAACATTTGTTTTCTTGCAAGTTAGGAAACACACTTTATTTGGTGCTTAAAATCAACAATTCCATTTTCTTGCATCAAACTAAAGAATTTACAATGCACACTTCAATCTTTGGTGCGCATAAAATACACAATCAACTTGTTCAAAACTTTTTGCAAAATGATTTTTTTCATGCATACGTGCTTCAAGTTCAGTTGACCAGGATTTCCAATTTCTAGATTACACATTTTTCCATTTAAGTTAAAATGAACACCATGACTATTGGAGCAACATCTCCAAATAGTTAGATCACATTGCAATGGCAGCTTAAAAAGAACAAGTGTTTTTTGTGCTTGGCACACTTGTGCAAAGAGTCAGTCGAGTGGTCCCACTTCTAACACACACTATCCTCTCCCTTGGCTCTCATGGTCCTAGGTGCAAGAGAAAAGTGTTAGTAACACTCAAAAATTTTATCTTTTTAAGAGAGGCCTGCCAAGAGACACATCACTCTTGGGAATGACCTCGCGCGGTAAATCCTTCGAGCCACTATAAAAATTAGGTGAGAGCGAAAGCTGTAGCTTTGGGTATAACTGTTCCTACAGTGTAACAAGCCGAAATGACAAATGGGCCCCACCACCAGTTACAAGGCTCTTAAGTGAGTCACTGCAGAATGAACTTATGTCCAAAAACATCGAACATGACTAAACACCTTTAAGTAGTAGCCCACCCATTCTATTGATTGAGGATATTTGCGATATAATTTAGTGCAAGAGCATAGATGGTTTTGCTCCCAAGATACTCACCACACATATTTCCTTGAGTAGAAACATAGCTTTTTGAAAAGTCACTTGTGACTTGATAAAAGTGGTGACTCCCCCATCATAGGGATCATCTATTTGTTATGCTCGTGCAAGACTTAGTATATCACATCCTTACCTGCCAAGGCGGGATTCATAAGGTATGTAGTACCAAAGTCAAAGAAATATCAAGATGTGGGCTAAATTTATCACAACTGGCCATTTGACCTTAGGGATAAAAAGTGTTTGAAGTGTGTTCGTTTTAAAGACCAAGTGCAAATTGAGCCAACTTCAGGCTTTGGAAATACACCTTAAAAATGCATCTAAAGGAAGGGTCATATAGAAGTCCAATGATTGGGTTGATCTAGACCCATACTCATTTGTGCCTTGTTAGGCAACATTCTCATGTTTGTGTGCTTGCTTTGTTTTCTTGTCAAAGAAGAATAAAAAATCACTGCCAAAAACAAAAGTATTCATCCAACCAAACATTTCTCAAAACAACCAAACACATCAAAAACAAAGTGCAAACAACAAAAGTATCAAAACTTTATGACCATTCTTCACATCTTGCGAAAGAAGAAGCGTCCTCGGAATATCAACTTGAAAAGAAGACCATTAAGCTCAAAGGCTTTGATCAAAAGGAGAAAATTCTTTTATCTAAATAGACAAATCTTTGTCTCCCATAGAATTTTTCTGCGTCATATGCGTCTCTACCTTCAAGGCAAAACAAACGAATTTGATTCAAAATCCGCAGAGCTTTTATGCAATATAGAGCTCTGAGTTATCACAAAAACCAAGGAGGTAAGATTAATCCCAACTTTTTCCCAAACGTCTGTATCACATACAACACAGCTCAAGAAATACCACCAACACCCGAAAGAGAAGAGATGGAGTTTGTCCCATTTGTGACACAAAGTTTTTATTGAAGTTGAAAACATTTCATCCATTATCTTACTCATACATCATCACTTCATCATCAATCCATCCCAACTCTCAAAACATTAAGAGGTTCTTGTCACAAGTTCTCTTTTAGATATTGCTTGAATCAAACACATCACATCACTTTTTAGATTGTTTCTACATCTAGGATAAGCTCATCCTAAGAAACACATCTACGTAGGTTAAAACTAGTTCATGAGCGAATCCTCTCATTACTAGGTAGTTCAATCTCTAACACATCTCAGATTTCTCTACACCTTATCACATCAAAACTTATCAAACAAGCAAGCAATTCAAAGAAGGAATTTCGGTTACATCTACCTTAAAAGTGCTAGAGGTCCACATACAACACAATTCACCAACCATCAATCTCTCATTTCATCAAAAACTCATCATCATTTTCACACAACTTCAAAAAAAAGCTTGTAAGCAAAAATGTCTCAAACCCAATCATAGTCAAGGCAACGAGAAATAGAAATGGAAGAAGAAGAAGAGGAAAATCTCAATGAATTTCAAGAAGCACTTGGAGGAAATCCAAATGACGAAAACCCAAGTACTCCTACTCCTGCAACAATAGAAAGGGCTCAGCATAACCCTCTCTTTAACAGACTGTTTGATGAAATACTCAGGAGCAATGCGGATGCTCACTTTTTAAAGCTCGCTCAAGAAGGAGCAAAACTCCCCTCTGACTTTGATCTTGCCCAATTAAGACAAGCATCAGAAAGACAAAGTCACCATGAAGAGGAAAGAGGCAGAGATCCCATCAGATATAACATTCCTCGAGGTAACCCACCACCTCCTCCTCCAAATGAAATGGAGATGTTGCGGCAACAAGTCGAGAATCTCGCCCAACAACTTCATAGTGGTGTCAAAACTAACCAATTCTCACTCAATGACATCTATCCCTATCCTTTTGATAGGAATCTTTATATGCCACCCTTTCCACGAGGATTCGAAACGCCCAAATTCAAAAAATATAGAGGAAAGGGAGATCCTCGTGATCATGTCAGAGAATTTCATTCCGCTTGTCTCGAAGTAGCGTATGAAGACACATACCTAATGCGCCTTTTTCCCCAAAGCTTGGGAGGAACAACCACATCATGGTTTTCCCGACTACCAGGTGGCATTAGAACATTTGAGGAACTCATCCAGAAGTTCCTAGCTCATTACTCTCATAACATTGAACGCGACATCACCATGGCTGATCTGTGCAACACTAAACAAAAACCAGGTGAACTATTCTCAGTATTCCTGCAACGATGGCGCCAAATGTCTAGTAGACGTTCTCTTTAGTTACCTAAACGAGAACTAGTGGAAATATTCATTTCCAACTTAAACGAAGAAATGGAATTTCACCTGGATGTCAAAGACACAGACTCTTTTAATGATATGATCACCAAGGGTTTGAAATGTGAACAGGCACTCATCAAGAAAGGACTCATCCAAATATATAATGAACCAAAGGATAGTCCTCGCCCACACTTCAATAGCGATAAACCAAGCTTCTAGAACAAAAACAAGAATATCGTCAACGATGGGGTTGTGGATGCCAGGACTATACAAAATGCACAACCTGTGGTTCGGTTTGCAGGACAAAATCCTCCACCTTAGAATAACACAAATGTTCCTTTGAATCGAGGTCGCATCACATCTCACGATGAACCTAGACCTCATTAGCAAAAACAAAAATGAACATACACTCCCTTAGGGGAACCCATTGAAACAGTATTGTGACAACTCATTTCTCAAAATTTGGTCACTCTACCTAAACTATCAAACTATGAGCCACAGGTCAAATCGGCATGGTGGAGAGATACTGAACACTGTGAATTCCATCAAGGGAGAGGACACAAGACAAGTAATTGTCACCGATTGAAAGATCTCATTCAGGATCTTATTGATCAAGGAGAAATTGAAATAGAAGGACATGACCCAAAAACAACCAATAATGATCATCTGATGTTCAAAAATCCACTTCCATCACAAGATCAAAGGGGTCCTTCCACTTCCAAGCGAGGCACTGATACCACGGATTATACATAGGATGCATATAATTATACTGTAAATCACCTGTATGATGCCAGTAAACAAGTTGCAACTATAACCTTAAAAAATCCCAACTCCAATTGCAATGTTGTTACACGTCGCGGCAAAGTTACCATAAAGGCAGCTCCACAAGGCACCACTTCCATCCCAAAGTAGTACAATCTTGTGGAACAATTAGATAAAACGCTCGCGCTTATATCCATTTTAGAGCTCTTGCGCCTATCACCATCTCATAAAACAATCTTGGATCAAGCACTCCAAGAGGTGTTAGTCCCTGCAAACCTAAATACAAACCAATTTCAAGCCATGGTTGGAAGTCTAAAGTCATCACCTTGTCTCACTTTTTCCAAAAGTGACAACTTTTCCTTCCAACAACCTCATAATGCTTCGCTACACATTGAAGGCTTTATCAACCAGCATAGGATCAAGCGAGTCTTGATCGATAATGGAGCAGGCTTGAATATTTGTACACTACAGTTGGTCACAGCATTGGGATATGCAATAGAATCAGTGGATCCCCGTAAGAAGATCACAATCAAAGCCTATGACGATGCGGAGCATTCCTCCAAAGGAGCTGTGGTACTACCAATCCGAGTAGGCCCTATGGTAAAACACATCATCTGTCAAGTTCTGGACCTTCCTCTGCCATACAATCTATTGTTGGGAAGACCTTGGATACATGCCATGCAAGCCATTCCATCTACCTACCATCAATGTATCAAGTTCCCACATAACGGTGTAGAGATCACAATCTTGGGCGATGCAAATCCCTTTGCATATTGTCATAATATCAACCAACAACCAGAGATTATTGTTCCTAATAATAGAGAAGCCATTTCCTCCACATCATATATAAGTCCCGCCTCTCTTGCCAGTTCAAACACCACTATACCCAAGCAAGAAAGGCTTAAGATGAAGATAGCAGAGGAAGGTCCTGGGGAATAAAACTTGAGTCAACTCTTTTGTGTGGGACAAATGCCTACTTCTCCTATAACACATGGTAAACCACAGTAGGTACTCCAACAACCACTAATCACACCAGCATGTGCTTTGATGCCTTTCATCCTTGGAAAAAGTCAAGAAGAAGAAACCCAAGATGAGGACTTAGCGGAATGGATCTATAAAGATCCTATCACCACTGATATACCAAAAGTTAAACTTCATACGGATCAATATGGCAAAGGCCTCCTCATTATGCAAAAAATGGGGTATGATGGTCAGAGTGCTTTGGGATATTGCAAACAAGGACGACATGAACCACTGCTGCTGGAATTAAAGCCCAAGGATAATGCAGGCCTAGGCTTTGAAAAGGAGATCTTTCCTAAGCTCAGATTCAAAGGAAAACCCAACAAACCACTGTATCAGCCTATTGCAAAGAGGACACCTTTTATTATCAAAGCAACATCAAACACCATCGTAGCTGCCCCACCGAGGCTCAAAATCCTAGTACAATCAGCTACAATGCCAATCATCCCACCCAACAAACCAGTAATCCCATCAGCAGCAACTGTATCAGAACCCGCAACAGCATCTATGGCACCAATAGTTCCAATAGAAGCCACTGAGTCAATATTACTGATACTCCCTGTACCAGATTCTTTAATCCCCATCAACCTTCCTGCAACACCAATCACTACAAAGGTACATCAACCAATCACACCTGCAATATTTAACTCAAAAGACATCCTAGTATGGTATAGTAATCGGATGCTAGAAAGTGACTCAGAGACTGACTCACATGAGTGGGAATTTGATTTTGTATAGCTTAACACTTCAGATGAGGAAGATGCATCACTACCTCCACCACGCAAAGACATCCCTGTTTATGGAGAAGCACAGATAAAGACCACATGGGTTCCTGAACTGGAAACATCTTCCACAGACCCTACGTCTCATCCTACGCCTGATTCTGATAGGGAGAGTACCATCAATGACCTTCACCATAACATCTTAACCCTCACTGATACATCTAACACACTTAACCTAATCGATGAAGTAATGCCCATTATCCACCCTGAACTCATTGAATGGAACCAACCAAATCCCCCATGTCTTGACTTCTTCCAAAATGATGAGGCCATCATTGAATTTTTGGAATTAAGGGATAGCCTACCAAGCGGGGATCACAAAGCTGGATTTGCCATTGAACTTAATAGCGCAGCATACTTTGGGGCAGATGCCAAACCTTTCAGCTGCAAAAATATAACAATAAAACATGGATCTTCCAGTGAAAACCACACTGTGGCACTGTTTGATCCAACAAAAGTAAAAAGAAAGAGCGTATCCAATGGTGAAAACCTCTCTGAGGCACCTGAGGATGAAGGGTTTGACATCCTCCCCGCTAGTACACAACAGGAACGATCAACGATTCTTATCGAGGAAACTCAAGAATACAATATAGGGACTCTTGAAAATCCTCATCTCATACATCTGGCATCTCTTCTCACTCCAGAGGAACAACCTAAATTTATAGAGTTCTTTCAACAGCGTCAGATCAACTTTGCATGGTCATATGTAGACATGCCTGGGCTTGATCCTGATTTAGTCATGCATCACCTCACCATAGCAGAAAGAGCCAAACTTGTCAAGTAGAAGCTTCGTAAGATGCATCCTCAAATTGCAGTACTAGTCAAAGCAGAACTTAAGAAACTCTTGGATGTTGGTTTCATTAGACCCATTGATTATGCGGATTGGATATCCAACATTGTTCCTGTCGGCAAACCAAAAGGGGGCATCCGCATTTGTACTGACTTCAGAGATCTAAATAAGGCCTGTCATAAGGATGACTTCCCCCTACCAAATATCGACATCATAGTGGATCTGACAGCAGGACATGCCATGCTTTCACTCATGGATGGCTTTTCAGGATACAATCAGATAAAGATCGCACCAGAAGATCAACATAAGACAACCTTCACCTGTCCATGGGGCACATATTGTTGGAATGTAATGCCTTTTGGTCTCAAGAATGCAAGAGCGACCTATCAAAGAGCAATGACCACCATCTTCCATGACATGATGCATACTATGATGGAAGATTATGTGGATGACTTACTAGCAAAATCACTCACCAGAGAAGGGCATCTCCACGTCTTAGATAAAATATTTGATAGACTGGAAGAATACCATGTTTGACTCAACCCAAAGAAATGTGTCTTTGGAGTAACCTCCGGGAAGCTTCTAGGATACATTGTCTCAAGCAAAGATATTGAGGTCGACCTAGCAAAGGTCAAAGCAATCATGGACATGCCACCACCAAAGAACATCAGTTAGCTAAGGACATTGCAAGGACGACTTCAATCCATCCGAAGATTCATTGCATAATTGGCTGATAAGTGTCACCCATTCACACACCTGCTACACAAGAACATCCACTTTCGGTGGGATGCCCGATGCCAACAAGCATTTCAGACACTTAAAGACTATCTCATGAATCCACCATTGTTGATCCCACCAGATCCAAGTAGATCGTTGTTACTCTATATCTCAGCAACAAGTACAACATTGGGTGTACTACTGGCACAACATAATACAGAAGGAAAAGAGTGTGTTATTTACTACATCTCTCGCACACTGGTGGGCTATGAACTCAATTACACACCTATTGAGCAAGCTTGCCTAGCAGTAATCTTAGCAGCTACTAAACTGAGGCACTATTTGTTAACACATAAGGTACAACTCATTGCAAAGATTGATCCACTCAAGTATTTACTCAGCAAAGCAACATTGACAAGCCGCTTGGCCAAATGGGTAATGATTCTAAGTGAATTTGATATCGAGTATGTAGACCATAAAGCTATCAAAGGTTAAGTTATTACAGATCAGTTGGCCGATGCACCACTCATAGGTGATCGTCCTCTCATTTTCAATTTTCCAGATGAAGAGATATTCATGATCGCAACAACACAGCCATGGAAACTATACTTTGATGGTTCATACACTAGGCACGGCTCGGGGGCAGGCATTCTGTTTATCACACCTCAAGGTGATAGCATCCCGAAGTCTTACAGGCTCACATTTCCGTGCACAAACAACATAGCAGAGTATGAGGCCTTGATCACAGGACTCAGGCTAGCCGTACAATGGAAATTACAAGAACTGCAAGTATATGGCGACTCACAACTAGTCATTCGACAAGCAACAGATGAATATCAAACCAAGGATGATAAACTCATGCCATATGAGAAAATGGTGGACATGTTAAAGACATCATTTACTACTATCACTTTTGAGCAGATACCAAGAGATCATAATCGAGCTGCTGATGCTATGGCTACCATCGCATCTCTCCTAGATCTTCCACAGAATTCAACATGCTACAAGTTCTTGGTAGAACAGCTTTGGATTCCCGCTTATGATATCCCTGAATCCAAAATGATATGTCGCCTTATCGGTTCTGAATCCCCATGGTACGGTGAGTTCTACACCTATCTCCGCGATCACACCCTTCCTCCCAACCAATCGAATAACCAACGTAAAACCTTCATTCGCCAAACTACTCGATATACCATTATTGCCGAAACCCTATACCGACGTAGTCTTGATGGTACTCTCCTTCGATGTTTAGAGCAGGATGAGATAACAAAGGCCTTGGAAGAGGTGCATGAAAGAATTTGTGGGACTCACTCAAGTAGCTCGTCACTAGCCAAGAAGATCATGCGAGCTGGATATTATTGGCCATCTATGGGAAAAGATTCCTACTACTTTGTTAGAAAATGCAAAAAATGTCAAGTTCATGGCGACCTAATACATGCACCAGCCCAGGAACTGCAACCAATCACGACACCATGGCATTTTTGTCAATGGGGCCTAGACCTTGTGGGTAAGATTCACCCATCTTCATCCAATGGCCATAAATTCATTATTACCGCCACCGAATATTTCACAAAGTGGATCGAAGCTGTTCCACTTACCCAAGTCACCGACAAGCAGATTGCCTCATTCATCCTCAATTACATCATTTGTCAGTATGGTGTACCCATGTCCATCATCACAGATAACGGTCTTCCTTTCAAAAATCAGGATGTTCGTGAACTTTGTGAGAAACTTCATATCCAACACTGCTTTTCCACTCCCTATTACCCACAAGGCAATGGTCAGGCCGAAGCATCCAATAAAAATATATTGAGGATCCTAAAGAAGACAACCAATGATGTCGATCGTGATTGGCATGTTCAACTGAATCCAGCGCTATGGGCATATCAAACTAGCATTCGGACCCCTACAGGTGCAACTCCTTATTCATTGGTCTATGGTGCAGAAGTCATCTTGCCTATTGAGGTCAAGATACCATCACTACGGGTTTCCTTACATAATCTCATTGATGATGAAGCCTACAGAGTATCCTGTCTTCAGGACTTAGAGTTACTAGATGAGAAGCGACAAGTTGCATACAACCATCTCAAAGCCTATCAACAGCGCATGAGCAGAAATTATAATCATCGAGTTAGATCTCGTACATTTGAGGTAGGTGATCTTGTTCTCCGAGAGAATCCCCGCAACCAACCACACAGAGAACATCAGGGCAAGTTTGAATCAAATTGGCTGGGACCATATGTTGTTAATGTTGTATTTGGGTCTGGGGCATATCAGTTGGCTACATCAAAAGGAGAGCCACTAGCAGATCCGATCAACAACATGCACCTCAAACGGTTTTACACATAAGCTGTACGGAGCATCAGGCTCCCCTGCATACCAGAAAATACCAAAAACATCCAGATAAAATGACCTAAAAAAAAAAAAGTCAAGAAAAATCATGCATCCAAACGGTGAACAACCACTTCGGTGGCACCTTGGGTAAGTACGATGGTAAAAACCTGGTAAACAGGCGCCACTCGTAAAGGCTATGGCTCCATTGTTTTTCCGACTTGTTGTGCTCACATTATACTTCATACATACATCCATCCATCCATCAACCATGGCTTGTTATAAATCTACAAATCCAAGAAAGTACTACATGCATCCCGCATCCCGCTTTTTTATAGTCATGTCTAAAACTGGGGGCAATTCTCTTAAACTATTGATGGAAGTGGATCCTACATTGTCTTGTGATTCATTAAAGTTCTTCATTCAAAACAATTCAAAATCCAAAAACATCCAAAACACTTCAAAATCCAAAAACATTCAAAAACAATTCAAAATCCAAAAACATCCAAAACACTTCAAAATCCAAAAACATTCAAAACAATTCAAAATCCAAAAACATTCAAAATATATCACAAAATCCAAAAACATCAGAAAACCATAAAAAATCCAACAAAAACATGGCAACACATTGTACATACTCATCCGAGCAGATACAAAAAAAACAAAACATTGAACAATTTTTTGCACGATGATCACTTCTCAAAATTGACCAAACAATCAACATCAACAATCAAACTATCTTCAACAAGGATGCATCCTTCCTTGCCAACACAAAGACAAAATGACGTTTTCTTTGACAAGAAAATTATGTTAAGCTATCAAATACTTGGTTGATTTGTGAAGTACAATCATTCGTTTATCTGTATCGGGATCTTTCAGCATTATTTTGCATCGTTTCCAATGAAGTACTGGGGCATGTACTAATGGTATATACATGGGAAGTTCACCAAGATACGTGATCTTATGCCAAAATGCAGTCATAGATCATTACGGCTTGCTGACTACAGTGTATACCTTGACCATATGGGCATGAACCATTACCAAGGATTCTTATTCTTTATTCTTTGTGTATATATTGTTTGTTTGCAGGTACAATGCTCATTCTTTGGTTCCTCCTCGTCCAAATTGGATAAAGGTTTTATCTCTTATTACGGTATGCACTTGTCTCAGGATATGATCAACCTAAGATCAAGGAGGACGATCCAAGTCATGCATAAACAAAGATAATCCTTGTCTGTTCCGCAAGCAATACTCTGGTCGACTTGACCCTTATATCAAGTCGTTTGTATTAACTTGCTATATAAAATCCATGAAAGGAATACTCAAGTCATCTTGAATCACTATGTCAAAATGCTTGTATTCTCTTCCAACATTTTAAAGCTCAATGATGAAAATAGAGCACTATGGATCATCATTTCATCTCATCTGTTTATATATTGCATTCCGTTGCATATCACCCATCCATTCATTCATTCATATGTAGAATTTATACGCAAAATATGACCATAAAAGCTGGTCTTGGATACAATCACGATCGAGTACTCTGATACATCATCAATGCATCATGCAAAGTCTCAAAAAACCTTGCATTCCTCATGGTCATATCATCGTCGCATTTAAGTACATCTTGCATTAAGACCATTCATGTCATTTTTAACTTAATATTGCATATAGTTCATTTTTGACATTAGTTTTCATTAATCATTGGCATCATTGCATAAATCATAAATAATTAGATTCATTCGTGGGATCAAATTGTCTTTCATTGTTTTAAATCATTTACTAGGCATTCATTTAGTGTCAATTATCCATCATCATTCTTTATCATTTATCATTGCATACATTCATTAGTGAAAAGGTGCATTCATTCATCCATTATTAAAGTATCTTATTATGCTCATTTTAGGATTCATTCACATTGCATTCAGTATCCTCTTTTTAATTGCATTAAGGTGCAGTTATTCAAACCATCAGTTGTGATATCATCATATTATCATTTTTTTAAAACATATTTACGCATCTATAATCATAAAACCATTTGTTTCCACAAACACATTGGTTCATATTATATATCCATTATACATATGCATTCATTTAGACATCATAATATAAACATTTGTACTTTACATTTTGTTTATCCATATTACATTCATCTAAAAACATCTAGCTGCATATCCATACATAAACATCATTCATTCAACCATTGCATTAACATCATCACATAAATTATCTCATCATTATATTGCAATAGGAAACACCAAAATCCTGTTCATAAATCATCATAAGCATACATTATCATCATGGCATTACATACATAAAGCATTACATCAAATACAAACATGCACACATGTATAAACCTGCATTCATTTGTCAATATACAACATCGTAAAAACACAAGTATATAAGAAACATCTCATCAAATGCATACATATACACATATCCATCTAAGCAATAACTCATCATCCTGCATAAACATCCATACATATCAAATGCATATCATCAAAATATGGGATCTCCTCATATATATCATCTCATATATCAAAGTACAATGAAGTCTACAAAATCGGCTACCAAGAGCCATCCAAGATACAGTCCAAAAAATAAACAATGATACAATACATATATGCAAAAATGCTCTCTCAAATGCCACTCTGGCTAGATGCTATACCACCATCACCACCTGCTCCCCCACTGGTGCCCGCACCACCTGATCCATCTCTCCGTGGAGGCCTCATCAAACCACCACTCACTCCTACATCCCCTGATCTCTCCCTCCGCAGAGGACCCATCACACCTCCACTACTCTGCACCCTCTGTGATCGCTCTGATTTGGCCTGCCACATCTATGAATAGCTAAGTGCTCGCTAACTAGCTCGCACCACCTGCTCATATAAACCCCGCCAGTACTCTATCTCTGCTTGTGCTCACCGCATCTCCCTCATCACCTCCCCCGTAGGCCCCTGTGCTTCTGCTCCAATCCAGACTCTCTCCTGCAACTCTGCTAATCTCTCCACTGCACTATCCCTCTCCTGCAGCACTACAACCAACTCTGACTCCCGTGCAAATAGTTGCACATCCCTAGCTGCCACCTCCGCCTCCAACTCATCCACCTGTGCATCTGATGCCTCAAGACGAGACTGCAAATGAACTATCAATCGCTCTCACACATCTCCACCTGATCCCTCTCCTATCTCCATAGCAGCCTCACCTATACCACTCTCTCTAGTGGCTCCCTCCCCTCTCTCCCTCGATATCTCCCTCTCCATCCCTTTCCTGCCCAATCTCACTCCTCCCTATACCAACGGTCCCTGTGACATCCGTAGGGGCAGTCCACCTCTCCCTCTTCGCTGAATCCGAACCCCCAACCCACCTCCTCCACCACCTCCATCATCTCCTCTCCCTCCAAGGCCTGCTATCGGACCTCGCCCTCCTCCCCTCCCCCTCCTCCGTCCCCTCTCATCCTCAAACTCGGGCACCAGCTCTGCTGGATCTGATATGCGTAGAAACGGATGGGCCGCAATATACTATGTATACTCCTCTGAAACCCCTGCATCCACAACCCTCGGTCGTATGTCCCACGGTCTCACCTGTAGCGTCCGAAACTCCGCCAGTGCCTGATCATACGGCAGCACTGGCCCCCATGCATACCTCTCCTGGATCACCCGCGCATACTCCCCTGATCCACTAGGCAGTCCCTGCTGTCGTCCAAACTGTCTCAGAACTCTCCCGGGCACCTGTCTCTCCACATCATACAATGTCCTCCCAATGAGGAATCTGATCATAAATACATACAGAAGTGCCTCTACATCATCATCCCACGGCTCACACTCTAGGTATGGTCGCTATATGACTACATCAAGATCGTCCAACGCCCGTCGCCACCACTCTAACTTCCCTAGGTGGGGCTGACTCATCATGCCGGTATACATAAACGTGTATGGCTGATCCACTGCGCGAAACCTAAGACTCACAGGTCGAGTCACTGGTAGGTGCTCCCAGGCCCAAATATGAAGCAGCGTCACTCCCACTGCTAGGGAACTCCTCCTCCGGTACACCACCTCATGGAGCTCCTGATACAAGTGCGCCAGCACGCACGACCCCCAAGCAAACCGGGTCCCCTCGGTCATCATCATCTCGATCACTTGCCTCCACCCCACAGCCAAACCATGCGATCGCTTGTCCAGACACAAGTCCTCCTACGATACCTGATAGAACTGCTGGTAGAGGCTCATATAACGTAGCTATCTCCTCCCATGCAATAGAACCATCATCAATAACAACATCCTCATCAAAGAACCTCTGAACTGCAAGGGTCCCCCAAGATCTGTCATACGTGACCAGCTCCCCCCGAATCAAAATCCGCAGGATGCGCCACACATCCTCGAGGGTCATTGTCATCTCCCCCTGTGCCAGATGGAAGGTGCACGTCTCGCTGTGCCACCGCTCTGCTAATGCTATGATTAATCTGTGATTCATACGAATCATAGACATGTGCATCACCTCATATAATCCGGTCGCGGCAATACAATCTATCTCTGCCTCTGTCAATCGATCCCGCAACCCCTGTGTCGCCGAGTGTCTCTCGCGTAACTGCAACATGCCTAAATCCTCTGCACATGGGCATCCATCACTCCTCATCAGTTGTTTTGTTTTCAAACTTTTTAAAGTTTAAACCTAAAACTATCAACAGATACTTTGATCCAGTATCTTCGGGTCTCAACAGGTAAGCAATCATGGCAACCTAGACTTCAACAGGCATTTATCCTAATGACCTAAGTCTCCTCAGACTGCTATGGTTCAAAAAAATTCCCACTTCATATCCCTATCCATCCATCATTGGCATTAGGCGATCTTTTTCACACAAACTGGGGCATCTGTTTATCCTCACAACAAAAGCGCTATTTTACCAACCAAAGCTCTAGAATATCAACAATAGTGCTCAATCAACTATCCAAAAGAGCTCAAACTTCAAACACGCTAAAACAACCTCTCAATAGCGCTTATTAAGAACAATAGCGCTCAAATCAGCATTCACTAGCGCTTCTTAATCAAAAGCGCCTAAACAAAACAAAAGTGCTCAAACAATGGGGCAATAGCGCCATTGCGGCACAGTAGCGCTAGTTAATTGAGCAAAAGTGCCAAAACATAGTTTCAGCGCTATTGCTTTGACTCAACTTGGACTCAGCAAAAAACGTATCAAAAATGCATAAAAATTAAAATTTCAAGTTTGCATATCGCTGGTCCGTAGTCATCTGGCCGCTTGAATAGACGAACTCGCTCAAACCGGTGCTCAACAACTGGTACAGGCATCCTGACTGTTGTTCACTTCTCTCACAAGTCACTTTCAGAGCTCTGGATTCACAATGGTCGCGGTCACAAATGATCTTGTTTTCACCCATTTTTCCCTATTTAAACCCTTCGTAATCACTGTAATTTTCCCCCGTTCATCGCCGTGGTCCCCGTAACCTTCCCGAGCCTCCCATTTCTCCACTTTACTCCCGATTTCTTCTATTTTTCACCTGCATTACTAACTTCTTCTTTTCTACCACCCTGCCAATTTTCATTCTTTTTTGAGAGATCGCCCGATTTTTTGAAATTTTTCGACCCATCTCTCGAGGGGGCATACCACCCATTAAAAATTACATTTTATGGGGCATATTCTTCACACGTATTTTTCTTTCTTTGAAACGACGCGATAAACCGCACAGTCTCAAAGAGGGGCAAATGTAGTCACATAAATTTGTCCATTCTAATTAAATGAATATTTGCTATTTATTTAATTAAAAATCCATTAGCCATCAGTTAATTAAATTAATATTTAATTAATTCATCTTCAAACATTCTCCTATTAATTAAATAAATTATTAAATTTATTTTAATTAATTCACTATACCAAATTCACAATCAATTAAATGAATAAAATCAATTTATTTAATTAAAATCCCCCTTTTCCTCTTTTAAATAAATTAACATTTATTTAAATCATTTAACCCCCCCCCCCCATTTGCATTTTCCTACAAATGCAACTTGCACACATTTATTGAAATAAACTAATTTTATTTTAATAAAAATCCTATTTTCCCTCACCCACCAAATCCAATTGCAAAAACTAATCCCCTTCTAGATTCTTCTAACCCCTTCCTAATTAGCCTAATCCATCCCCTAATTGTTGTCACATTCCTAAGCAAAATGGAGTCACTTCTCAAAGACTTCAAAAGTCTTTGAAAAGCATTTAATGCTTTGTGTGTTCAACAAATTAACCCCCAAAGTCTTCAAAAACCACTAATGGCTCTTACATGACCATTTATGGCTCTTACATAACCATTTATGGTTATTTCAAACTTGTCTCCCCAAACATTTATTGTTTTGACCATATTTATCCCTTTTTTACATTTGCACAAGAGTTTATCCATTGGATAAAAGCTTTATTTTTTGAATAAAGAGTTTATTCATTCAACTAACCTTGACTTTAACTCCCAAGGTCATATCAAGCATTTAATGCTTATTCCCTCTTCTCTCAACCTATCTCACATTGACACTTGTCATCCTGGGATTGGGTTGAAAGCCTCACATGGATTGAAAATCATTCAATCCTGACCCTTGTTGGGATTGCTCAATCTCAACCATCCATTGTTTCATTTTCCCTATAAATAGAGCTCATTTCTTCATAATCTAGATCCTGAAAACTTGTATGCATTTAACCTATAGGCATTTTAGAGAGCATTTAACATAGCAAACTAATATCTTTGTTATTTTAGTTAAAATCAATCATTTTAATAGCATCTAGTATTTTAGTTTTTCATTTCACATTTGAAACAAAATACCCAAAACTCAATCCTCCATAAGCATCCATAGTGCAAAAAGTTGTTGAGAGCTACACTATTTTGGAACTTGGAGAGGAGAGGAACAAAGGAGAAGAAGCTAAGAGCATGTTAGGAGGTATTTGGAGATGCCTCATCATATTTGCTTCTTTAGTTAAATATGCTTTTATGTTTTTAGTATCTTTTTTGATATGCCTGTTTAGATTAGTTTTTGATTGATTAACACTAACGATTTCTTGTGTGTGTGTTATTTATCTCAGACTAACCTTGTCCATTTTGCAGAGCATCAATAACTACTCCAAACAACCTCGTAACTTCTTTTACCTCCCTTCCATTCTCTTAGAACATGTATTTCTACTATGAACTTGAATAGGCTTCTTAGTGGAATCGAGGAAATAGCTTGACCAATTCTAAGACCTTTCATTTATGATTCTTGACAAAAATTATATCTTTGGTAGGTTTATATAGTGAAAGGTTTGTTAACGTATTTATGTGATATGCTTGTTTTCCACTAGCTTACTCCCACAATTTTCTATCTATCACGCTCTTCACTACTTTGAATACCGACCTCCTTGCATAGAGTCTATGAGGTAGACTCTTGATTGATCATTGTTCCTTAAAACTACTTTGATGTCCTTATGCTCATTCTTTCAAACTATCATACTATCTATAGACCATAATTGTTCTTTTCACATTTATTTATCCAAGACTATCATTATCCTCTACCATTGTTCATTTTACATCATTTTCGTGCATGGTTTGTTAGTGGATTGCTCCGTTGGATTTTGACCCTTTCATTGTCATCTGTATTCTATCTATGTCATGCACATATATAAAAAGGTCATACTTTGTTACTTGGGATGCATAGGTCTTTACCATTATCACTATTTGCCTAAGAACTGTCATTCTATAATCTTTCCCCTTGAATGCTTTGGGTTGATTTAGAACATGCTCTACCACCTTCTATTGGGATTTCTTTGTACTAGGTCTTGTAATATATCTCAAAACTTTCCCTCATTTTCTTTGCACAAGGATCACTGTCCTTATGTTAATCACTTATGATGGCTCTGGTATCTCATTTGAAAATATCTTCATTGTTGAGACCCTCTCATTTGATATTGACAGTCATGCATATCTTTTGGCTTGATTGAGCATGTCATTTCCTTAATATCATCACAATATTTTGATGACTTGATTGTGCACATGATTAGAATACTGTCATATTGGTATCTTACTCAAAACTTCCTTTTCTTCACATAAATTGTGCAAGTAAAGGTTGCCCAACCAAGTCTTACACTTGCCATTGCGTTTGCTTTTAAGGTTTATAAAATATTTCCAACAATTTCACTTGTGTGTATCTTCATTTCTTTATGTTGTTATCTTATAATCCTTTTTTGCCCATGAGCACTACATTGTCCTTTTATGTATGCATTGTCTTTTTCATGAACTCCATTCTTATGCTTTTCTTCTATCTCATGATTATGTTATGACAATCTTCAAGGTACTGTATTTCCCCATTATTTTCATGAATTTCATAGTGTGAGATTTTTTTTACTATATGAGAAGCTTCAAAGATGCCACGCCTTCAATTTTTGAAATGATTCATGTAGACGTATAAAAATGACCATATTCCTAAATGAATATTTAATGTTCATTTTATTCTCATTCCTCTATTTAATTAAATCATCCACATTCTTCTATTTAAATTAAATAAATTATTCAATTTATTTTATTTAAATTCACTTAAGTCCTTTACATCATTTAATTGAATAAATCGTTTTATTTAATTAAATCCTTTCTCTCTACATTTTAATTAAATTATCATTTAATTAAATAGTTTACCCCAATTAAATAAATCTAATTTATTTAATTTCCCAACTTGCAACCAAATTGAAATAAAACAATTTATTTTAATTAAATCCTATCATCCCTCATCCACTTGCATTTTCCTAGATCTCCCACCTGCCTCCTAACCTTCTTCCTAAATTCTTCTAGAACCCATCTAATCCTAATCAATTAGCCTAAACCCATCCGTTATCCACTTTCCCTAAATTTGAGGAGGTCACTTCTCAAATTTGGAGTAAAGTCTTCAAAAGGCATTAAGCCTTTATGCCTTCAACAAGCTAACTTGTTGAATACCCCCAAATTTGGAAGGACTCTTACAAATTTGTCCCCAAAGTCTTTAAACCATTAATGGTTAACTAACCCTTAGTGGCATGGTTAGAGACTTTTTGCCTAACTTAACCCTCATCTAACCCAAGGGTCTCATCAAGCATTTATTTCTTTGACCATGGTTATCCCTTTAACCTTTGCACAAGAGTTTATCCTTTGGGTAAAAGCTTTATCCATTGGATAACCCTAACCTAACCTTAACCCTTACCTTCGAAGGTAACCATGATGTTTTCTCAAGCATTTAATGCTTCTTACCTCTCATCTCGAGCAGTCTTATGTTGACAATTGTCACCATTTCATTGGTGGAAATTGTAAACATGGATTGATAACTTTCAATCCCGACCCTTGATTAACTCCTTCAATTTTGACCATCCATTGCCCTATTTTCACTATAAATAGAGTTCTCATTCCTCCATTTCAAAAGGATCCAAGCTTTTATATCTCATTTATGCTCAATTTTAGCATGCATCTAGCCTCTATTTGTAATAGGAATTAATCTAATAAGCATTTTAGAGCATTTCTATTATCATTAGCTTAAATCATTAACTAGTATATCATGTTAGGATAGTATTGTTACTAAACTTGTCATCTTATAATCTAGTTTAACTCATTTGTAGAATCATGCATAAATAGGATGCATTTCATGTTAATATCAATCTAAAGCATCCCTCGTTCTTGCATTTGTCATCCCTAAGTCACTTTGCTCAGTGATCTGAGAGAAAAGGCATTGACTTGAGGGACCTTGTGAGATAGAGAACCATGGAACCTACCTTGGGAAGTTGAGTCATTCTTCATGACTCCATAACTTGCACCAAGAAGTCATGTGGGTGTGTGGACAAGCTCTTTGAACAACATTTTTCACATTTTGAGTTTCATAGCCCCGCTTTTCCTGCACACAATTCCTACGTTGCTCAATTACATAGAGTGGTATTGTATGCCAAGGGAAAGCCATGACATTAAAACATCTCTTCATGACAACAAGCTTCATGAATATACCACACACCTGTGCTCCTTACCATTTGATTGTCTCTTTGCATGAACTATCCTCTTGCCCTTTTATTAATTTTTCCTCGCATAAAGGATGCTAATTCTTTTGCCCCATCTTAAAAATCTGCTTCCCATTCTCTTATTGTCCAAGTCTTTCACATAAAATAGGGATATAATGAGTCTTTTCAAAGGACCCAGGTCACAAATTTCATATGATTCAATGCTTAAGTTTGCATGATACTCAATGTGTGGCAAGCACTAACACCATACATCGTGCCAAATTGGAGAGCCTAAAGAAAATAACCATTACAAGATGCTTCACAATATGAGCAACATGCAATCCTATTTAGGACGTCCACTATTTCTGTCCATATTTATATCCAGTGATGTGGTAGTTGTTTGGAACCGTCCATGGCCACACATTTGCAATTTTTAGATGCATGCTTTAACATTTTAAATGTGCTTCTACACCACAAACAACACAACAACAATAGGCGTCATCGACTTTGATTTGGATATTTGTTTTGCCCTTGTTGCTTTAATCCAATGAAGAGAGTATTATTGATGCCACTGTAGAATTGGATATAGGAGAGCTATAATTTAAAGGAATAACACAACAAACCATGGCAAAATGAGGATGCCTGATAAATTCCTCATTCTTATAGAATTTCCAATTGCATTTTTCATTGGAACAAAGTTACTGCACTTCTTGGGGAAAGGAAAAATACAAACAAAATATGAATTCTTCTTTGATTGCATAAAACTAGAATCAAAAGACTTTTTTATATCCATTGTACATTGTAGCAACATACATTGGAAAACTTATCCAATGAAATTGTCGAGAGTCAATTGGATTATTAATAAAAAATGAGAAAATCCTTTTAAGTTTTGCATAACCAACATTCTTTATACTTATAAAAAAATAGTCATCTCATTATTAATTGCTCTTATACAAACATTATCAATATCTTTAGACAATCCCTTCACATTCAAGGTGATTGTGTCTTGTCATACCTCCTAATGTTTGATTCTACACAACTTTACATAAAACCAAGGGTTAAATGCATAATCCAACACTATCAACTTTATGATTTATGCTTTCAAGAATGCTTCCCTATCACTCATTTTATTGTGCTGGTCCTCACATCATATGTTTCCCCTTTGGCATGCAAGGACACTTATTATAAAAGTTACCTTTGATATCTATTTTTGGTTTTGATTGTTATTTCTCCTTTACATGTGCATGCATTCATATCAACTAGCTTTGCCTATCTACAACTTAATGGATGGTTATAGGTTTTTGATTGATGATATGCATTATTTTGTATCCAACCATTTTATCCTTTCCAAATTTAGCAATTTTGATGAGTGATTGCTTTAAATTCATTCCATCTATAATAGTTGAGAAAATGGTACTGAATGTTTTGCCTCCATCAACTTGGATTAAATACCCCTACGTACCAAGAAAAAAAAAGCCTAAGACATAAACAATATTCCATACGTGCATCCTCTGCTCAATCTGTTAGCCATCCCTTCTCTGTACCCTAGCTTTATGTGGTTTGTAAATCTTAATGCTTTGTTTTCTTTGACAAATGAGTAGACAGTTTTGATTGGTGTAGATCGTGAAGCTTTACGGGGACTATCCAAGACTTACAACAATCTTACCTATTCCATCACTTACATGATACATTACATTGATAATGGGGGCTCTATTAAATATTTAGAGATTTGGAATACATTACTACAAATCCAAAACTTACTTAGACCTTGAAGTGTCTAAACAATGTTCAAAGCGTGGGGCTGGAGTTAATTCATTATTGATATCATGTTTTACTAGGAGACACTTTTATAGGGGTTGCTCCTATCTTGACATAGGCAATATCAAGACTAGATATATTAAGGCTCCAATTATGTGGCAAAATATCATAAAAGATACTGGAGGTGGAATCGTGTTTATGAGATAAGAGGTTGTGGAGTGGGCAGGTTAAGGATGATAGAAATTCAACTTATTGTGTCTCTATTCGATAGGGATTTTGTATGGTGTGAGCAAGGACTTCATCCTCATCTAGAATATGTAACATGGGACTCCTTTCTATAGTCATGGGTGTTTGTTTGGAGTATTGATCCCCATCTTCTAGATTAGGGCATATAGTCTGATTTGTATTTGCATAAGTTTGAGCAGGAGGATAGAGGACCAATTTATCAGTCACATTTCCATTGGAAATGATCATGTTACCAGACCTACTACCAATAAAAGCATTTACAGTGGCTAGCCATGGTTGTCCAAGGAACAATGGATAACCCCCCAAATTGGCTTTTGGCTACTAGACAACAAAGTTATCAGGGTATTCCCATGAATCCAATGTGATAACCAGGTCTTCTATCACCCCCTTAGGTTTGAAAGTTGATCATCTACTAGTTGTCAAACTATTGGTGTTGGCCTTAAATTCATTAGTTGCAGATTGTTCATCGTTTCTCTAGTCATGACATTTATAGTCGTGCCAAGGTAAATTAAGTTGTTTTTGATAAATCTCCCATTGATATGAACATCTACAATAGGGATACAAGGGTTTGTGTATTTAGGGACAACCAAGGTTCCTAATATAGTATTAGCTAATTGTCCTATGACATGGACAATCTGAAGGTCTTTCCTTTTTCTACTTGTCCATTAAGACATAATTCCTTGATAGTCTTAGTGTATATTGGTACAACTTTAATAGCTCAAACGAGGGAATTTGAGACAAACATTTTTCAATTGCCACGAGAGGTCAAACTTAGGCTCAGGGTGATATTTTTGGGTAGATGACATTTCTAGAAAGGGTGGTTCATCGCTAGGTAATTCTATAATTTGTGGGGAAGTAGGACCAACAAGAGTTTTTCTTGAGCGCAAGTAGAAATCACTGATTTCAACCACATAGGTTGAATATTGGATGGCCTCATTAGTATAAGCCCGTCCAATAGGCTTATTATTAGGATTGGGTGCAGGTTGACCAAGCAACTATGATGCTCTTGGTTGTGCCAAAGTAGGTGTGGTCTGGTTAGGAATATTTGCTTGTTGTTGAGGTAATGTGTCTGGCATGAGTGTGGGGTACCGAGTTAAAGGTCATTGTTGCTGTGGGTAAGACATATTAGATTTTTTCAACTATTGGTTGCCTTGCCATTACTACATATGGCCTTGGGTTTTGACATAATTAACATTGTTAATTATAGTTAGGAGACTGATATTGGTATTGTTGTGGCCATGTCCCCTATTGTGATATCCAATTGAATGGTGAATTACTTTGCCATGGTTGATTGGGCATATGGTTCCAAGGTGGAGTATTCCAATTTGTAACATTTGTATTGAATTGAGGGAACAAAACATTGTAATACATGGGGTCTTGAGGCATACCTTGTCTTTGTTGCCACAATTTCCACCAAGCAATGTAGAGGACCTGTCCTTCTTCATCCTCCAAGGCATGAAACTCTTGTTAGGCTTGCTTTTCTTCAAAGATACTAGAAATCTCGTTGCATTTACAATTGGCCTTCTTTTGTCTATAGTGAGGATAGTGTTCGGTGATAAATACTTTAGCTTCAAGCCTTTTCTTCTTTATATGTAGGGTATCTAGTTTTGTTGCAAGATGACTAACACCATTCTTCTTTCATGTTGGAGAGAAGATTGTTGAGCTTCATTCCAAAGACACTAATAGATGTCTTGGGGGTAGTTAGAAGCCTAAAGCTTTTAATTTTCCTCGGAGTTGATCGAGAGTAATTCTTGCATAGCATATTTCATCGAAGGGTAATTAGGAGATATCCCTTGATCCAATCAAATTTGGTGCATCAATCTAGGGCCAAATTATTTACCAACTTCTACACTGAAACATTCTAGTGGTACACTACTCATTGCATTAGACACAACCTTATCAATGAAAAGAACAATTAATTTTTTTTTTTTTTTACAATATTTAACACTTTTTATAATAATCAAATAAAAAAATATAACAAAATTTTACATGTTTTTCTTATGAAACATATGTATTTAAATTAAGATTTAACACTAGATAAATAGTTTTTTTAAAATAACATTCACAAAACCAAAACATTTGTTAAAAGTAAAAAATTAAAACTAGCATAACTATCTTTAGAGGAATATAGGAAAAGTATGTTAAAGATATCACATTTGTTCATTATTCCACCTAAAAAAAAATTATATTATTATATTTCTATTAAACTATTGACCAAAGAAAAAAATCTATGAAGATTACATTACTATTATTATTGTATTATCATATCATTATATTTTTATTTTATATCAATATTCATATTTTAGATTATCTAATATCGATAGTTAAATAGATAGTGAATGGGAGTTGAGAGGTGGAAGTGAGGATAAAAAAATACAAAATTAAAAAAAATATTAATAATTTTTTATTTTTCATGCATTTAAGTATCACAAACACGTCAAATTAAATGCTTCTGGTTTTTATTGACAAATATTTTTTCATCTATTTGCGAGTATAATATGCCTTCAACATAATAAAATAAAGATACCCTCTTATGAAAGAAAAGATTAAAAGAGTGAGATTCTTATAATCAAACCATAGGTTGAATCTTCCTTTAATATTGAGAATTAATTCATTTGATTTTTTTGTCAATAAGATTGTACTTAAATGGCAAACACAAGGTTTTAATGTTGGAGATCCCAATTGAAATATTTCAAAAGTGACATCTAAATTGTAGGTGTAATCTCACAAGTGATTATAAGCAATATCCTTGTAATTTTTTTTAAAATTGTTTGGACTCAAAGCACATATCTTGTTAGGTTCAATTTGTCCTCACTTGGTCAAACCCTTGTCATCAATTTAACTATTCAATAAGAAAGATCAAAGACAAGAAGTTTGTTTATAAGCAATATCCTTGCAACTAATTTTAAAAAGTGTTTGGACTCGAAATACATAGCTTGTTAGGTTCGATTTGTTCTCACTTGGCCAAACCCTTGTCATCAATTTAACTATCCAATGAGAGAGATCAAAGACAACAAGCAAACATGCACTAACATGCATTGATGCTTAGGATGATAGTGTAAGTTAATGATACAATGCTAATGCTTTATAATGCTCCACTACCCATAACACATATTAAGAATAAGAGCTCATAAGTTTTGCATATAGAATGAAATGAATTAGTTTTTATTCTCAAATATAACAATAACTTGAATAAGTTAAATATAATTCATAAATAAATGTAAAGATGGACTTAAGTTAGGATCAAATTATTTGCCAATTTCTATATTGAAACATACCACACTATTGATAGCTAATCATAACATTAGACACAACTTTATCAAAATAATTAAAAAATAAAAGAAATAAATAAAACATATATAATGATACAGTTTGTGTTGTGGACATCTAAATGATGTTGAGTTCAAATCTTCTACAATATAAAATACAAATAAAAATTTATCATTACAATATTTAAGATTCTTTCATATCATCAAACAAGAAAGCTTACAACAAAAGTAAAATATAAATTTAATATTAAATAACATTTAAAAGACCAAAACAATCTATACCAGGGAAAAAATAAAAATAATGAAAATAAAGATACTCTCTTTTGAAAGAAAAGGTTAATAGAGATGATATTCTTGTAATCAAACCCTAGTTTGAATGTTTCTTGTTTGATGGAGTCAAATTTTATTTTCTTTCAAAGCTGTCTCGGTACTTACTCACGGAGAGAAAGGAAATGTGGTCCAGCCCGTTGAACGCACAAAAGCTGGGGCAAAACATTTAACCCAAATAAAAAAAGCCTTCTCCCATTCATTGATAACATTACCTTTTGGAGGCAGGCGGAACATCGGATGCCTATTCATCAACAGCAACATAAATTGTATCTTTCGGAAAAGTCTCTGCGAAAGCGGGAGCGACCGCCCTTAGTTGGCGTGCACAATTCCACTCAGTACCACATTGAGTTGTATAAAAAGGCCACATTCATTTTTTTCCGCCAAATGTGGAGATCTTTTAAAATTTGGCTCATTTTTTTACAAAACAGCACTGTACATTTTTCCACCACCGACCACCGCTTTGGCGACTTACTACTGCTAAATTTTTGGGCATGTTTGATCAGCCGGAATCCCCATAATCGTATGTACAAGGTATGCAATGTTGTCCGAGATTTTTGTTTACTTAATGATGATTCTCTTTATTATTATCTTTTTTTGTTTGAAGATTTAATGGGCTTCTGTGCAGCAACTTGTATTAGTTATTGTTGATTTTTTGCCAATTGCCCTATTTTTGATCTTTCTTGAAATTATAATTCACAGATATGAAAGTCACTTGTCTAAGTTGTCAACGATTGTTCATTTTTCCTTTTCTTTTTGGTGTGATATTTTTAGTGTTTGCTTGTTTTTTGTTTAATTGCTTACGTACCCTGCGTGGCGGATGAAGGATTGTGTTGAATTCTGAACTAAACTCTTGAAGCTCAAGTTAAGGAGTTGATCAACATTGATAAGAAATAAGAAGCTAAGAAAATGGAAATCAAACCTAAGTGTGTTCCTCAAATGATTTTGATCTGTTAGCTTTGTTCCTTCTGGCTATTATGCTTTATACTGGTAGTGTTATTGGATTATGATGCAATATCTGTACTTCTTTTAGTTCTTTGTTGACTATTCCATATCGGGTACAGTCTCTCTTTTTTGAACTAATGCTTTGCTGGAGTTAAATTTGCTACTGTTAGTCTCTAAGCTGCTCGAATGAGCTATAGTTGTACACTTTTCCCCGGTATAATTTTTTGGTTTTGCTATTGAAATAACCTCTTCCGGTGATGCAAGATTTATTGGGGAGCTGTTTGGTAATGCTTGGTGAATGTTCTTATTATTTTTTAATTTGTCAAAGGAGCCGAGTTTGATTTTACATTACAATTGAAATTCTGCTACTTCTATGAGTTGCTCACACTGTATCCACTGCTCCCTCTATCTGTCCCAATGCCATAGGAAACCTCCACAGGGACATCACCGTTTTTGAGTGTTGCTGCAGCCTGTTGGCACACTCTGGTCCAAACCCAGTTTCAGAGTGATAGCTAAATCATAGAAATCTGAACACTCTTTTATGTAGTTTTAATAACTTATCTTAATACGAGTTACTTTTGTTTTGCAGTTTTCTCTGTGCCTGCAAAATTATATGAAACAATAAGATAATATTCTTTAATTGTGAAACACTTTTATATTATGTAGTTGTGAAATCTGAACACTCTTTTATGTAGTTTTAATAACTTATCTTAATACTAGTTACTTTTGTTTTGCAGTTTTCTCTGTGCCTGCAAAATTATATGAAACAATAGGATAATATTCTTTAATTGTGAAACACTTTTATATTATTTCAATGATTTTTATCAAAATTAGTTACATATTTTGGCAAATTTTAAAGTTTTTGCTAAATGACGTGAAACAATAGAAGGATATTATCATTTGCCTCTTGCAATGGTATTTCTAAAATCTTAAGCTGACAAAAATGTTTTAGATGAATATTATTAAGTAAATTGACCAACACTTTGAAGCTTTCACCACTTTCTCCCATATTCTAGCTATTTTTAAGTTGTGTTGTATTGTAGGAAAATGTTTGGAATCTTTCTTTTTTAAGGTCAAGGAATTTAGAAAGAAATTCACTTTGGCAAAGTCAGATAAACATTGTCAAACTCAAAGTTTTTAAATATTATCATCATTATAGAATTTTATGAAAAAATTCTGCCTTTTTTGTGTCAAAGAACACAACCATGAATTTGTTTTTCATCATTGCATATAATTATTTTGCAGTTCATAAGTAAATGCACTTCCGGTCGTTTAGGAAATAAGCTCAAGAAATGTGCTCTTTATTTGTACATTTTCCACAAAATTGCCTTATATGTTAGAATTTTGCAATAGAACTCAATGAAATCTTTGGTTCTATTGCGTTTATATGTTTAATCCGAAAGATTTGAAAGTTTGTGGTATATTTTCTGCAATATTCTTGTCTGTTCACCAAATAGGCCCTCATTGTGGACTCATAGAGTATGCCAACTTTTTTATCTTTCTAGTTTGTGCACATCAACTGCAGATCTCTGCAACATTTCCTCTTATACTCAATACAATAAATAAATGTAACTACTGTTAACTGTATACTTGACTGAAGATACATGAGAATTCTTTTGCCCTTTCTAGCTACATTTGCCACCCAATTACTATAGGGTTGATTCTCCAATCATATGGTCTATGAGGAAAAAATTAAATCCCTGCAAGTCTGCCATAGTCAGTGAAAATTAAAGAATCTTGAAGTTGTGCTCATAGAAATCTGGCAAAAGGATCAAAAGTATAGAAATAATTACAGGCAGTGATTTCTTTCCCCAGCATTTGGAATGCTCAAAAACTTTTCTGTTGACATTTCCCTGTTTGGAAGCTTTGCTGGAATTGTTTGCAATTCTTTTAGCCTCTTTCCAGGGAAAAGTTTGTGTGTTTATAAGCCATTCAGGTTTCATATGGGGACCGCATGACTTGCCTTAGAAAATTTTGATTGTTTAAGAAAATCACTTATGCATTAAAAGCAACTGACTGAGTTCTGCCCACATTTCTCTCTTTGTATCTAGACGGTGAATGAGGGACACCCACCTATAAGTGATGGGGAATGACATGCACATACACTATCATTAAAAGCTAATTTTGCAGGCAAACTTATTGATACAGTTACCTTAGGATTATGTTTGAAAGGTTCTCCTATCTATTGCACTGCCTTTCAATTGCCTCTTAAAACCATAGCTTTTCTTAGATCAAACATTTTAAAACAACTCAGCCTTTACCCATTAAAAGTAAAAGAAATCTTATACAGAACAAGAATACAAAACTATTTAGATGAACAATATTATTAATGCCAGATTTGGAAAATTTTACTGGTTCATAATAAACACAAGACCTATTAATACCAGGTTTGGAAAATTTTACTGGTTCATAATAAACACAAGACCTATTAATACCAGGTTTGGATTTGTCAAATAATTACAAAGACCTATTAATGCCAGGTTTGGAAAATTTTACTGGTTCACTAGATGACCAAGTTGAATAAACAAATAATTAGAAAATTGCAGTCATTTATTTCCTCTAACCACATTAAATTGAGAATGTTATGAAGTAATAAAAGATTCACTGTTGGACACTTGAATCTTTACTTTCAAAAATCTTCCAGAAGTGTATTTGCGCTCAAGCATGCATGGGATAAACTGCTTTTTAATATTTTTATAGTAGTGTCACAGTAAGAGACATAATATTTCAACAGTCCATGTTAGTGATCAAGTTTGCTTCTGAAGGTGAAAAAACTCTCATACAATATATCCATAAGCATTCTTGATCATTGGCATTGACCTTAGAGTATTATGTCTCTATCAATACCCTTCATGGAAGGAAAATATTTTACAAATTAAAACTTCCCAAGAATATCAAGCTTTCAAAGAAGATTCCAGACCTTGCTTTTTTTAAAAAGTGTTGAGATTCTCATGTTATTCCTTCTTTTGTTCACATCTCTCACCAACTTTAGAGCCATGAACCAAACGTATTTTCTGTCATACTTGCCTCCCTCATATCAATCAAATTTCTACACGTGTGTTTTATCTTCATCTTGAGCTGCCTTTTGTTGTGTCCAAACATCTAGATCCACTTGGACACATCATCTTAAGTGTGGGCCAATGGTCTCGAGACAAAAGAAAGATTTTGCTGCTCTAACCAACAACTAGTACTTATCCTCAAATCCCCACTAGGTGGTTCATTTTTCTGGCAGGCTATCAAACTTGACACTGCTACTCAGGATCATTTTAGTCAGTCGAAACCTGTAACAGATTTTTGCATGCTGAGTCCCCATGCCTCTCTAATGGGCCGTGCTCCTCAATTTGACAATACTTAAGCTCCTTCTCTGTTTCTAGGATCCTCGTCATTGGTCAACCCACTCAGTGTGAAACTTTTACCAAATAGGGACATTTTCAACTCATGAAATACATTTGCAGTAGCTACATATGGTTCTCATTGTGGAAATTAGCCCAAGCAAAGATCTTCTGAATGGCACCCACCTGTAATGGATCATAACAGAGCTCTTGTCATGCTCCCATCATAGTGTAATGTCCCCTACTAGGCTGAGACATGTTCTAACCATAATCATTCTATTTCAATATACTTATGACTCAAACTAAATATATTAGGAGACATTTCCACCTTAGCATGAATCCAATCAGTGATATTCCATAGTTCAATCAATTAATTTATTAATAGTAAATTGTTCATCCCTCATATATCCATGATAAGTTTACAGATCCAAGCCTTTACCTATCTTGGGACCATGCCCTCAAGGTTTATGGGTCGCTGATCCCTGCCCTGTCTTGGGCTCATCCTATTAGTTGGATTTAGACCACCCTTTTTGGAACATCTCAATTCTCAACCTTGCGAATACTGACAGCAGAAGCAAGGATTATACCCAAACAAATTCTTCTTACTGTTTATTATCTTATGAGTTCTTTCTGATTTACAATCTAATATTTGGTTTTTGTCTGATTATGACATTATATATATATAATCTTTATTCTGATTTGAACATAAAAACAAATAAATATATTATCTTATATTATAAATCATTTATATATTTTTAGTTACGTATTTATGAACTACCAATTGTTAATTACCCTTTTGTATAATTCACTAATACGACGTAAGTTGTTAGTACTTAGTATATTGGTGTCTGTAAAGGCAGACAAATCTGACGCACATCAGATCTGGTCTGCCACTATATATTAAATATGACTGTCATACTTATTGCAGTCTAGTTTAATATTACTATTAAATTATATATAAGCATTACCAATCTTCATATAGTAAACACTCTTATTAAAGACATCCCCATGCATGCCACTAAGGACGAGGATGTTACTGTCTGTAACTTAATTGTTACTGCCTGTAACTTAATAGCAGTTCTGATCTAATATGTTCGATGGCTGTAGATAATATACGTATCTTTTTTTCTCCCCTTGATCCCTCTTATCGACTTCGGTGATTCCTTCTCTTCCCTTTATCTGACCGTAACCTTCTTTTTATCTGCCGTGGCTTTTTTTCTTTATTTTATCTCCCTTCTCTCCGTCGTGCTCTCCTTAGGGAAGATCGGGCCCCTTTATCCCTACGGAAGAGGCACATTCTCTCTTTGGAGGGTGGCACCGATTTGCCCAAAGGCTGCGTGCCTTTTCTTCACACCCCACCAAGACCAAGAGTCACGTGGGTTGCAGCCCAAATACTTACTAACAATAAGGCCACACAGATAGAATAACATTTGATTATAAATAAGCCTATGAATTATATTATAATAAATATATGATCACTACCAATTGAAATTTGTAAATAACATTTTTTTAATAACATATGAATTTATGGAATGATGAAAATAATTAAAGATTTAGATTATAATTATGAATAAATATAATATAAGGAGCTATATCTATATTTCAGAATTTGAACCATTGTATTTACAATCAAGAATATGTAAATTATGTTTATAATATAATGATTTATTTTTTATTTAAATATTTCAAGAATATTATCAGTAATAAATATTAATTAAATAATAATATTTAATTAATAAATAAATTTTAAGTAATCATTCATTAATAGATATTATATTAATTAATAATAATAATTGCTTCGTTTAGGTTATGTATAACGATCAAGGAGGGGACATGACACATAGACCCTGGTCGCAGCTTTAAAATAATTAAGTACAGGCTCAGATTGCAGCCTTAGAATCATTTAGCCCAGCAAAGAAAACACCAAAGAGGAGTGGTAGATTGTGGACAACAAATATCCAAGGGGTGCATATCTTAACAAGTAAGAGTTCAAGCAGGCATCAGTTGATTAAGAGCAGCAGTTAGCATCAAGGGACACTTCACCATAAACTCCAATTGGACCGCTTAAAGAATATAACTAATAAATAGTTACCTGATGCTAAGTAGGGTTGGCAATGTTTGGGATAATGTTAATGAAAGCTAGCGAACAAGTTTAGCGAACAACACAGGGAAAATTTAAAACTTCTGATCTGGGAGTTTATGAGTATTTGTTTTGGGGAAAAACCCGTGAGTACTTGGTGAGTTTTCCAGCTATGTTATGTCCTATTTTCAGATTTAATAGCACTAAAATGCATTTATTTTGCATTCATTCACATATTTTAGTTTATAATGTATTCTTGACTAATCTACTTTTTCTAAGGATGTTCATAGACAATCATAAACAAGATTAGAGATATGTAAAAATGAAAGTTATAGCTTGTAGAAGTCAGAAATAAAATAGTGATATATTAGGATGTGTTTCTGAAGGATGAAATGGAGTCTTGCAGCATCTTTGATGTTATTTATGCATTCTAGGTTGTAAATTTTATTTAATGGTTTCCAATTCCTAAATACTGTAGTCTTACTAAGCTCTCTTTTTTTGATCCTCTAAAATGGTATTTCTTTTTCCCCCAATTTAACTATTCAATTCTTGCAGTAACAGAAGCTTTCTGTGTGTGGGTGATCTAAGTCATAAAATGTGGTAGAGCATACTTCGCACAGCAAGAGATATGTAATAAATAAAGGAGAATGAAAATTTTGGATGCTTAGATTAAATGAGCGGAGTTTTCAAGGTGTTTGGTAATGTATGTCTCTACTGTTTCTGGACAGTCTGTACCTGTAGTTCAATATTAATCTTCTTGGAGAAAAAATAATGTTTTTAATGCCATTAATAATTGCTTTATTGTTAACAGGCAAATAAAAGTTAGTGCATTAAATCATGTCTGATGTTTAATATAGAACATTAAAATGTGCCTTATCAGAGTAAGGCACTATCTAATAGTAATGTATAATATTGCTTAGTATTCTCCTTTTCATATCATTTATGCGAAAAGTTATTGAAAACTTATCAAGGGAAATATTAGTATTTAAATATTGAGGTGTACAGTGTAGACCATCTCATTTGCTAGCTTCGCATGCTGAAAATCAGATTTGTCTTCTTTTAAATTGTTTCATTCGCTTCTTAGAAGACATTTTACTTTTTTCACCACAGAGGATACATTAAATGTCAGTATCATTTAATAAATATCCGTGCATCTACATTTTGAACTGTAAATCCAGTATTCTTGGGGATAGTATTGGTAGTGATCCATATTATTTGTTTCATTATGATTATTCTAATGTTTAAGCAGTCTGCTATTTTCTTATAAAATATGCAAATTATCAGTATGCACATGAAAGGAAACGAGTGCAGGAAAATTCCAATTCATATAGGACTAGATTTATTATGCTGTTGCTTTATTAGAGTTCCTTGAATGAGACAATACCATTTGCCTTTACCATTGTTGAACTAGAAAGGCACATTGATGTTTTAAATGTCCGTTATCAGCGACATTAATAGTGATCACAGCCATTGTCATTTGACAGAAGAATAAAGGTTTATATGCATAATGAAAGGACAGGAGTGCAGGAAAACTACAAGTCATATAGGGTTAGATCGATATACCTGTGCTATACTACAATTATTAAAAGATTTTTTACCGAGTCAAGGTAAATATTAACGTTGACAGA
This sequence comes from Cryptomeria japonica, assembly GCF_030272615.1. Lineage (NCBI taxonomy): Eukaryota > Viridiplantae > Streptophyta > Pinopsida > Cupressales > Cupressaceae > Cryptomeria > Cryptomeria japonica. Next base: position 216,038,982 of record NC_081415.1, read on the forward strand.
TTGAGATGTAATCCATCAGATCTGTTACTTATGCATGAAGTATCAGAGTTATCTTTTCATTTGTTCCATTTGCTTCTTAAAGGACAATTTTGTTTTGCCACCATAGAAGATGCCTTAAATGTCAATATCACTGAAGAAATATCCATGTATCTACATTTTGAACCATAAATCCAGTTTTCTTTCTGTATAATATACGGGATCTATCCTATTATTTGTTTCATTTTTCTACTTTAAAACATTTCATGTCCCCTTTTCAGCCCTAGGGTGTTTGTCATGGTCGCTTAGTTTATTTTCAAATTTCATGTAGGTTAATGGATTGGGTCAAGAAAATATTTAAATAAGTAATAATTAAGTTGGTCTTAATTTTTTTATTTTAATTTCCTTGGGAGTTTATAAAAAAGGAGTGGGAGCTCATTTGTTCTCCACTGCCATTTTATCTATCAAACTCTTGTTTCCAAAATAGAACCTTTCTGTTCATTTCTTTTCTCTAGGACAATAACCCTATTGGCAAATGGTTTCGAGGAGAAAAACCCTCTATTCTGAAGGAGAAATTTCATCTTGGGATTACCTGTGAGCTGATATGCTTTATATTTTTATTTTTCTTTGGTGTTTGGTATGTAGTTTTTACAGATTATTGTTAAGTTTTAGTATATTTTTTAGTTTGGAGGGGAATATTTATCATTTATTAGCTGCTATAGTGTTCCCTACAATCACTGCAATGTTCTTTATCTTTCTATAGTGATTAGTTCTGAGGGTAGTTTTTGAAGATTTATCATCTAATCTGGTCATTACTAATTGTTCTAACATAATTTTCGGTGACTTCTCACTGGTCGGTCGGCCACTGTACAACAAAAACTTGACCATTTCTACGAAACATCATTGTAAGTGCTTTGTTTGATGATTAACAATTGATTACTAGGCAATATCTACTAATGACATTAATATTGGTTCATGTGTGGACTATTTCTATAAGTTAAATACAAATCTACAATACCTAATAGGCTCTTGCTTGTGTGATCTTGTCAGGTCTTGTTCTATTGTTTAGGGTAGGATCGTTTGGTGCAGGCCCCTCCACAAGGTTTGTAGGCCCTTGTTAAAAGGATTTTGATAGGTTGTGTTGATGTGTATTTTGTACACGACCAAACACAGAATAAAATACCTAAAGGTACCTTATCCTCTCTTGAATAAAGCCTCTGAATGCTGAAGATATCGCGGAAAAGGATCAATCAGGATGGCTTCAAGGTTCTTCGTTGCAGGATCTCTACGTGTGGATAAGCACCAGTGGTCGTTGTATATGCTGTTTCTTCAAGGGGTCTTACGTACTTTCTAAGAAAGCTTGTCCATATTACTTTCTTTTTGACTGCAGGAACAGGATCTTCCTAACACTAACAGATTCTCAAAAAATAGCAAAAGATAAGGGTTTCAAGGGATGAATGCTAATCTAATCCTAAGAATGACTCAATGAAGGTTGGACTTGGTAAGATTCTACCAATTTCAGTATCGCCAAGAAATTACAACACTACTAGAATCGATGCGATCTTCTAAGGTGATTCAGTAATTTTCAAATCATCAAGGATATAGATACTATCATAGAGATACATATCAGTACTTCCCAAAATGATTGAATTCTTAAGCAATCTCAATATTTCCAGTTGACCACACAAGGCGTCCTTACAATCAGTAAGAAGCTAGTGGTTTGGAACGTGAATCTCACCAAAGATCAAGCACAACACTTAGTCCTTCAAACTTAAACTTAAATAGTACTTCGACTGAGAATGATTCAAGAAGATAAACAATCATGAAGATAGCCACAAGTATTGCAATAAAACACCATAACTTCAATATTTTTTTGATCTCAAAGCCAAATAGACAACAATTGTTCAAAATTCTTTCTTCACTACTCAATCTTGCTACACGATAACTTTCTTCTCTCTAAGCTCTCTCTCTCTTCTCTAACTTCTAACTATTATCAAAATGAAAATGAGTGAGGGTATATATAGCATCTGTTGGTATTTTGGTATGGTTTTGTCATTGATGTCAACACCTACTAAATACACCTACTTTGGAGATCCAACAACATTCACCGGCAATCAGTAAACTGTTCAACAGTCACCGGTATATGGTTAACCGGCAGGATATAATGTTCACCGGTACCTACATTGACATAGAAGACACCTGGTAATGTCGAAGACATCATGTGGACACTTTTCTTTGAAGTAATAATCATTGGCATATTCTTATTTGCATATTTGCTTTTACCGGCAAATAGGTCCAGGTTATCTAGGGTTACACTGGCAGGTTTATCTTTTCCAGATCAGCATGGCACACTATGGAGATGATTTATTATTGTTGTAAATGCATTAAGCCGACATGTTCAATCGATTATTGCATCGGATATTATATTATTTGTAAAATGTTTTATTGTAATATCCTGTAGAGCCGACCTATTAAAATTGGTCTTAGGGTATAATATAAATGTAAGATCTTATTTGTAAGATCAGGTGTGGAAAGAGAAAAAGATTTAAGGAAGGGTATATGCGAGATCAAGCAGAGATATACACGAAAACATCATTTGAAGGTGAAGTTAGGTTTTTGTAGAAGCATATCAGCATTACACCGGTACTGAATCCAGCATATGAAGATGCTATTTTGTGCAGTACATTCTCATTGGATTTAACCATCCAACTGTAGTCAGTGTGACTCCCATCTGTGATTGAGCAGTGAGCCCTAGGCTGTTGGCCTTTCTGCATGTGCAGACCCCTCTTTGTACACTTACTATTTGCAGTAGTATCATCTGATTGTGGGTAAGGTTTCCCACCGTGGTTTTTCCCCTTACAGGGTTTCCACGTACAAATATTTGTGTCATGTGTTGTGGATGACTTTATGTTTATGTTTCATGCATTAACTCTTACCGGTATAACAATTTTCTGTTAACACTGTTTACCGGCATACTTAACTGTCTTATCGGTACTAAGCATTATGTTGGTTAATAAGATTTTGGTTTGAATTTATTAGACAACTGATTCACCCCCCCCCCCCACCCCCCCCCTCTCTCAGTTGTCCCCGTGACCTACAACATCCTCAAATACAATGAATGGCCCAGATCGAAAGAAGATCAATGGCTGAGATTTTGACACCTAAACCCTAATTAGGGTTTGTTACAAAAAAGGTCCCCATTTAGATGAACATTATTAAATGCATAGCCAAATATTTAATTGGCACAAATATCGAGGAAACATAGACCAATAGGAATTAAGCTGCCACATCATCCTATAACAACTTTTCATCTAGAATTTTGTTCCCTTTCCTATGCTCTTTTTTAGCATATCCAACGAATCTGGACACAATTCCCTCAATCTCAGCAATGGGAATCTCAGGAAGATTCTTCATTCGTTCTTCCAAGTGAAGGACTTGATCAAAAGCAGTGAGAAGAGCTGTCTCCCATCCAGGTTCAAGTTCATTGATCTTCTCAATCAGGAACATGGTAGTGAACATCAGATCTCATTGCTCATCTGTGATGACGTTCTCCTCTTTGCAAAAGATGACCTTGACTCTCTCCTCCAACTCTTGGATGTCCACATCTGTCTCAATCTTGATCCGCCTGCCAAGAATTGTACACAAGACTTCAAACACCTTATCTTGAATTGGATGGATGACACCTTCAGCTTGACTGCATTTGGTGTTGATGTCTTCAAAAAGGACCTCTTTCATCTGGAGCAGAGCTGACCACTGTAGGAGGTTATGAGTTCCTCCATCCATTATCTTTTCTTGTGCCAGGATCCGTCTTGGTGTTTGCCTTATCACTTGTAGGATAGGGATAATAACATCTCTAGTGTGAGTGAAAGCAGCTACAGTTATCATTAGACTATGGATAACTTCAAGAACCTGGATAGCTCGATGAACTGTCTTCATCATTCTTGTTGCAAATTCAACGGCTACCATGTGGGATTTATCAATCCAAGAGCTCATAAGCTGAACCAAGCTCTTGACCCTTTCTGCCTCGCCAACCGATTCAAGAGGAAGTGCTTGTAAAGGAGATACTGTTGGATCCTGACGTCTCAAAGGCTGATTGAGATGACTAAAATAGCCTCTCCAAGCACCGACTTCTCTCTCAGGCTTCTTATTCTTTTCCATTTCTTCTTTAAGTTTGTCTTTAAGTGCTTCAAATGAATCGGTTGCCTCTTCCATCGCTTGTTCGGTGGTAAGTGGACCAAGCTCAAATGTTTCTAAGTCATACTCATCTGCAAGAATCTCACCCTCATACTTATCCACTACTGGTGTAGCTATTTGCAATTTCCTGGATCCTGTCTCATCCCTTATTACCTTGGACATCTTTGTGGCCTTCTTCTTTTCCATTGTCTCTTGAGAATTTCCTATAAGGCTTTCTAGATCAAATACATCTTCTTCCTCTTCAACCACAACTACCCTTGTCAGTCTCTCTTTTAACCAGTCCGGAATGGCGGATCTTGTTTCTCTTACTTGTATTTCTTTAAGCAGTGGTCCATCCTCTCGGAAAGGAGATGTTGCTTCATCATCATTCTTCTGTTCATGTAGCTTATTAACATCAACTTGAGGAGATCGACTTGATGAATGTTGAGGCGTCTGTTCCTTTTCTGGCTTGTCATCTTGTACCATGGATTCCATAGATTCATCAACTTCAGGTACCATCTTCCCTTGACCTTCCCCTTGGCTTGCCTTCTTTTCATGGCGAGAAGATGTGCTTGATGGGTGACCAAGATTGGCTTCTTGCTTCTTCTTGGAAGGTTCCCTTTTCTTAGGTCTTTCTTTCCTCTTTGCACCTCTAGGATGAGAAGTGTTCTCACTCACGCTTGCTTCTCCTTCTTGTGGTCTTGCCTCCAAAGTAAAAGTCATTGATACATTCTGCTCCCTCAATTTCTGATGCTGTACATCCACCCATCTGCAAGTACACGATAAGACAGGAGCCATCAAAAATCTCAAGTCTAAAACCTCGGGCTCATTCCAATCTATCTTCACTGCTTTGTCTTCCTTCTCATAAGATGACTGGAGGTATCTACCATTATCCTGGGCTTGATCAGCTACTCTATAAACCTTGCATTTCCTGATGAAATCTAAGGGTAGCCTGGAATGCATCTTTCTTTTAACCTCTAAATCACTTGGGAGATTCATCCAAAAGTCCTCCACCTGAAACTCATGTTTGTACTTTTTGCCGATTGTCTCCTCCATATAACCGTGAGGATCAAAATTCTCCCGCGAGGCAAAGGATGTGAATGAATATAAAGATAATTCCTTCTTTGCATCTTCCGAGGCTTGAGTGTTAGGACATACTTCAAGTGAATTCCCTAGTGTGATGGGCATGGGAATTCCATTTCCATGTTTGTGTCTGGATGCCTTTGCATAAGCTACCAACTGTCTAGTCACCTCAAGTAGCACTATCCTATTTGTCGGATACCTCGGCAACATGTAGGGAGGTGAAGGACACCCTTGAACTCTGATATACGTAAACTTTTGAAACTGGATGAACCATGCACCATACTTCTTCACAAGCTCTCGTGCATCCAGAGATAGTCGATTGTGAATCCCACCTTGCAATATCCTAGTAATGTTCATTGTGAAGGTGTCATTGACTAACTTGTAGTCACTTCTAGGCGGATGATGCAGATGAACATAAGAATCACAAACTCTCATTTCCCCGGGTCCTCTTCCAATCACTCCTCTGTGAGGTAGCCCTGCATACTCGAAACTCTTGATTAAGGCATACATAACATATGAGCTCATGTGGAATGATTTGGTGGGTCTTAGTCTTCTCAATTGCACATCCAGACAATTGCTAATAATTCTTGCCCAATGAAGCATTCCTTTCCCTTGGACTATCATTTGAATGAAGAAGAACATCCACTTTTCGAAGTAAAAAGCTTGAGGAGTCCTTGTAACTCGATTGAGCAAAGTTATCAAATCTCTGTATTCCTCCTGGAAGTCGATCCTATGCGGTGTATTGGGAATCTTGTTCAGGCGAGGCCGACTTTTGAGCAACCAATTCTTATTGATGAGGTTCAGACACGTATCGGGATCATCTTCATAGATTGACTTGGCTCCTTCTAAGCTTTTGTAAATCATATCTTTATGTTCTGGAAGATGAAGAGCTTCACTTATAGCTTCCTCTGAAAGGTAAGCTAAGATGTTCCCTTCCTTGGATACGATCGTCCTTGATTGTGAGTCATAGTGGCGGGCACACTCGATCATCAGCTCATGACACTTGACTGCGGGAGGGAAACTTGCCGCCTTGATGATGCCACTTTCAATTATCTTCTTCGCAACAGGTGATGGCTTGCCAATGTAGGGGACCTCTCGAAACTTCTTCACATTGAAGTTTCCTAAGTTGGTGTCTCCGATATTACTCCATTTGGACACGATCCTGGTCTCCAATTCGTCATTCTTCTGATCTTCTTTGATGAGAGCCGGGCGACTAGTAGATACTCCGGCCTTTGGAGTCTCCATCTTGATACCTACACAATATTTCAAAATTAGTCCTTAAGCATTAAAGGGTAGAAAATAAGACTCAAAAGGAGGATTTAAGATATTAATTAGGAAATTTCATGATAAATCTAGAATTATCATTTCCTAATTAACTAATCAACACTTAGACTTTCCTAAAAAATGCCCAAAAATCAAGTCTTGAATAAGGATATTAAGATAATTTTGCCATACCTCCTCTTGAGTACTCAAAAAAAACTTGAGAATGATGAAAGAAAACTAGACTTTGATGGACAAGGCCTAGGTTATAGTCCTCCCTTGGATGGATTGCGCCTCCTCTAGCTTCAAAGGAATAAATTCCACCCTCCTTAGTATCCACACTTAGTAGAAATTCGCCTCAAACATGCTATAGTTCGCTCCTCAAATTCGCACTTCAACTTCGCATTGAAGAAGGGATGAATGAATGATTAAAATTTGAACAAAGCATCCCCATTATATAGAGCGCTTAGCTCTTGTTTCCCCAAGGCCGACTTGCCAATAAAGAGGTAAAAAATAAATAAAACCTTTAAAAAAGGTGGGCCGACTTGCCAAATAAAGGCAAAATAATGCCTTGAGCGCTCAACTTGTATTTTTTAATTTTTAAATTAATTTTAATGCCTCCAAGGTGGAATTCTTTATTGTTTCAAGGCTTAAAAATTAATTTATTAAATTAAATATGCCTCTAATTTAATGCGAATTTAATTTAATCTTTTCAAATGCCTCGAATTTAGCAATTTTGGGAGATTTGAGGAATATCAACGCTTGACTAAGGTATCAATGAAGAATATCAATAATTTCGCCCTGGACCCTTAGCAAGGGTCAGGAGCGACTTTTCAAATTAGGCCTTGAATACCTCATTTTTACACGTCCAAACTTCACCTAGGCATCTTAAATGGCATCTTTTACTGGAGTTTGAGTTTGATTTCACTTGAATTTTGGAAGAAAAGTGTATTTAGGGTTTTTTCGCCTTGGACCCTCAGCAAGGGTCAGGAGCGATTTTTCAAATTTGCTCTTACTCCTCCATCATTTAGCTCCAATCTTTTCACAAGGTTAAGCAAGGATCTTCTTCATTCATTCCATGCATGCTTGGTTTGCTGTTGTTAGGCAAAATAGGTGTTTGAAAGATTTTCGCCCTGGACCCTTAGCAAGGGTCAGGAGCGAATTTTGCAATTTTGACTAAAAAATCCTCATTCCTTCATCTAAAAACTTCTTCACTACGCAAGACCATGTTCATTTCGCCTTTCAAGATGCCTTTGATACTTCATCTCAATCAAACCAAGCAAGAAAATCCTCCTTCCAAGCTTTTCGCCCTGGACCCTTAGCAAGGGTCAGGAGCGATTTTTGCAAATTATGCTCAATCCATCATCATTTTTGTTGAAACTTTCATTCATCACTAGGTAATGTCCTTCCTCATCGATTCCATCCAAGTTTGCTTTGTTTCTACAAGGTAAAATAAGAGTTTTTCAAATTTTCGCCTTGGGCCCTTAGCAAGGGTCAGGAGCAATTTTTCTTTCCTAGCCCAGGATATCCTTGCCTTAGCCAAAAAAACTAAAGAGAAATAGGTTGACTTTGCAATTTTCGCCTTGGACCCTTAGCAAGGGTCAGGAGCGATTTTGAGTTTTTGAGCAAATTCTTGATCATTCCAATTTCGAACCACTTCCAAAGCATAGAACATCATGCCTTACTCCCCTTTGAGTCTTGAGAACCAAAATATCATCTCGGAATGCAAGGAAAATAGGAAGATTTGGAAATTTCGCCCTGGACCTTCAAAGAGGGTCAGGAGCGATTTTCCCAATTGGCATCAAAATTTACATCCTTAGCAATCCAATTCCACTTCAAGGCAATTCAAACATTATTACAATCTTATTCTTAGCCAAGCTTTGCTCAACTTTGGAGAAAAAGGTTAGATTTTGGATTTTTCGCCCTGGGCCTTCAGCAAGGGTCAGGAGCGAATTTTGCTTATCTAGCTTGTTTGCTTCTTGTTGGCCCTTCAGATTATCTTCAAAGGATAAAACATACCTTTTCAGATCCACTCCAACCATAAAAAATCATTTTGACTTTGCAAGAAAAGGTGTTTTTGAGAATTTCGCCTTGGACCTCCTGAGAGGGTTAGGAGCGAATTTTGCAATTTTGACCAAAATGTTTCACTTTTCGCCCTGAAACCTCTTTGCCAAGTAAGATCTCACCCTGTAATATGCTATGAATAGGATTTTATGTCCAAGAAAGGTAAAATAATGTGTTTATAAAGAATTTTGCCCTGGACCCTCAGCAAGGGTCAGGAGCAAAATTGCCTTTCCTGGGCAAAACTCCTTCATACCTTCATCTTCAAACAAGTTTGGGGGCTTCATCATGTTCATTTTGCCATTCGCCACGCTTCTGACATCTCAATTTGACCAAACAAGGCTAGAGATGACTCCAATGGAAATTTTCGCCCTGGACCCTCAGCAAGGGTCAGGAGCGATTTTTAGGTTTTCAACAAAGTCTTTCATCTTTTCAAGTTAAAACTTTCTCAGGTGGGTAAGGGGAGTTGTTCATTTTCCATTCATGTTCAAAACTTGATCTTTTTTCACTGCAAAATGAGGAAAATTCAAAATTTCACCCTGGGCCTTCAGCAAGGGTCAGGAGCGAATTTGCCCCTTTTGCCCAAAATTCATCATTTTTCATGTTTTCAAACCCTCAATTGCATCAAGTGACGTCCAATCTTCCTTCCGGGAGACCCTGCACAAAAACAAGTTAGCCAAAATCAGTGACAAATAAACTTAAGCAACATTTTCGCCCTGGACCCTCAGCAAGGGTCAGGAGCAAAATCCTCATTTTAGGCTAAACTGCTTAAAATTTAAGTCTCAAACCACTTCACAAGGCAAAGTCAAGTCATTTTCAAGGCCAGGAACCAGTTAGCAAATCCTCTCAAAACCAGAAATTGTGTTTAGAATGAAGTTTGCCTTGGACCCTCAGCAAGCTTTAGGAGTGAATTTTCTATTTCAGGCATCATCTTGCTCTCCAAACATCGATCAAAAACTCTCCAGGCAAGAACACACAAATTCACCCTCAAACATGTCATAACTTAGTCAAAATTGTGAAGGAAATTCAGTCTACAAGGAATTTCACCCTGGACCCTCAGCAAGGGTCAGGAGTGAACTTGACATTTTCAGGGTCTTGATCCATTTCATTCCCCATTTAACTTGGCCGACTAGATTCCCTTTCTTCACTGACCACGTTTAGCTAACTCAGACTTAGAAACAAACTGGACCTTACCCAAAAACCCCTATTCAATCTAGATCTGACCTGAGACCTGTCCTATCCCTGACCTAACCAATTTGACTCTCCTGAAAGGTATACCTCATTCTGACAATCTTGAATCTTCAGGCGTACTAACAATTTTCCAAAATTTGGTTAGACTCAACTTTGAACGACACCAAAAAGAACCCCTAAGGATTAGCCCTAATCCAGCTAGCTCAGACAGACCACTCACTCACTCAAAACCCTAAAAGCAGAGAGCAAAACAAGCAAAAGAGAAGGCAAAACCAAAAACAAAAGAGGGGGTCCCCATTCTAATGGGGCGATGTGTGAAATGGTCACAATAGGTTGCAAACCCCTCATTCAGCTTCAGGCCCTTTGTATTGGGCACAAACATTGGGGTGTGACCTATGTGCCCCTCGACCCAAAAACTGCCCCCCTCAGCCCCTCCCATGTCCAAGTTCACATAGCCCACCAATTTCGACAGCCATTTCATTGGTTCCACCATCATTGGCGTCTTACCAATTCAATAGAGATTTCTAGATTTAATAATGTCCTTCCAAATTTGGGCCAGTTGTAAATGTTTGGCCAATAGTAACATTTGGTGAACCTTTATTCTTGGTGGCAATCCCATCAAACTTGGTGATGATTTTTTGTTGATGTTTGTAAAATCTTTTTACATTTTTGCAGCTTTTGAATTTGTAGTACAACTTTAGAGGCTAATATCTTGGGCTTATGACTTCATTTTTTTTTTAGTTGGGTTACTTTTTTTGTGCTCTTTATGGTGGTGTTGAGGTTTCAAATTTTGATGCCGTATTTACAATTTGTCATAAGTGTTGTTGCATAGTTCTTGTTTTGGGAGTTGTTGGGGCCCAGTTTGGGCTCCTTTTCAAGTGCATAATTATTTGTGTACTTCGTAGTGGTGCTATTGGTTTGTATTCACCATGATCAGAAATTGTACTTTCAGTATAATAGCCTTACATTGGCAATTGTAAAGCAGTGAAATCAAAGACCACTTTGCATTTTCAGCAAGGGGCAATTGCATCCACACTAATTATAAAGTGCCCATGTCATATTTGCTTGGTTGCGGGTGTAACACCTCATCTGGGAGCTCAAAAAATAAACAACTAATAACGCAATTCACATAACAAATAATTTTTTTTTAAAAAAAAATTTCTAACTTTACGGATAAATATCTATTCTATGTTCATTTAAAACATCAAAAGAAAGATTCCTATAATAAGCATATATTAATAGTAAGAACACAGGCAAAACACATAAACCCATAAACATGCAAAACATTTGTTGATACACATAAATTTTACATTCTTTTCCTTTTGAAATAACATCAACAACTCTTGAGAACAAATACGATTATGGAAATTACATGTCTCTTCCAACATTCTGGACGATACATTACAAATTACATCATAAAGGTAGACCATCTCATAACCAAGATGTGTAGACTCTGAAACATAAAGAATAGGTCCACTTAGTCGCTCACATGCAAGTCCTCTGAAGTATTCCCAATGGGTGGAAAAAGCTTCACCACCTAACCATGTGGAACCTGTAGGCCCACCCACCGAGCTAGGAGATAGACACAAGGCCCCAAACACAAATAAATAGGCTAGGGAAAATAAACATAACATGCATACTTCCAAAAGATAGAAAATACCATAACACAAGACCATCAAAGGAATCTAAAGAAACTCCTAGAGAGTTTCACATAATATTGACACAATAGGCAACTAGAACACACAAAAGGGAAGAGTGTCATCACATAGTCTTGACATGGGTTATCCTGGTAGTCTCTCTAGACCTTGACCCCCATTCGACAACTCGTGGAACCATACATTCCTTTCGTGAAGACAAGGTAATGCATGATCTTGCCAGCTCAATATCTCAACAGATGGCTAGGCTTGCCAGCTCCACGTCTCAACAGATGGCCAAGCCTTCCCATTATCATCCTCTGCCTATACGAGCACACAAGGCATGAGCGGGGCACATAATTATCTTGTTAATGTGTAACCCAACCCAAATTTTATTAATGTTCACACTTATTACAAAACTCACCTATGGGTTACCCTGGTAGCCACATCTGGGCCCTGACCTCGATAGTGAGCCACTCCCCCTAAGTGTACCTAGCTAACCTATCACCTAAGGTTTAGGTAAAAATTCAATCCACAAATTAAAGAACCAACATAGAAACAAAATCAAACTTGCTTACAAAACTAAATTATGAATTCCATGCAAACCAAAATCTTGCAAATAACAAATACAATGCTATGATAAATATAATTCAATCAAACCCCCAATTCCCCCTAATAATTGTTTAAAATCAAATTACATAAAGCAAGAGTAAAATGAATACCTATTTGAAAACCTGTGAAAGAAAAAGAGAGAAGAGAATGTGGATGATGAATTTTGAAACACAAAGTCTTTTCAAACCAGCAACCAAGCCTTCAAAACAATCAAGCTCAAGAAACTCCAATCGTGCTTCAAAGAAAGTCTAATATTTGCAAATTCCTGTCCTCAAATTTCCTCCCCAAAAATTCGAAAAGAAAATAATAATAATCTCCCCCATCAATTCTCATGAAAACCTCGTAAATAGAACACAATTTTCTAAATAAAGTGCACAAAGAAAAGCAAAAACCCTAAACCTAAAAATATTAAATAAATAAATAATATTAAATAACATTAAATAAATTCCAAAATAATAACAATCCCCATGAAAACAATTAAATAATATTAACAAATAATAAATCACCAATTACAAATCTTCTATAAAAAGTGGACTCCTAAAAAATCGGAAAAAGAATAAATAAGTAAATAAATAATTAAAATATAATTATCCACAAAATAAGACAACTAGTTTCCCCTTAGATCGAACAATTAGTTCCACCTCAAAGCAAAATAAATAATAAAATATCCACTTAAACATTAAATAATAAACAATAAACAATAAATAATAAGCAATAAATAATAAACTTCAAATAATAAATAATAAATCACAATAATAAATAATAAACAAGAAATAAAACAACAATAAATATTAAACAATAAATAATAAATGTACAACTTGAGTTGGCCTAGTGGTGGAGAACTTGTGTTCTTAAAAAAGAGGTCACAAGTTCAAATCCCACAAGGGGGTAGGGTATGTACATCTTATTGGCTTCAGCGCATTATCAATTTAAAAAAAAACACAATAAATAATAAATAATAAACAATAAACTAATAACTAATAAATAATAAATAATAAATTTAATAAATAATAAACAATAAATAATAACCAATAAATAATAAACAATGAATAGTAATCAATAAATAATTAAATAATAAATAATAAATAATAAACAATAAATCATAAGTCATTTTTTAAATAAATCAAAATTACATTTAGAGTCACAATAACCCTTAATTAATCATTAATTTAATATACAACACAAACTATAATTTATATTAATACACTCAAACAAATAATAAAATAGTGCCAACATCTAAACAAGACTCACCACTGACAATTGGGTAAATATTGTCCACATGACAAATTTGATGGGGTGTTAAGAAAATTACATAATTGTCCCTAAATTAGGACAATGGCTAGGGTTGGGTATAATTTGTGATGTAATAGAGGGCGAGAACTAATATTCGATCACCTTTTCCCTATCTTTCTCATAGGGTCTTCAAACTTAACAGTCAGCCGTGAACTTCTTGACCTAGCACATGAAGATGCTAGGTTCAATTTTGAAGAGAGACATTACCCTCTCCACCCTTTGCTGCAGGACCTAATTCTACCATTAAAACTACCTTAACACTTCCCATCCCACCTGGTCTAACTTACAGCAAGGTGGAATGGTGATCACTCACATCTTGGACTCTCAACCTCACAGACCACTTGGGTTCTACGCTTCCTGTCGTAGTAATGACATGGACTCTTATCTTCCTTACTACTCGAATACAGACAAATGCAGAACAGATTAATTCATAACATCATTAACATAGCATGAAATATTCCTATTGAACGAGACCCAATAGGTCGAGCAAATAAGAACAGAAAGAGAATTCAGGAAACACTCATGATGAGCAGCAGAAAATGAAAAGACTTTTTTCATTCTCCCTTCGAATCTTTCAGCAGTGAAAATGTAACCATCAACAACATCCCTTGCCTCATAGGTTTCGAGGCAAATAAAAAGAACTTAAGATTCTAGACACCAACAGTCATACCATGACTGTTGGTGTTCCAATTACAATCGACAGAGCATCTTTGCATTCTAAAACAGACCCTACAAGAAACATTATTGAAGAAATACAAAATGGTCACCATGGACCTTTATTCAAACCAAAATCAAAACCCTAAAACTTGTACGACACACTCAAACCAAAATGATGACAAGTCGGTGCTCCTGCACCATACATCCAGAGAGGAAAAGATTTCATCCTCCTGATGAAATGATGTCTTCAACTTTTACTCCATGCTGATTAATGTCTGCTTCAAACATCTAGGTTGCATCTTTATTTGGTAAACCAAGCCATTTGACCAAGTACTTTTTATTTTTGATTTATTTTTAATTTTTTAATTTTTTGATAAGTGCTATTCTTAATGGGGATAGCTCTCTATATTGATTTCAAAAAGGTATTACATAGAAAATTATACATACCAAGCCTTTCCATACACCAAACATTTCTTTACCACACACAAAACATCTCAAAACCGTACTCCAAACATTTCTAAGCCACACTCCTATCTTATAACTTGACTGCACAATTCTACTATCATATAAAGCAAAAAATAAGGCAGCTTATAGAAGGAAGTGCAATAGCTGCGACACCAGTTCGCCGAGCCTGAACAGGGACTCCGCAGACTCCTCTGTAATCCACCAGTCTACGTCACTCTTAAGCTGCCTGAACTCTGTCAAGTCCCCATTTCTCACCCCGTTTCTGATTAGAGGCCAAGCATTTTCCACAAATCTCCTCCTCCTCTTTACTGCCTTTCTCTCCTTTTCCTCCTTTTCTTTTGAATCAAAATTGTCTGTATCTACCCCACCTTGCTCAACAGACTCACCCTGTAGATCTTCCATCTCCGAATCATCATCCGACTCAGAGGAGTAGTATGTTGATGGGTTGAAGTATAACTGCAGAATACTTTCCTTCGTACCATCATGTAGTTCCAGCAAGGCATCGATGACTGCATCTCCATTCACTGGTTTCACAAAACCCCCAATCAGCTCTAGACATCTTTCCTTCGACTCCAGAACATCCACTACTGGGGTTAACACAACCTCATAAATAAATCCATCACACCAGTGCCTTTCCAGATTGAGGGAAACATCAATCATCTCCAAAATGACCGAATAAATTTCCTCCTCTGTATTGAATAAATCCAAACATTGGTTTTCTACGGACACTTCACAGTGCGTGCAACTCAAAGCTGTTATTTTTAGGTCAGACTGATAGCAATGAACAAAAAACAACACAATGCACACACAGAACACAAGAGTACCTTGTGAAAACCTCCCTCTTGGAGGTGAAAAACCCAACAACAAATTTTAATCTTTATTACATAGAAACATAATGTAACATTACAATTTTGCTTCAGCAGCAGATAACTTAGAACAGCAGAATGTTGACATGAAACTAGGGCACAAACAATAGCATTAACTTATCTGCAAGGTCTCAGAAGTCTGTTTGCTGTCGTGCACAGATTATGCAAGTCAATTTGCTGACCAAGGATGCTGCTCTCAAGGATGTTGCTCTAAGACTTGCAGTTCATGAATAATGGATCGCTGCCTCTAGAGAGATGAATCACAGAAGAACTTCGCTGATTATATGTTGGAGAAATTTGCTAGTCTTGTAGAGATAATTCGTTGTTGTAATGATTGTGTTTAATGCCATACAATTTACTTGTTTATATACTTGACTTGAGGTTTCAAGTTAGCAAGTCGGCTTGCTTATATATTTTATATTTTACAATTAAATTGCTCAATAGGTCCTGCCTCATAATGAAGTTATTACACGTTACATTATGTTTGCTTAACCACCCAATTTGGGTCCTGCCTTAGAACACGTTACATTATGCTTATACGCCCAAATAGGGCCAGCCTTATATGCGTTTAAGTGTGTGAATAATAATCAAACTTTAATTGTTTTTAGCAACATTAAAGTTTGATGATCTGGGCTAGCATAATCCGAGCTAGCTACTAATTTCAACAAAAGCTACAAACGGCACCATCCTAATGACTGAACCTTTCTCCCTATTTACTCCTTAACCTTCTCATTGCTGATTCAGGGTTTGGGAAGATCTATAAATCAATATAGGCGTCGACAATTCTTATCTCTTTGTCCAATACTCTACAAGTCTGATCAGTGTCTAATCTAAATCTTTGCCACTTGATTGCAATCCCTCCTGCTGTCAATTATATGACAATTACATCCTGCATTTTCGAAAAGACATGTCGTCCTTACCTGCTTAGATCTTCAAAGAAATGTGGCTTAAGAGATCGATGCTCCCTTTTTTAGACTCAACCTGTGACACAATCACCTACTCCTACCACTAGCACAGATAGGATTAGTACTTCACCCTCATGGGGGTAGAGCAGACCTATCCTTCAGGATTATCATTTCAAGCGCCTCCGAAATATTTTGTATATTTATCTTAATCCATTTCTCCTTGGTTTCAACTCCCATATTGGCCAGATGATCTGCCACTTTATTACCTTCTCTGAGGGTGTGACTTAGACCATATTTCCCGATTTTGTCTAGTAGACCATTAATTCTAGGAATTAGCTTCCAATTTTTGAACTTTCGCTTTATCACCCCGTTTATGACAATCTGTGAATCCCCTACTATGATCACTTTAGAAAATCCTTTTTCTGCACAAAGTTCCAATCCTACCTCCAAAGCTCTAATTTTTGCGTCATTATTGGTACATTCCCCAAGATTGCCATATATACCTTGTAAGAAGCATCCTTCCTCATTTTTAATGACTACACCTTGCCTTTCCAGGGTTGCCTCTGCTAGTGCCATCAAAGTTGAGTTTTATCCATCCCTTTTCGGGCTCCCTCCATCGAACCTTCTGCCTGTCCACCTTCATGTCCCTCTTCTGCAACTGTCCAGACTCTTTAAGTGACCATTTAGATTCCATCGCCTTGTCCCAATTCGTGAACCTTCTAACTTGTTTTTTCTTTAGGTTCCAATTAACTACTTCCTTTATGGCTTCTTTAATCTTAGTCAATAATTTGTCCTTGAGTAATGCACACTCCTTGAATATTCTTCTATTCCTTTCTTTCCACACGTGCCATACTATCAAAGCCGAAGCTACTAGCCAAACATCCTCCCATTTGGAATTGAAACATTTAGGCCATGAGCTAAGGAAATCCTTCATCTCTCCATTCCTGACCGTTTTCAGATCAACCACAACCATTTTTAACAAGAGCTTGCCATCGGACAAGTAAACAACAGATGATTGATTGATTCCTCATCCCTCCTACACATGACACACCAACTTGGTCCGACAATGCCAATGGATTTTTGCCTGTTCCCTATCAATAGTTTGCCGTGTAAAGCAATTCATAAAAATGCACCTGCCTTGGGGTAAGTTTCTATCATGCCAGCATAGTCTGTATGGCCACCACGGGTTCCTCAGCCTGTGCCTTTGCACTTCATATCCCCACTTAACTTTGTATTCTCCTGATTTGGAAGCACACCACAAAAGTGAATCTTCTGCCGCTGAACAAAACACTAGCCTTTGATTCAATAAAGATTTCAATTTGGCACATTGCTCTGAATTCCCTATATTAATGTTCTTCCACCTAACTCTATCACCCTCATGACCTCCTCCTTCCATATAATTGACTACTTTTTCTCCAACACATTCCTGAACTTGTGAAATCCAGTTGTGATCTTCGAACAACTCAACCAAGGATCTCTCTCCTCCCCAAGAATCGTACCAAAAATTTGCTTTTCTACCATTCCCTATCTGCCATGTTAAGTGATCAGTGATGAGATTTCTGCCTTCCCAAAGAAAATTCCTTATTGTAGATCCTTTTTCAGCATTTGCCACCGTAAAAATTTTGTCTGCCTCCTCTGAGTCCAAACATTTACTTCTCATAATTCTGCATCACAATCTCTCTGGATACTTGTACATCATCCATGATAATTTGGCTCCAAGGGCATTATTTTGTAGCTCCATTTTCTTGAGTCCTGCCCCACCATCCTCCTTAGAAAGGCAAGCAGTATCCCAATTGATTAGAGGGATTGTTCTTTCCTCCTTTGCTCCTTCCCAAATAAATTTCTTTAACAACTCGTCAAGCTTGCTGCAGGCATAACTCGACATCTTAAAACATGACATACTGTAGATTGGAACTGCCAAAAGGACTGACCTGATCATCTGAATCCTACCCGCTTGCGAAAGCCATCTATTCTTCCACAACATGGATTTTGCTTTGCAATTATTGATTACTTCCTCCCAAATTTGAGTTTGCCTAACCCCCGAACTAATGGGGGCCCCCAAGTATTTAAGCGGAAATGATCCAATCTGTAATTTTAATTTATTTGCTATCTTGGCTTGTAGATGCTTATTTGTATTCAAAAAATAAATCTTAGATTTCTCCTTATTCATAAATTGACTCGAGGCGGCTGCATAAACATCAATAGTATCCTTAATAACCATAGCTTCTTCCATCGATGCCGTTCCAAAGAGCAGAGTATGATCTGCAAATTGAGAGTGAGTTATAGGCTCAATTTGCGGAAGAATTCTAATACCCCTCCACCTTACCCGCCTGTTGTGATTTTTGATGCTTTTACTCAAAATTTCCACCACCAACACAAAAAGAAAGGGAGACAACGGATCACCTTGTCTCAAACCATTAGTAGCCTCAAAAAAACCACAAACCGAGCCATTAACCAATATAGAGAATCTAATTGTTGAAATGCAAAAAATGACAAATTCTATCCACTTTTGATCAAACTCGAATTTCCTTAAAACATTGATAAGAAAACTCCTAATGACCCTATTGTAGGCTTTAGATACATCTAATTTGACAGCCATACCTTTCATTTTTCCTTTGACCATTGAATGCAAAACTTCTGACACTAGCACAACACTATCTATGATCTCTCTTCCAGGATTAAAGCCATTTTGGTTTTTGGAAATCAACTTAGGGAGAACCTTCTTCAATCTATTGGACATCACCTTAGCTATAATCTTATAGATAGTATTGCATAGAGATATAGGCCGATAATCCGCCATTGTTATACAACTTTGTTTTTTTGGAATCAGTGCTATCATCGTGTGGTTAATAGCTTTAACAAACTTCCTCCTCTTCCTAAATTCCTCAACCACCTTCCAAATGTCATTTCCCACAAAATTCCAGCATTTTTGAAAAACTTCCGTCGTAAAACCATCCGGTCCAGGGGCTTTTTGAGGGTGGAGAGAAAATGTAGCTTCTTTCACTTCTTTGAGAGAATACAGACTAATTAGCAAGGAATTGTCCTCCTTTGATACCAAGTTTGCTATAGAATAGTCCACCAAAGGATAAACCCAGACGCGGAATCAACACCTCTACCCAGGACCTCTTCGAAATGATCAATGTCCGCTCTTTCAATTTCCTTTGAGGACACACACCACCTATCACTACCGTCTTTGATGGCAGATATCTTATTGAGAGATCTTTTCGCCTTTACTGAAGCATGAAAAAATTTAGTGTTAGTATCCCCTTCTGCAATCCACATCAACTTTGGACAAATATCATTTTCATGAGTATCATCACTTATTATTTTTTTATCTTCCATAATTTTATTATATGGTGGTTTTGAAAAATTTAGGTCATCTTTAAAAGTACCCTTTTCCTCCTTTTCTTCACACAGTATTCTTGAATGTATATTGTTTTCAAAAATATTCTGTGAAAATAATTTATCCTTCTCTTTATGTGTTGCCTTATTGTTTCGAATAATTTCATTATGAAGTATCTCTAAACCATTTCTAGGCAAATTTCCTTCTAATTCTCCAAACAATGGAATTGAATATACAAGCATACCTTTGTGGAAATTTTCCTGTGGTCCGTCACATAAGATATTATTTGGTGTACCATAGTGGTGTCTTTCACAAAATGTAACTTCCTGAAAGTCATCATCCGCCTTATCAACATGGTAACAATTCTTATTAGCGACATCTATTGAAATCTTTTCCTGTACATAAACTGTATGCAAACCTGTTTCATCGTCATTGTTTGGACGGATCATAGTCACTTCACAAAATGGATTAGAAATTGATTCATATCCAAAACATATTTTCTCGTATTTTTCTGGAATATCATTATCCAAAAAATTTGGAACATTTGAAATTTTTTTTGTAAACATATTTCTTTCTTCAAATATCTTATCCTCCTGAGAGCTATTTGCCATTTCAATGAATACCTCCTGCATATACATTGATTTATTAATCTTTTTATTCTTATGGATTGAGAAAAAAATTGGACCATTTTTTTCAACATATTTATGGTATTCAATATCTAATAAATCTGAAATTTCTTCCGCACTGAGAGATTCCTCATTTTGATATTGCATGTTGTCTATTTCTATACAGGTCTCATCAACAATGGATTCTTCTTCAATCCGATCCAAACTTCCCTCTTCATTAGGGTTTTGTGTTCCCTCTGTAGATTTCATCCTGCATCCATTATCTTCTGCAACTATTTCATCATGTAGATACATGAGCAAATTGTACAACTGAGAGTCATACCCTAACTTATATATTTTATTTAATAACTCATAAAATGGAGGCTTGACATCTGAAGGTATCTTCTGATAAATATTGAACATCCTCATGAAGAAATCTACTGCAGATTCATCTTCTTGTTTCTTAATATTTAAAAATTCATCCAAGGGAGACACACAGAATTCCGTTTCCATAGTGTATTCTTGGTCTTCCTGTAGCTCATAGCACATGCTTCCTTCTTCACCTGCATCATGAAACACATCAAGGAATCATTGCTCCAACTCCCTCCATGATGAGATGCTCTATGTAGGGAGTGATTCATAGGCTTCTCTTGCATTATCCTTCAATGTCCTGACGAATAATTTCATCACATAATCTTCTGCATAAATCTCATAATCCTTTACGAATGTATAAAATGAACCCAAATGATCAAGTGCTAATTCATCATATTCCCCATGGAATTTTGGTACAAGTTGTGAAAGCTTAGGGAACAACTTGTTTGGGATACATTGAAAGCTTCTGAGATCCAATGGCCTGATGCCATCTGGAATAAATGGTTTTCTTTGAAACATTCTAAAACAAAATTGCTATTTCTTTCAAAAAGGAAAATTTTCATCTCTTTCTAGATCTTCCCCCTTAGTAGAATCATCAATTGAAATAGATCTTGTTATGTAGAATAGAGTCGCCACCTCTTGTGGAGGAAAATATTACTTATTGATCTCCCGGGTTCTTCCTTCCAGTAGAGCACACCTTAACAGAGATTCTGGAATTGAAATTCTGTAGACAACTCCCCAGCAGAGTCGCCAATCTGTTGTGTGACTCAAATGGGGAAAACAAAACTTATCAAATCTTCAATGAAAAAACACTAGAGCTTCTAGGTGAATGTCAAACTATGTATGACAACTCCCCAACAGAGTCGCCAATCTGTTGGTTTCCAAAACCACAGATTGAAAATCAAAGGGACTTGCCAAATCCCTAACTGATCCAATCAACCTTGGCCAACGAACAGGATTGGTCAAAAACCAAATTCCTTTGCACTTCAAGCTTCACTAGACCTAGTCAGGTATACCTTAGACTCCAAAGCACAAAGAGACTTATTTATAGTGAATTTAAACTTTGTAAACTAGCAATTGCAAGGATGGCAAAATGTTTCCTGCAATTGTGCTTTATTATGTGCTTTTAACTTGCTTTAATTTGAAAACTTGAATGTAATTAATAGTGAATGAATGCTTATAAAAGAATGCTGTTGGAACCTTAAGTAATTATGAAAGAACAATATTGGTAGGAATAAGAAGTATGTTTCCCTGATGAGGACCTTATGCACACCAAATTTACTCACAAAAAACTAACAATAGACCAGTGCCTTATCTGACAATTTATATGTTACTTAGTGGACGAATATTTGTAATCAACTTCGGAGACAGTTTGAAAAACTCACAAATATGCAAGACTATCACTGCAATGGTTTCATTATGTGTTGCAAGAATAACAAAAACAATTATGTTTCTTACACAACAACATGTGATGGCACACTGCAGCAAATCTTAATTAGATTTATCGAAAGAACTTGATTCATCAACACCATGTAACATAAAATGATCTGAAGATAAAGGCAACAAATCTTATATATTAATTTTGGAATAAAAAGATATACAGAAGCTACAGACTCATAGGTATTTCATGATGTTCTTGCTTGCACAAAAATAACTTCTCATTCCTACAGACTTGCCTTAACATAACACTAGCAGTCCCAACAAGCAGGGTCTCTGAAAGATGAAAAAGTTGTCCCTTCCTTTTTTCTGTGTGACTTCCCTTTTATAAACATAAGGGATATTTGTAGACAGTTTCATTCCCAAAGGACACACCCTTTGGTTTAAGAAATAATTACAAATCAAAACCCTAAAATACATACTAAATAAATGCTTTAATAATGTTCTTTTATTTTCCGCCTTGATAAAGTTCCTTGGCTTGATCGTGCAAATCTTTAAATATTCATTATCATCCAAAGATCTCCTGCACATAAGATAAGCCAACCAAATTCTTTGATTTAAGAATTAATCATATTCTACCCTTGATTAGGGTTTGCCTTCGAAAAATTAATAACCTTTTCTTGGATGTAAATACTTGGTTAGAGTAATCAAAGTATTTCAACCCTTTTGGAAAATATTAATTTACCCTAGTATAGATTTTCAAATAATAACATAAGGTAAAAGATATCATATCTAATATGATTCATAGAAGAATATGCTTCCCTTTTGAAAATGATATCTGTGGACAAATATTCCAATAATGCGATAAGAATACATTTTCACCTTTTAGGGCAACTTCAATTCTTTTGGAAATATTTTATCATATGAAATATATACTTGCAAAAAACCAATCAAACCATTATCCACATGATATAAATGATTTACCCTAATGCATGTGTTCAATTTATTTACTTAGGGTAAATATATTTGATGAAAGAAAATATCAACCATTTGATAATCAAATGTTATTCATTATTGTCAAAAGACATTTATAAATGTAATTCCTCATTATGACAAAATATTTCCTTTTCAAAAGATAATTCAAAGATCATAATAACTTTAAATGTGAAAAATAATAACTTTTCCCTTTTCTATGGTATTTACACGAATGATAAAAATCATTATGAAAATATAATATTCTATTAAATTTCTTAGGTAAAAGATACTTCATGTATATGCAAACTTAAGAAATATAATTCTCTGTTGTTATAGTATCCTGCACAAAAAAAAAAATCAAATACTTTGATAAATTATAAATTTCTAAGGATAGATTTTAGAAATAAAAACATTGACAACATATAGAAATAAAAATATTGACAACATATCCCCTACGAAAAATAATTTTGCCCAAAGAATAATCTAACCCTTTGTTCATGTTAATATCATATCAAATAATCCAGTGATTTTGAAAATAAATCTAAAAGTAATAATAATCACTTTTGATAGTCCTTTTGAAAATACAAAATATAAATATATAAAGTGAATAACATTTGAATGACAAAATATTTCCTTTTCAAAAGATAATTCAAAGATCATAATAACTTTAAATGTGAAAAATAATAACTTTTCCCTTTTCTTTGGTATTTACATGAATGATAAAAATCATTATGAAAATACAATATTCTATTAAATTTCTTAGGTAAAAGATACTTCATGTATATGCAAAGTTAAGAAATATAATTCTCTGTTATAGTATCCTGCACAAAAAAGAAAAATCAAATACTCATAAATTAGAAATTATAAATTTCTAAGGATAGATTTTAGAAATAAAAACATTGACAACATATCCCCTACGAAAAATAATTTTCCCCAAAGAATAATCTAACCCTTTGTTCATGTTAATATCATATCAAATAATCCAGTGATTTTGAAAATAAATCTAAAAGTAATAATAATCACTTTTGATAGTCCTTTTGAAAATACAAAATATAAATATATAAAGTGAATAACATTTGAAATCATTTTGGTTTCAAATCAAAAGAAAAATCTTAAAGGTAAAAATGTTACTAAAATAATTGCTTGGGAAGTATAAATCATTGTACCTTTTGAAAATAAAATCATAAAATGTCACTTTAATAATATTAACTATAGCTTTCAAAAAGTGAAAATAATGTCTTAATAATATTCTTGCACAAACTCATAATTATTTTACCATTTGAAAAAATCAAAATGCAAAGTATTTAATTTAAAATACTTACCTAATGGCAAAATTAAATCATATTACCTTAATCTCATCGGGGTGGCTATGCATTGTCGGGGAAGTACTTTTAAGTTGTGCCGATGCTCGATGAAAAAGAACTAAAATGCAAATGCCTCCATCGGGGTAACTACAATCTATCGGGGTAACACATTTTATGTCTTGCCGATCTCCCAATAGGGTGATTAAAAAGTAATTTAATAAATTGCTTCCATCAACCAAAACTGGGATGAAACTTGTTACAGGTGATTCCAAAGTAGTATCATTTTTTAACAATGCTAGCTCTTTGGAAAATCCATATAGTTCTGATGCTTCTGTGAATGCCACTTTCAATTTACTGATTTGACTTCCACTAATGCCCCTTTTGGCAGCATAGCGGCAAGAATGAAAAAAAAACAGGAGGTTGATTATTTTCAGAATGCTCTGTGATATCGCTGGAATTTCCACCTGTTCAGGCCGTCACTTTCAAATCTGGGTTATTTATGGGCTCACCGACACTTTGAAAACAATAAAAATATCATAAAAAGGTCCTCCAAGGTGAGATATATGGTCGGGGCAATCATTTTAAGACTAAAAACATCATTAATCATTCATATCCAGCTCCAAAAGATGGTCCGAACTGCAAAAACGTGAATGAATTTTTTGCTGCTGTTGTTTATTATCTTCAACTAATCTTTATGAGCTAATTTTATTTCCCACAAGATTTCTTTCATAGCTCAACCTAGCCCTTTCTTTACTGGATCCCAAGTTCGTCAAGATATATTCTGTATGCTTAAATGTCTCAATTTATCATGCATAGGGACAAAACCATTGTGGGGTATTTCAAATCTTCACACCTAATAATCCTCCAACCTTCCTTCACCACATTTTGAATTTTGAAACTGTTATTTCCCATTGAATTAGATTCTGTATGTGGTAAACTTCAAAAAAGGAAAAGCCTGAAGCTCTTTCATCCTTGCTTTCACTAGAATTGATATCCTTTTCCTTTGTGAAATCTTGTTCACTTCCTTGTTATAAAGTCTTCAATCATTTATTAAAAATGATTTAAAAATACATTCTGTAAAAGGGCTTTCTTCGTTAAAAAAAAAACGAAACTTTGATTTCCTTTTGCAATGTATTTAAATCTTTTATTTAAAAGATTTAAATATAAGTTCCACCAAAGATGTTTTCATAGTATTTTAAAAAAAATAAAAAAAATTATTTATTAAAATAATTCAAGAATATATATTCTTCCCCCATCTAATATCGGTATTTAATTCTTTTTGAAATAAACTCATTATTTCTTTTCCCTGCAGGTAACAAGACTATAATTTATGTTAGTTAAAAATATCATATAAACCTTTGTTACCTTGCAACATAAATAATTTAAATAAATAACATTATAATATTAATTGAAGCAAAAATATAATATCCAAAGCCAAACACTTCAAATTAATGTTATACTCTTCAGGAAAATTAAAATAAATTGTAAATAAAATGGATTTCGTAAAAATATCAAACGAAATCACGAGGCTTCAAGATTCCCCATGTCGTCATATAATGATATAGACAATTCATAGGCACGATCCAATCAATGTAATGTTCCTACAAGAGAAAATCATTAATATCCAAATGCACTCATTTTGGTAAAAATTCTAAAAATGTATACTTTAAATTCAAGAAAAGAGCATTTGAGTTAGCTTTATAAAACATATCAAATGACACCGTTTGAATCCGAAATTTGAAACGAAGGTACTTGGATATACACAAAATGCAAAAGAACACCAATATGCATTTACTATCATTTACATGTACAAGCAGACAATATCTAGTTGGCTGCAAATTTGTGGTGAGAACTGATCACAATAGCATGAAATATTTCTTGTAGCAAAAGGATCTCGGTGAAAGGCAGCAAAAATGGGTTTCTAAGGTCCAAGCATATGATTTTGACATAGAATATGTCAAAGGGAAGAGTAATGCTGCTGCTGATGCATTATCTAGGAGACCTTCATCTGCTGTCCTATGTTCTTTATGTGAAGTCTCAGCTGATTGGAAATCTCAGTTGTTGGTAGAGTATTCAAAGAATCAGTTTGCATGTGAGGTCATGGATGGGATTATTCAGGATGAGAGATATTCGGTTGTTGATGATATCATTTACTATAAAGGAAGGATTTATTTAGTACCTGAATCCCCACTTAAAAATCAGATTATGCATGCATTTCATGATTTTCCAACAACGGATATGGAAAAACTTACAGACAAATCAGGGAGATTCTCATGGAAGGGTCTTAAGAGTGATATCCCACAGCATGTGCGTGAGTGTCTTACTTGCCAACAAAATAAAATTGAAAACACACACCCTGTTGGTTTGCTGCAACCACTTCCCATTCCCGATCAAAAGTAGACTAGAATATTTATGATTTCATTACTGGACTTCCCAAGGTCCAAGCGAAAGATGGCATTTATGTTGTGGTGGACAGATTGACTAAATATGCCCATTTCTTTCCTATAGCATCAAATTACACAGCATCACAGGTTGCTGATTTGTTTTTTAGAGAGATCTTCTGATTACATGGTCTTCCAAAGACCATTGTGAGTGATCGTGACAGTAGGTTCATGAGTGCCTTTTGGCAAGAGTTGTTCAAACTCGGTGCTATGGAATTGACTCCCAGTACTAGTTACCACCCTCAGACGGATGGCCAGGCAGAGATTGTCAACAAATGGATAAAGGGGTATCTACGTAATTATGTTTCCGGATAGCAACGTGCATGGGTTCGTTGTTTGTATTTGGGGGAGTTCTGCTATAATACTACATACCACATGTTCATTGAGATGACTCCATTTCATGCACTGTATGGTTATGATGCCATGACGTTCACTAAGTTAGCTTTGGCTGATACTAGAGTGCCTTTGGCTCGGGATTGGTTATAGGAGAATCAGGATATATTAAAATCTCTCAAGAACAATATTCAACAAGCTCAGAATTAGCAGAAGATGTATGCTGATAGGCATCGAGTTGAGAGATTTTTTGAGATTGGGGATATGGTCTTTTTAAGTCTTCAACCTTATAGGCAAAGCTCGGTTGAGGTTAAGGGAGCTGAGAAGTTGAAGCCCAAGTTTTATGGGCCTTATAGAGTGCTGAGGAGAATGGGTGAGGTAGCATATGAGATTGAGCTTCCTCCTGAGAGTAAGATTCACAATGTCTTTCATGTATCATGCCTCAAAAAGGCAATTGGTCAGGGTATTGTAGCATTTCCGGTACTGCCACCGTTGGATGATGAAGGCAAACTGGTTATGATTCCTGTTGAGATTCTGGAACAATGAGAGAGGCATTTGAGGAACAGTGTGATCAAGGAATATTCGGTTAGTTGGAAAGATTTACCCATTAAGGATGCTACTTGGGAAGGAGAAGAGATTCTTAAGCATCCAGCCCTGTCTTTGCTTGTGGGCAAGCAAATTCGGGAAGGGGAGACTGTCATGTCCCCATCTTTTTGATGCAATTCCCACATTGCATTTGATGAATAAAGACACTTAAAAATTTCGTGTCAAAAGTTCATAAGGAAAAGTAACTTTTATAAAGTTACTTTATAAGCCTAAGTTTCTTTTTTTAATAAAGGCTTATGTTTGAATAAAGTGCTATGCGTACCTTTTAATAAAGTGGCCCCCTTTATGTCAACGCCACCCCTTTGCTCAAATCAATTAAATGACATGGCATGGTGGGACCCTTGCCATGTCATTCTTTAAAAGCCTTTAAGCCTTTAAGTTGCGTGGACCCAAAAGATGCCAAGGAAGATGCCTTTGAGTTGGATTCCAATGGGATATTCCATTTAGGGTTATGCCACTCTTTGGAAAAGGTTATTAGACATTTTGGAGGAGAGAATTGGTATTATGTTATTATTTTATTTCTGATTTTCTCTGCTCTGCATCAGCAGCAAAAATTGCAGGTGTTTGGAGGACGTAAACCCTCAGATCTGCATTGGTAGTGGAGGTGTTGTACCCACTAATTTGCCCACGTGGGACAAGGATGTGCCTTGTCTAGACCCATTGGGGGTCAATTTAGCAACAAAACCAGCCCATCAATCACCATTAGATATGATACATCAGTTCTGAGCAGTTTGTCTTGAAATTGCAGCAAGTGTGGGTTTCATAATTGCAACCGTACCATTCTAGGCAGGGCCGTACCATTCTAGAAGGCTGTGCATCAATTTAAAATTAAATGGAGGGTTGTAACTCCATTTCTTGTGCTTGATCTCATTGTTGGGATTAGAAAGGGTAGTGTGGAAGAAATCACAGTCAACTGACTAGATTTGTGATTAGGGTGAGCAAAACAGTGGGAAAAGAAGGTCAAAATTGTGTAATTTTGCCTGGCAAAGGTTGGATTTCCAGCTGGTAATTGGGTTCTTTGCCCAATTTGTTATTGGTAATTCATCTTATGGCAGAATAAGTAGATTGGATCCACTGATCTGCTCTTACACCATCCTTCTCAACTTGTATCCATTTTCTGGATAGCAAACTAGCCTCAAACCCTAGCACTGGATCTTTGGTATGTTTTTTGCTTGTACATGTGAATGTTATTTCACTTCTAGATGATTGTAATCTGCTGTCATATTAAAATCAGAAGCTGATTGCCACCTTTTGATTAAGTTGACCATACTTGCATCAATTTATGTCTTAATAAAGTCACTGTCTTCAACCTTTCCTTAATTCCCTATTAGAGTCACTTGCCTTGGATGTGAATCGGCCTTGGTAATCTGCCAACTTTCATTATTTGCTGTACATCAATTTGTTATCGCTGCTTTAATAATCATTTTGACCTTGTCAAAATTCCTTCAATTGCTGCATATTAGAGTAATAGAAACTGCATATTGGCTTGTTCTAAACTGCTAGAGTAATCTCACTGCATAGTAATCTTCAAGTTAACTGTTCAATCAATGGTTTTACTTATCCTTTGCCATTGCTTGCTATGATAATCTAATGTAGTTACTTGACATCAATGACAACTTTTTAACAATCTTGTCCACACTTGTTTGACATTAATGACAAGAACAAATCCCTTTGACATCAATGACAATATTTCCAACAATCTCCTCCTTTGTCCATACTTGTTCACTTTGTTTGATTATTCTTAGATGTTAATATAATTGCAATATCTACCTTGCTATACTACATAATGCTCCTTGTTATGTGTCTGCTGACATTTGAGTACTTTGTGGATTTTAAATCTGATTCTTTTCTTTCTAGTGCAGTTCGCTGCATGTGTTGTTTCTTTTGGAAAGTTTGAATTACTAATTTTTATCTTGATCCTTGTACATTAATTCTTTCTGCTCATCTATAATTGTAATTATACTGTGATTTTTAAGTTTACTTTTTAAAACTAAGACTTTTGATAAATGCATGGCATATTGACATGATCCTCAAGTCACATTATTACATTTATTTATAAGATTTGTTTAGCTAGGTGTTTGACATAATTAATGAAATATAGGCTGTCTTCAATGGCGTACACACCTGGGAGGGGAAGATTGGCAGCCATGGAAAGGCTTCTGTCAAGTGGCAGTTCGATGGAACCATCATCAGGTGATTCTATGATTTAATATTGTGAAATATTATGAGGGTATTTCTCCTTGTTTCTGTTATTTTAATTAAATGTATCAGGCAATTAGAGGGAAGAATGTTCACTAGACATTACAATTAGAGGGAAAAGTGTTCATTAGACATTTTTTCTTGCTTGCTCGATATCTATTTTCTTGTTATTTCATTGCAGTATGCTTTCTCTTGTCAAGAATGTCTTGTTAGATTGCTATGTGGTGGTATGGGTGTGAACACCTTACCAACATTTTCATGTTTCAGCAGAGGAGGCTATCCGTGAGAGATTAGCAGCTCAAGTTATCCAGAAAGAAATGGATGAGGCAGACGAGGCCAATCTTTTGGAGGAAGAGGGTATCTGTGCTAATGTTCTCTAGCTTATTTTGGACATGTCAAATCTCAATGTTGTTCGAAATTGAATTTTTTTAATTATA
Organism: Cryptomeria japonica; assembly: GCF_030272615.1. Classification (NCBI taxonomy): domain Eukaryota; kingdom Viridiplantae; phylum Streptophyta; class Pinopsida; order Cupressales; family Cupressaceae; genus Cryptomeria; species Cryptomeria japonica. The sequence continues at coordinate 216,069,150 of NC_081415.1, forward strand.
GCCATTGCCTTTTCTCCTTATCTGCCATGTTCTCCCCGATTTTTTCCTTAAACTTCTGTACCAATCATATCTATTGTTTGTGTCATTTTGATTTGAAGATATTTCATGCATTATTATATAGCATTTTTCGTAACTGGCTATAGAATTAAACTTGCTATTAAGCTTGTTTAGGAATTTTTTTTCGCCATGTTCAAGATTTCATAGGCAAAGAACTTCTTTCTATACAAATATAAATTAAAATTAAAAAATAAGAAATTATGAAGTCCTCGAAATTTGAGTGATTGCTTGGGTTTTCTTCAGTTAATATGCTTTGAGCATTATGTGATTAGATTGTCATTTAGAAGTCATTGCTGTCATGAATTCTGATAAGGGTTTTTGAAGAAAAACAAAACTTGAAAATATCGGTTGTTTCTCACTAAATACTTGGTTTTGCAGACATGCATGTCTTTGAATGGAAGCCACTTACAGATCCTCTGAATTTGGTAATAATGCAACCTTTAGTTTTCTTGCCAAATGGTTTTTGTTGTGCTAAACTTATATGGAACAAACTGTATTTTCTGACAAATGTTTCCTTATAACTTCTATGGGTTTGAGGGTTAAGCAAGTTATGTCAGAACAGTAGGAAATTGGCTGTTTAAAATATGGAGAGATGACTAATCTTAGTTTATTTTTATATCCATTAGCAGAATGTTGTAAGTTGGATAGATCTAGCACGTCTTTCCCTATTCATGCCTTGTGCATGCACCATGCATATGCTTTTGGTCTCTTTGGTGCAAGCTTATTCTAGAGTTGTATTGGTTTGTCTCAGATTAATTACATGCTATTTTACCACTTTTTGATCCACAACATTAAGATTGAGCAACAATATTGATACACTACAAAAGTGACAGATAATTGTTAGAGAAAGCAGAGGTTATGATTTATGAATAAGAGCATTAAGGCAGTCATAAGAGTATGGATTGTGTTTTAGGACAAGTATGGTAAGTGATTTCAGTCAATTATATCATCATATTTATTAATAATGACATAATGGTGTGTTGATGTGTGTTTTATGCACATAACATTTCAGAATAAAATACCAAAGTAATTTACCCTCTCTTGAACAAAATCACCTCAGATGCTAAGGATAAGATCAACCATAGATGGCACACTCGCCGAAAACTCGGCGAGTGACAAAAACTCGCCGAGTTTTTGGACCTGGCGAGTAGTAATGACTTCTACTCGCCAGGAAAACTCGCCGAGTTCTTGGCGAGTTTTTGTCAAAAACTCGGCGAGTTTTAAAGAAAAACTCGCCTGGGTTAGCATAACAGCAAAAAATGGCAAAAAATACATGCATTTTTTGTTTTTCTATATGGTTTTGGGCTGAGAAGGGGGAAACTCACTTGGAAGGGCCACCCTGAGAGCCCACTATGCCCTCAAGTAATCGCCGAATTTTTTGGTCTGTCCGTCAGGATTCATATATGGAATATAACATTTAAGTATAAGTGAGTTATACTTTAAGTTATATTCCATATATACTGTCAGGATGTTTGAGAGTGGTTTCGGACCTCCAGGAGTTATAATGCAAAATCTAGTTTTTGGAGGATTCTTCAATTTTCCAGACTTAGTCAAATTTTAGGATCCTTCGGCGATGCCCCTTGACCCCAACTTTGAGTTGAAAGTTTGAAACTATGAGTATGAATGATGAAATTTCAAATATGATGAAAGTTTGAAAGTAGTTTTAGCTAGAGCTGGGGAGAGGAAGTTGTATTTACTTTTGGTTTTACAAAAACTATTTACTATTTTGCTTCCAGCCATCAGCATTTCTCATGAGGATGCGATTTTGTAGACACTTTGCAATCAAATATATCTAGAATCAGCTTGTTTCTTTTGTGTTATCATTTATTGACTCATTGGATGCATCTTCTCATTAAATTTTGCAAAAAAAATGCATTTTTTATTAAAATTAAGCATGTTTTTACGTTGCCGAGTTTTTCGCCGAGTTTTTCCTAGTTTTTCCCGAGTTTTCGCCGAGTTTTTTTCTCAGGGGCTTGGCGAGTCGAGCCGAGTCGCGAGTAGTTCAACTATGAGATCAACTAAAATGATTCCAAGGTTTCTACATGTCAGGTCTTGACGAGTGGGTAACTCAATGGCCGATGTGAATTGCTGTGTTCACTTGGGGACTTACGCAAATGTTAGGATTATGTTCTTCGATCATGAAATATGCAGAATAGGTGTACTGACAACTTAGGATTTAGCAATGTAGCTCTGGACTTAATTCTTACTAAAAAATGGGCAAAAGGAATAGGGTTCAGGAAATCTATTCTAGGCCTAAGAATGTAGGAAATGATGAACAAATCTAGTGGAATCAAACTAGGCAGGGTCTCACAAACAGGTATTGACACAAGCTTAGTGCAATCGTCTAAGATATACTCAAGGATTTTTAGACTATTACCATCACACATTGACACCATCCAAGTTGATGCTTGTCAAAGGTTGCATTATAATTGAAGTTAAGCTTACTCAAATCTCCAGTTGACCACACAAGGAGCACTTACCAGCGGCAAGAGGCTAGTGGTATGGATTAAGGATTCCACACAAATATATTCAACAAATCTTTCACTCAATCTAATAAACATGAAAAAAAATTCTAATCTAAAAATTCTAATCTAACTTGGAGGAATTGAGAACCATGAATGCAAAGACAACATTTGAATAGCAAAATCACCAACAATTGAACAATGATTTAGATTCAAATAGCTGCAGCATATACCAACAATTCTACAAAAAATCTCTCTTACAAATGGGAGACAAGGAGGTATATATAGTCTCCTACAAAATGGATGGCCAAGATTGATACAAGATCAATAGCCAAGATCAAAATTGACGCCACCAACATATGGCCCAATAAAAAGATACCTAGTCATCAAATAGGTAATCTTCTAGAAGATTCCTCCCTGCATCTCTCTCTCTCTTAGCGTACTCCAAGAATCTAGCCAATACAAAATCTAACTCCTCCATGGAAATGCTAGGCAAGGTATCTTTTTGCAAATCAATCACGTCCAGCGAATCCGAGCAAGCGTCCAAAGTGTTCTCCCAATCTGGCATGAGCTTCTGCAAACTATGAACATGAATCAACAAAGAGACCAAGTCATCTATCTGACTCTTCTTCAAAGAGTCCAACTGACAAAAATACATAAGTTTCATCTTGTCTCTTATTTCGGCTAAGTGCAAACCACTAGCATCACTAACATCAACACCCAATAATTCCTCAATTGAGGCAAGGATCTTCATCTGGATGTCCTGAATCAATCCCTCCATCTCCATACAACTCAATTGGGCGTTTTCATAAGTTGATCTCTTCACGGCCAATGAGCAATACCAGCCATAGAAATCGTATCTGTCTCCCTGTGCACAATACTCTCACTGACCAAGGTGGAATTAGGAATCCTCTTCAAAGCCTTGAGGTGTGGAATAGTCTTCTCCTCAATAGGCCGGAATTCTTCCCATACTCCCTCCAAATACTGGATTCTAAACACGAGCCCTGTTGTCCTATCGTATGCCTGGACAAACTGAGTAAGGAAATTATCCGCCTATTTTCTTGCATTCTCAATCCACTTTTCCACCTCCGAGAGTGTATCTCTCGTTGCCTCATAGTGTGAATGTAGTTTATGATCAACTGCAATAGGGGAAATAAGGGTGGGATTCTTACGCCTTATCCCTGCAATATACTCTCTAAGTCTAATATTCTCTTTTCTATACTTTTCTTTCTCTTCAATTTCTTCTCTACCTAACCTCGCGCTGATCGCCTTAAGGTTATCACCAACCTCCTGAAACTCTTGCTCTCTTGATGTACGACCAAGGGCAACTGAAGTAATATGGAAATCCATAAGAGTAGCAATGTCCGCTGTCACGCCTCCAATAGGAACAACAACCTGCGCAATCCGCATTCCTGTCTTATCTCTAGCTATGTGCGACAAAATCTCAACTCTCTTGGTTTCTTTCTCCTTATTGCTCCTAGCTAGGTAATCATCAATGTCATCAATAGGCTGTACCTCTATCATTTTCTTACTCTTTTCCATACTTCTCATCAGCCGATCAGGAATAGCGGCCATCTCCATACCATCATCGAGACACAACTCTCGATCAAGCCCTCTCAATGCCGAGTTAACATCATCATCATCATCAGGATTATTCCTGGTCAAATCGTATACCCCATTTCCCAAACTAACTTCCAAATGGACAGTAGGGAATCCCAGCTGATCATCATTCTCATTTGGTGGAGCAGATGTCGCTGTGGCATGTAACTCCTGAATATTCTCTGGTAGTATCACTGTATTGGAACATTGTTGGGTTTCCTTGTTCTGCTTTGTTATTTCAATTACCTTAATTGATGAGACACTGAGAGGTGGTGAAGGAATGATAGGTGGAGGAATGATAGTCTTTTGTTTCTTCTTCTTCACCTCCTCAATCTTCTTCCCTCTGGCCTTGACTCCTCCTGACGTGTTTTTCCTTCTCTTGGGAGCTTGACTCTCTTCGTTCGCTTGGATCCTGACATCACTGATAGTCCTCTGATCATCTTCGGAAGTAGACTCTTCCAGCTTCATCTTTTCATAAGTGAAGGAAACACCCATATCAACTAACTTATTCATCTGAATATCTACCCATGTACGGGAGAAAATCAAGACCTCTCTCATCAATATATTTAGATCAATCTCTTCTGATTCTGATCAATTAGGCAATAAGATTGCCTTCTTCATTTCATTCTCATACTGCGGATGTCTATGATCCCTGTTGTCTAACACCTGATCAGGAATGAGGAAAAGTCCACACTTCCTCATGAAATCCACTGACATTCCTGGACCACATTCGTCTCTTCACTACCTGCTTGTCCATTAGGTTAGCCCAATAATCTTCTATGTCTACCTTGTGGATGAACTTCTCTCCTCGAATCCTTCCAACTCTCTTATCGGGATCGAATCTTTCTCTTTTCTTGAAGGTTGCAAATCGATAGAATGCAAGCTCCTCACTCGCAGTGCTGGCAGTTAAGGCAGACTGGCAAACCTCCAACATCTTCCCAACTGAAATAGGGAATGTCATGCCTGTCCTGTGCTTCTCTCTCTAAATTGAATCAAACTCTAGAAGCTGTCTCACCACTTCCAACAAGATGATTCTGTCGGACGGATACCTGGGAAGCCTATAGGGTTCGGATTGAAACCCATGAATCCTAAGGTATGTGAAAGTGGGAAATTGAATATACCATGATCCGTATTTCTCTATTAGCTCTGTTGCCTCCTTGGACAATCTTCTGTGGATTCCGCCTTGCAGCATCCGCATGATGTACATGGTGAATACATCATTCACTCTCTTATAGTCTTCAATTCTATACATGTTCAGTTGGGGGTAGCACTCATGACTCCTGAATTGTTCTTGCCCATTCTCGACTTCACCTTTGCATATCAATCCTTTGTATGAAACAAACCGTGCAAGTAGGTATACCAAGTAGGAAGTCATGGCGAATGACTTGGACTGCCCTACATTCCTGAGCTGAAAGTCCAAATTGTCACTTATGATTTTAGACCAATTTATCAATGTCCCTCTAAGACAATCCTAGATGAAGTAGAACATCCATCCATTGAATATTACACCCTGCAACATCCCCATCACTCTGTTAAGCAGGAATACTAAGTCACTATATTCCTCTTTGAAGTTTGTGCACATGAGTGTCTTGGGAGCCTTGGAATGATGAAGCCTAGGCTCGATCATCCACTCTTTGTTTATCATACTCTTACACGCATCCATCTTATTCGTGTACCGTTCTTCATATTCATCCTTAGTTGCATCCTTCATATCTGCTCCGTGTGGAATTCCAAACACCTCAGCAATCGCATCCTCAACAAGGTAGGCAATGACAACGCCCTTAGGAGTCTTGATCATTCGCGAGTGAGGATCATAATATCGCGCGCACTCCAGGATAAGCTCACTGCATTGTATGGACCATGGGAATCTAGCGGCTTGAAAAATACTACTCTTCATAATGTTTACATACGCTGGGGAAGGAATTTGATTTCCGACTCCGAACATCTGCTGTCGCATCAAGTTTTGGCTCAAGAAATGCATATTTGTATCCGTAATCTCCTTCCATCTGGATGACATCTTGGATTGTGGATAGAATCTAGTCTCTAGTATCTTCTGCTGTTCTCTTCTTTCCTTAAATCCGGACTTCGACATCACACCTGTACGAAGCTTGAAGTTATAACTTAGGAAAAATACAACATTCTAAATAGAATTCTTGACTTCCTAATGATTTAGGCTAATTTAGAATATGAAGTCAAGAAAATACTCCACACTCTAGGTAGATCTTAACAATTTAATACAAAATATGACAAGACTTAGGGTATGAAAACCCTCATGAAATCAACACCTCCTTATACTTGGAAATTTCATGCAAATCATAGTGCAAAGGAGTATACCGGATTAAGAGTGACTAGGGAAAGGTGTGAAAGGTTGTGTTTTCACAAAAAATTATGTCTGAAGACACCTTCCGCTGTGTTGTGACCATTTCACACATCGCCCCATTTAAATGGGGACCCCCTCTTTTTGCTCGTTTTTGCTCGCCTTTCGCTTTGCTTTTTAGGGTTTTGGTTTAGTTTGTTAGTTGTCTGGACCAGGGTCAAGCCTTAGGGTTTCTGTTACTGTGTTTTCAAGCCAGAGTCCAGTCCAATTTTGAATTTGAGAGCTTCCTCCCGAGGGATGCAATTTTGGAAATAAAGTGAATTCGCTAGAGGCTAAGTAAGTTGGTCTAGTTTCAATTGGGATTTTGAGTGCAACTCTGAAAATTTGTCTAAGTGTTGATGATGAGTGTTTGATTTTCGTCCGATTGAGTAATTTTGACCAAATTTTGAAAATTTTGATAATTGATCCCGGGCATTGAAAATGATTTGTTTTTGCCTTGTGAAGTGATTAAACTCCCAAAATCTTGATATTTTGGCCTGTAGGAGCAAAATCGCTCCTGTCCCTCAGTGGAGGACCGGAGCTCAAAATCAAACATTGCCTTGTCCTTGCAGGATTCGAACAATTGGACGATTTGAGGAGATCAAAGGAGATATATTTCATCATTTTAATATAATTTGAAAGCACAAACATGAGGAAAACTTGATCTAGAAGCTAAATCGCTCCTGTCCCTCAATCAGGGACCAGGGCGAAATTCAGTGGTAGCTCCTGTCCCTCTCCCAGGGACCAGAGCGAATTTCCTCATGAGGCATGTTTTGGGCAAAGATCAAGCAAGTTTTAAGTTTGAGGCAAACAAAGAAGGCGTAACGAACCTGTTGAAGACAAATTGAAGAGTGCAAGACACCAAAGTGAACTCCATATTGGCCTAGGCGCTCGTGTCCCTCAGTAAGGGACCAGAGCGATTTTTGCCTTAGGTCAATTTCTCACCAAGTTAGAATGAACTCCAAGGCAAAGATGAATGAAAGGGGGTACTACAAGACCATTGAAGATAATTTTGGAAGTTAGCGAAGTGTGATGGAGCCTATAAGTGAAAATTCGCTCCTGTCCCTCAGTCAGGGACCAAGGCGAAATGGCAGCTATCTTGCCTTTCTTCCAAATTCAAGTCATTCCAAGTCAAAGTATAAGGTGGCAAGGACATTTTGAGGTGTCTCGACGAAGAACGAAGTATCAAAGACAGCCAAAGATGAAGGATCTCCACTGAAATGCCCAAGTTCGCTCCTGTCCTTCAGGCAAGGACCAGAGCGAAATATTTAAATGTGTCCAAATTTAAGTTACCATTCACATTTTAAATGTTTGAAAGGAAGTAAGGGACATCGTTTTGCACTTTGAAGACAATTACAAGTTAATATGATGAAGGAATTGCACTATATGCTCAAGTTCGCTCCTGTCCCCCAGTCAGGGACCAGAGCGAAATTTCTATGAAGGCTTAAATTTTGAATATTGATCGCGTTTCAAGTATTCAAGAAGGACCAAAGGACATCGTTTTATATTGTGAAGGCAATTGCAAGTTGATAAGAACAAGGATGCGCCCAAGACACCAAAGTTCGCTCCTGTCCTTCAGTGAAGGACCAGGGCGATATTCACCATATTGGCCAGTTCTTTCAAAAATCACGCTAAGTCAAGAACGTACAAGGTTGCATAGGGTCAAAGTGTTCTTAAGAAGATGATATGCGAGGAAGTTAAACGTCAAAAGGTGATCAAATTGAGCCAAGAAGCTAAATCACTCCTGTCCTTCAGGCAAGGACCAGGGCGATTTTCATTAAATCTATCATTTTCCTTCGAAAATCATGTCAAAGCAAGATTATATAAGGTTGAAAATGTCATTTGGAAGGCAATGAACATGAAGCAAAGGTTGAAAGACGGCAAATTTAGACTAGAGCACCAGGTTCGCTCCTGTCCCTCATCAAGGGACCAGGGCGAAAATCCTTCAAACTTCAAATATGCCTCGTAAAAGCCAAGTAAAGCAAGCGTGGAGTGAAAGACTAACGTTGTTACTTCCTCATGATGAAGATTGGTGATCGAAGAAGCCAAGGTCAAGGAGAAAACATAAGGTTCGCTCCTGTCCCTCACCAAGGGACCAGGGCGATATCAACCTCAGGAGGCACTCATCCACAAAATCAAGTCGATCAAGCTCGAGATTCCTTGCAAAAATGCCAGTTTCAACGTGAAGATTGTAATTTTGAACGTCAAAGGTAAAAGAATCAAGGCTAAAATGCAAGTTCGCTCCTGTCCCTCAGTCAGGGACCAGAGCGATATGGTTTGTATCTTTCCACCTCTCCAAGTTTTGGCGCTAAAACATTTTTGAATTTTATTAAATGCTAAAAATCGATAAATTTAATTAAAGATAGCATTTAAAAATAGCGCAAAGCATTTATTAATTAATTTTTGCCTTTTAAAAAAAAATCGAATTTATTAATTAAAAACGAAGGCATTTAATTAATTAATTATTAATTTAAATAATAATTAATTTTGGAGCGCTTGAATCTCTTGTTTTTACAAAAGTCGGCCTTTAAATTTATTTTAAATTTGTTTTTAATTACCAAGTCGGCCTAAGGTAATGCATGAGGTGAGTGCCTATAAAGGGGGGTGTTTATTTCATTTTTAAATCATTATTCAAACATCTTTCACATGCGATTTGGAGAGGTGCGAATTGTGTTCAAAGTGGAGTGAATTTCCATTCCAAGCAAGGAGCGAATTTAGAAAAGGAAGTGGTGCAAGTTTGAGTTAAGCGAACTTGTCAAAGACTACTTCAAAGACTCCAAAGGTGGCGAAGTGCTAAGTGGACGTTCATTTGAAGAGAGATCACGTGGAAAAGCTTCAAACATTGATTTTTGCCTAGGCGATTCTCTTTATTTTGCATTTTTAGAGTTAGCTCTCAAATAAGGTATGGCGATGTGATTCCTTATTTTGAATTTTGATCGTCATAGCTTGATTTTTTTTGAATTTTGAAATTTTGAATCTCAGTGGCTCAATCTTTTTTTAGGAAATGATAACTCAAGGACTTATCATAAAGTTTCCTAAAATTAATATCTAATCTATGTTATACATTGCAAAATCTAGTTTCTTATTATGAAATGTTGTGTAGGTATGGCGACCCCGAAGGCGGGAGCATCCACCAATCGTCCAGCTCTCATGAAGGAAGATCAAAAGACCGAAGAAGTGGAGACCAAGATCGTGTCTAAGTGGAGCAACATTGGAGATACCAACTTGGGTAACTTCAGTACGAAGAAGTTTCGAGAGGACCCTTACATTGGCAAGCCATCACCTGTCGCTAGGAGGATAATTGAAAGTGGCATCATTAAGGCGGTATCTTTCAGAGGAAGCTATAAGTGAGGCTTTCCATCTTCCAGAGCACAGAGATATGGTCTACAAGAGCATAAAAGGAGCCAGGTCCATGTACGAAGATGATCCAGATGCTTGCTTAAGCATCATCAACAAGAACTGGTTACTCAAGAGTCGTCCTCGCCTGAGCAAGATCCTGAACACACCACATAGGATCGATTTCCAGGAGGAGTACAGAGATTTGATTACAATGCTCAACCGAGTCACGGGAGCTCCTCAAGCCTTCTACTTTGAGAGGTGGATGTTCTACTTTATCTAGGTTATAGTTTAGGGAAAAGGAACAATTCATTGGGCTAGAATGATTAGCCATTGCTTGAACGTACAGTTAAGGAGACTCAAGGCTACCAAGTCCTTCCACATGAGTTCATACGTCATATATGCCTTAATCAGGAGCTTTGAGTACGCAGGACTACCTCACAGAGGAGTGATTGGAAGAGGACCCGGCGAGGTCAGGGTTTGTGATTCCTATGTTCACTTGCATCATCCGCCAGGAAGCAACTACAAGTTAGTTAATGATACCTTCACAATGAACATCACGAGGACGTTGCAAGGCGGGATTCACAACAGATTATCACAGGATGCACAGGAACTAGTAAAGAGGTACGGTGCTTGGTTTATCCAATTTCCGAAGTTTACTTATATCAGAGTTCATGGATGTCCTTCACCTCCATACATGTTGCCGAGATATCCGACAGACAGAATAGTGTTACTTGAGGTAACAAGACAGTTGGCAGCTTATGCGAAGGCATTCAGACACAGACATGGAAATGGAGTTCCTGTACCTATCATCTTAGGCAATTCAGTTGAGGTATGTCCTAATGCTTTAGCCTTGGATGATGCAGAGAAGGAGTTAGCTTTGTATTCTTTTTCATTCTTTGCTTTGAGAGAAAGCTTTGATCCACATGGATATATAGAGGAGACAGTCGGTAGGAAGTTTAAGTATGAATTTCAGATAGAAGATTTTATGATGAATCTCCTAGACGATCTTGAAGTGAAAAGAAAGATGCATTCTAGATTGCCTTTGGATTTCATCAGGAAATGCAAGATTTACAGAGTGGCCGACCAAGCACAGGACAGTGGCAGACATCTCCAGTCATCCTATGACCGAGAAAGCAAATCAGTAAGGTTAGATTGGAATGAGCCTGAGGTCGTGGATCTAGATGCTTTGATGGCTCCAGTCTTGTCTTGTACTCGCAGATGGGTTGATGTGCAGCATCAGAAGTTGAGAGAGCAAGGCATAGCTATGACTTTCACTTTGGAAGAGAAACCAGCCGAAGGTGGAGCTAGTGTAAGCGAAGGTAATCCTAATCCCAGAAATGCAAGTGAAGGCAACCTTCGAAGTGCAAGTGAAGGCGATCTCCATCCAAGAGGCTCGAAGAGAAAAGAGAGACCTGAGAAGAAAGAATCTTCCAAGAAGCAAGGGGCCAACCGAGATCGTTCATCCGACACATCTTCTCGACAAGAGAAGAGGACACTTGAAGTGGAAGATTCTATGGAGTCAATGGTACAGAATGATAAAGAAGGACAGGTACCAGGTGGATCTCTTCAAGACAATGAGTTGCATGAAGATGGGGAAGATAATGAAGTAACATCTCCTCCCAGAGAAGAAGAATTGCTCAAGGAAATACAGGTTAAAGAGACAAGATCTGCCATCCCAGATTGGTTGAAGGAAAGATTAACTAGGGTGATCGTGATTGAGGACGAAGACAATGTAATTGATTTGGAGAGCCTTGTCGGACATTCCCAGGAAGTGACAGAAAAGAGGAAGGCTACCAAGATGTCCAAGATGATTAGAGATGAGACTGGATCCAGAAAGTTGCAGATAGCTACGCCGGCAGTGGACAAGTATGAAGGTGAGATCCTAGCAGAGGAATATGATATAGAGACATTTGAGCTAGGTCCATCCACAACCGAGCAGACACTAGATGATGCCACCGATTCATTTGAGGCCTTGAAAGACAAGCTTAGGGAAGAAATGGAGAAGAATAGGAAGCTTGAGAGAGAGGTTGGTGCATGGAGAACATATTTCAGCCATCTCAATCAGCCTTTAGGACGTCAGGATCCAACAAGATCACCCATACAGGCACTTCCCCTTCAATCAATTGGCGAAGCAGAGAGATTCAAGAGTATGGTCCAGTGTATGAGTACTTGGATGGACAAATCTCATACAGTTGCCGTAGAATTTACAACAAGGATGATGAAGACTATTCATAGGGCTATCCAGGTTCTTGAGATTATCCACAGCTTGATGATAACAGTAGCTGCTTTTGCTCATACCAAAGAGGTTATCATTCCTGTCTTGCGAGTAATCAGACAAACATCGAAGAAGGTCTTAGCACAAGAAAAGATTATGGATGGAGGACCTCACAGTTTACTTCAGTGGTCAACCTTACTCCAGATGAAAGAAGTTCTCTTCGAGGACATCAGTACTAGATGTAGCCATGTTGAGGAGGTTATCAACCCGATCCAGGACAGAATATTTGAGGTACTACGTACTATTCTTGGCAGGAGGATCGAAGTTGAGACAGATGTGGATTTGCAGGAATTGGAGGATAGAATCAAGGTTATCTTTTGCAAGGACGCTAATATCACAGATGAGCAACAGGACCAGATGTTTGCTACCATGCTCCTGATTGAGAAAACTAAGGAACTTGAACCTGAATGGGACGCTACTCTTCTCGAGGCATTTGATCAGGTCATCCACTTGGAAGAAAGAATGAAGAATCTTCCCGAGATTCCAATTGCTGAAATCGAAGGAATCGTGTCTAGATTCATTGCATATGCTAAAAAGGAGCATTGGAAAGGGAATAAGATTCTAGATGAGAGGTTATTATAGATGACATGGCACCTTAGTTGTCATTGGTTTATGTCTCCTAGATTTTCGTGCCAAATTTAATAATTGGCTATGCATTTAATGTTGTGCAATAAAAGGGGAACTTTTGTAATAAAACCCTAATTAGGGTTTAGGTGTCATAATCTTGGCCATTGATCTGCTTTTTGATCTGGACCGTTCATTGTAATTGAGGATGCTATTTATACCCTCATTTCTTTTCATTTTGTAAGAAGGAAAAACTAGAAATTAGAGAGAGTTGGAAATTATTGATGTATTAGAGAGATTAGAGTTTAGAAGCAATTTACTTTTGTAGCAAGATTGAACTTTGAGAAAGGAATTCAAGCAATTGTTGTACATGATGGCTTTGAGATCAATGAAATATTGAAGTTATGGTGTTTTGTTGCAATTCTTTTGGTTATCTTCATGGTTGTTCATTTTCCTTGAATCATTCTCAATCGAAGTAGTGTGTTAATTCGAAGGACAAAGTGTTGGACTTGATCTTTGGTAGGATTCGTTTTCCAAACCACTAGCTTCTTGCTGATTGTAGGAACGCTTTGCGTGGTCGACTGGAGATATTTGAATCGTTTAAATCTTCAATCATTGTTTTATCTTGGATATGTACCTTCGTGGTAATGTCCTTGGTCTTTGATGTATTGAAAAATCATTTGTTACCTTAGAAGATCTCATCAATTTCAATTGAGTTGTTAATTTATGGCAATATTGAAATTGGTAGAATCTCACCAAGTCTTGTCCACATTGAGTCATTCTTAGGGTTAGACTAGATTAGACCTCTTGCAAACCCTATCCTTTTGATATTTTTTGAAAAGCTTGTTTAGTTTAGCAAAATCTTCGGCAACGTAAGGCCCCTTGATGACACAGCAATCACAACGACCACTGGTGCTTATCCACACGTAGAGACCCTACTAAAAAGAACATTGGAGTCATCCTAACTGATCCTTCTTGCGAAATCTTCAGCAGTTAGCGACTTTATTCAAGAGAGGATAAGATGCCTTTGGGTATTTTATTCTGTGTATGATTGTGTACAAAATACACGTCAACAGAATTGGCGCTAGAAGGAGGGCCTTAGTATCCGAAGTCCGAAAATTTTGGGGAAGAATACATTCCAAGCATAATCATGAATCACGATGTTGTTGCCACATGAAGGATTGAATCAAGTAGTACAACCAAATTTACAGATAGGCAACACTCAAGAAGATATCGTTTCAGGATTGAATCATCTAGCGTGGAACATAAGGAGAAGTGGTGAAGTTGAGTATAACAGAGTCAGAATCATCTTGGAGCAAGAAGAGGATAGAGCCGAGGAACATCAAAGGGTCGCAGCTAGAGAACTTCGCAATCAAAGGAACCCACAATAATCCTTGCAAGACTTCACGTTGGATCGCATTGGTTCTTTCTCGCCCAAGAAACATCAAAGATTATTGAGATCAACACCAGGCATCAAGAATCTAAGTGAACTTCAGTTTACTTCAAAGGCGAAGCGAGTCAAAAGAGAGGACACTCTCAAGGAATTCGAACTAAGATTGGAGGAATCTCCTGAGTCATCACAAGTTCTTCAAGAACAAGTACAAGCGGCGATCCAATCAAGTATCCAAGCAATTTCTCAGACAAAGGGCCAAGCCAGTTCATCAAGTCCTGCTTCAAATTCTCAAGCCCCGAAGAGTACGATGGCTCACCAGGCTCCGCCTCCTCCTCCTCCTCCTCATGTGCTTAATGGCGCAACTTGGCTAATCAACAACCCATCACCATTAGAATTTGCAGTTTATCATGATATGCCAAAGAATCCAGAACATTTTTGTTCCAAGTTCAATGTCAGTGATTTCCATCGCACAGCAGAAGATCATATCAAGATGTTCGAAGACCTTCTTCGTAACAGGCGAATCGAATATGGAGATGTAGCATGTAGGCTTTTTCCCTACTCATTAGGAGAAGAGGCATACTTTGGGTTCGTTCACTTGCCTACAGGGTCAATCAGAACTTGGGACGCAATGAAAGATGCATTCATTGCAAAGTTTGGTATACCAACTACACCAGCTGAGTTATATAGACAATTTGTGGAAGTCCGAAGGAGAGAACATGAGCCCATCACTTCTTTCAACAACAGGTTTCACCGCGCATACACGATGTTACGACACCCTTATCTCATTGCGGACCCAAGGGAAATTTACTATGGAGCTTTAGATCATCTCACTGCTATGTTTGTAAGGACGCATCCGACCCCGAATGATCTAAATGCAGCATATGCAAAGGCTATTGAAGTTAGTAAGCACATGGGACAGAATATCATCGGACCACTACTGCACATGGGACCTGTCGCAGCACCAAACCAGATGCAGGCAGTTGGAATGGCATTGGCTAACCAGACTCCAGTTATGAATCCTATTCCACAAGCAACATACTCAAACGTACAGCCTACAAACCAGTTGGTCCTTCACCCTGGAGTTCCAATTTCACAAGCTCCACCCGCACAACCTGTGTACCTGCAAAATGCCACAAGCTCGTCAAGGACACAAGAAGAAAAGGACGAAATGAAGGAGTTGATTGAACAAGTCAAGAAACTATCAACCGAGGTAACTCACCTGAGGAACCAGAATAATCAACTCCAAAGTATGCAAAGGATCAACCATGGCCAACATACGAACAATCAAAATTTCCAAGGAAATAACAATCAAGGTTTCAAAAATAATTTTCAAGGAAATAATAACCAAGGCTTCCAGAGAAGACCATGGAATACTGCTCCCAACAACGGAAATGTGGTGACGCCACTAGATAACCCGCCCAATTCACAGAATCAAGAAAATCCTTCCACCAGCAAAGTGTTTCTAGCAGAGGCGGCCTTGTCCAGTTGGTGTAGACTCCACAATACAAACCAACATTCCGAGTTACAGTGTCCTGAATTCAAGATCGCGGCCGACATTTTCCAACAGGAGATGCGTAGCACTGATCCACCTGAAAATCCGCCCATGACAGGATACGAAATGGTCCCAACCACGCAGTACGGTCAAGCCATGATTGTTGAAAGCTGCAAGTATTCACAAGAAGAGGTTAATCAAACACGAAATGGGAGATTTCCACCAGAGTCTGCTAATGGACCAATGGTACCTCCAGGATCCCAGTTCCCACCTGCATCAGCAAATGGACCTATAGAAGACTCAGAGTATTATTTTCCACCTTTGAACAATAGTGTCCTAGTAGAAGGGATAAAAGAAGTATTTCACCAATCTTCAGGAGGTGTGAACCAAAGGGTTTATCACAGAAATAAGAGGAATCAAGAGCCCTTAACTACATCAATTCCTCCGAACAATTTCTCTACTCCTCCCGATCCCCAAGCCAGCAACAATCCAGAATATCCACAAAACACACAAGAATACAGACAGAGGAATATTGCACCCCCTGTAGGCAATGAAATGAAAAGATTGGCCGCATTGGTGTTAGATGAACTCAAGAAAACTAAAGTTAGTCTACCACTCTACGAGTTGCTCAAAGTGTCACAAATCAAAGATGCAGTGATCAATAGTTTGAGTGAGTCTAGTACAGTAAGGTCAAATGTTCAGGACTTGACCAACAGAGCTCAAGCCACTATCAATGTGACCCAAGAGGAAACGAATGACCAAGGACAATCCGAACAAAATGAATGCTTGGTCCAGACCATAACCTTCCCGGCTAAAAAGGAAGACATGTTGGAAGGAAAGGTATTACTCAAAAGGGGTGAGACTAAGAAAACTCAACCTACCATCAAAGAAGGCCTCGCCACTAACCAGATTCTTCCAAAAAAGGAAGTCGCAATTAAAAGGGATGTGGTCAAGAAAGCGAAATCTTTAAACAAAACAGATCACTCAAAAGAGGAGAGTCTAGCAAAAGACGATTATCCAAAAGTCAATGAAGTGAAACATCAAGAACACAATGGGGATTCTTCAGCCCCTTCTCAAGGAAAAGATGAACCGGCCCCGTTCCTGCTATCAGTTAGAATTTTTGGGAAATTATTACACAATTGCCTTTATGATTCAGGAGCTTCCAGTAATGTGATGCCCCTGGCTATCTGTCAAAGACTAGGAATAACTCCTGCTCCTACCAAAAGAAAGGTCACTCAGCTAGACAAGACAGAAGTTCCAGTCATGGGCGAGTTGAACAATATTCACATGCAATTGGCCGCGGACCCAAGAGTTCAAAATTTCATAGACATATCAGTGGTGGATATCCCTGATTCATATGGGATGCTTCTAAGTAGAGATTGGTCACGAAAATTGAATGGGTATGTGTCGACAGACTTTGCACACATGTGGTTGCCATGGAGAGGAGTCCCAAATCAAATCAAGATTGATAGCACTCCAAGATTGAGACTTATGATAACCGAGTACGGGGAAGACAATGAAGTCCTTTTCTTAGAATCCGATCTGGGGACATACAAGCCCAAAGTGGAGGAAGTCCTGATGATACGAAACATACAAGATGAAGATGGCCAACAAGAAGTGATGGAATCTACAGAAATTGTCATCGAAAGCGATCAAGGATCTGACCAAGAGGATGATGGAATGTTTGAAAATTTCAGGAGGTTCGTACATAGAAACATACAGCAAAGTGTGCAACTTGGTAATTTGGCGTCCGTTCGAGATCTGCTTCTTCCAAATTGGTGTAGAATACACAATGCCGTCCATTCAGAACTATCTTGTGCTTTATGTCAAACCGCATTAGAACAAGTATACAAGAGAGCCCCGCAGGCATGGATCTTAGAAGAAATTCAAGATTCAGAGACCGAGAGTTCTGTGGAAGATGAAACCTTATCCGATACATCAACTGAAAGTCAGGAAGGCCCAGAGACAAAAAATCAAGAAAATACAATATGGACATTAAGGTTTGATGGATCTAAGTCTAAACAAGGATCTGGAGCCGGCTTCGAATTAATTAGCCCAACAGGAGAAACCTACCTTGCCGCTCACAGATTACAATTTCCTTGCACCAACAATGTAGCTGAATATGAATCCTTGATTCATGGACTATTATTAGCCATCAAAAAGGGGGCAAAAATACTACAAGTATATGGAGATTCAGAGATAGCTATAAGGCAAATCAGGAAGCAGTATGTTTGCCATGACAAAAGATTGACTAGATACAGAAATCGAGTTTGGGATCTCATTGAGAGTTTTGAAGCTTTCAATATCAATTCTATATACAGACATCAGAATCAAGTGGCTAATTCCCTCGCACAAGCCGCTAGTTCATTGATACCATTAGCAATGGAAGGATTGAAGAAGTTCACAGTTGAATTAACGTCAGTCCCTTCGGTCCCAGATAACATCACCAATTTTCAAGTTTTCGAAGACGACAAGCACATCCTGGATTTCTTAACCAACGCAGATGTCTTCTTAACCCAGATCATTGATGAAGAAGAAGTAGGAGAAGCAGAATTTGATGCCGAAGGTGTCCTGAATTTAAAGACAAACACTATTCCAAAGGGAGTGGTAGAATTGGAGAGAATTTTTGATCCCGACAAATTGAAAGAGAAAAGGAACCACAGCATGGAAGGAAACATGTGTGACACCATCAACGTAGGTGACGACATACAAACTAAGAATGTGTTTATTGGTAAGTCTTGCACAACAATTGAAAGAAATGGGATCCTAAAAAACATGAGGGATTTCCCAGATGTCATTGCATGGAGTTATGAAGATCTCAAGACCTACGACACTACAATTATCACTCACACAATCCCTTTGAAGCCAGGAAGCAAGCCATTTAGGTAGAGACAAAGACCGGTTAATCCGTTATTGGAACCCTTGATTTACCAAGAAGTGAAGAAGCTGCTCTCGGCCAAGATCATCTTCCCGGTAAGACATTCGACGTGGGTCGCCAACTTGGTTCCTGTCAGAAAGAAAAATGGAGAGATTAGATTGTGTGTTGATTTCAGAAATCTCAACCGAGCTTCAGAAAAGGACAATTATCCGCTACCATCACTAGATGAAGTGTTACAAATTGTCAATGGGTCACAGATGATGTCTTTTCTGGATGGATACTCAGGATATAACCAAGTTCTGGTCGAGCCCGAAGATCGACTAAAGACTGCTTTTACCACCAAATGGGGAATGTTTGCATACAAGAGAATGCCTTTTAGACTTATAAATGCCGGGGCCACATTCCAGAGAGCCATGGATATCGCTTTCAGGGACTTAATTGGTAAATGCATTGTTATATATATGGATGACATCATAGTTTTCTCCAGGCAAAGAGAAGATCATGTGGACGACTTAAGAAGAGTTTTCCAAAGGTGCAGAATGGAGGTCAAAACCTGAAGCAATGGAGTGAAAACTCAGATCTGAAGCAAATGATTGCGAGTAGGGGGGCAATGGTAGCATCCAACATGCATAGAATCCACCAAAATGTGCTCCAAACACTTGGCAAATAAAAACCGAACTTTTCCAGCTATGGCGCCATCCTTCACAAATCTGAAAATGGTCTTCAATGCACCTCAATCTGCTAACAATGGTCTGAAGACAGCAGATAAACTTGGCGATATCAAGGAGAATCACTTTTGTTTGAAGATAAAACTCCGAACACAAAAAATATTGCCTTCACCAAAAAATCGCGAACTTCACCAAAATCGTGGCATGGGGGGGTCTCAATGGCAGCAAACCAGTCTGATAACAGCAGCAAAAATGGCAGCCCTAAGAAAAATCGCCAACTTAGAGGTAGGAGCCCTCTAAAATGATCAAAGTTGCCAAAATAGAAAAATCGCTAACTCTCCAAAAATCGAAAATCTGATGGCAGCAATGGAGAGGATTGCCAAGCTAAAAAAAAATGGAGGCCTTCAATCTAACACATCACTTCAACACTTGCTCCAAAATCGCCAAATATGGAGAAAATCGCCCTTGCATGGAATCTTCATGACAACTTAATAATAAAATAATGCCGGACTCCTCCCTTTAAACTTACTTTCATCACCAAATTTCACCACACAAGCAATGTGGGATAAAACACTTGTTCTTATACTTGCTTGGGTGAAACTAACTTGTTTCTAGAAGGTTGAAAACATTAAATACTCATTGAAAATCATTTATTAATTGTTTTCATCTTTTAAATAATCATTGCCTTTTATTAAAAACAATTAAAATGAGGCTCATCTATTAAAATATTTCAATTTAAATCCAAAATGAGCAAATTGGGGAAAATTGATCCCAACAAGGATAAAAAAATCCTCACAAAATCACTTTAAAATCGTCAAGTATCCCCTTAGGGGAAAATCGATCCTAGTCTGGATGAAAATCCGGACTTAAAAATTCATCAAATGTGCATAAAAATGGGTAGGGGAAAATCGATATGAGTGAGGAATGAAAATTCCATTGAAAAATTAAGTCATCACCCAAAAATTCCCCTCTGGTGGAAAATCGACCTCAGTCTGGATGAAAATCTGGACTCAAAATTATCAAATGCACTCCCAGTGGAAAATCACTATGAGTCTGGATGAAAATCTGGACAAAAATCCTCAGAGACCTGTCACAAATACCTGGTGGAAAATCAACCCAGGTATGGAGTGAATGTAGACATCATCAACAACCTTGTCCATACCTCCCTGGTAGAAAATCATGGGTAAATCTTGACACTTAGTCAAATTTTAATGCTTCCAGGGGAAAAACGACCCTAGCATGGATTAACAATGGTGGAAAAATAAGACAAGTATGGATTTCAGGGGAAATTCATGTCCAGTCTGGATTTTGAGTGGGGAAAACCATGGGTAGCTAGGAATATGAGGGGAAAAACACCTCTAGTGTGGAATTTTGACCTTTTAACCTTAGAATATGGATTTGACTCCAAAAAATGATGATTTTTCCACTCAAAATCACTTAGAAACTTCGAAACTTAACAAAACTCAACTGGACCTAGGCAAATTCATCAGAAATTGGAGCGTAACACAAGGAAAACTATCGGGATAAAGTGTGAAATCATGTTAGAAAATTCCCTAGCAGCGAGAAAACAACTCCAAGAGGTCTGAAAACACCTTAGCACTTAAAATCACCGATGAGGGCATTAAAAAAAACACGTTAATGCTCCAAAAAGGGTCAACACTTGGACAAAACTAGGATCATTAATATCTAAATTTTACGCGCTTGATCCTATAACTTCAAAAACCCTAAACGACACTAGGCATGATCAAAACTCTGAGACTCGGGAACGAGAAACACAAAATTGCCCACTAAGCAGCCAAAACCCTAACCTAACAACGCAGAAATCAGGAAAAGAGGGGGTCCTCATTAACAATGGGGTGATGTGTGAACAAGTCACAACATGGTGTAATGTTAGAATTAATGGTAGTGTCTTAAGGGGCATTTTTGATCACCTTTAGTGAATATATGGGAGTCCAAACCAACATCTAGGTGGAGCTTCGTGTAATGCATATGATAATTTACTTTGCTGCAGAATGTCAACCAAGAAAATTGGAAATAAAAGGCAATTCTCAACTCGGGTTCAACCAAATTGGATTATAGACTCCATACTCAATATTGGCTTTTTAAATTCATCAAAGTCAAATTACTTATACTATATCAGATTGTTAGAGTTGTTGATGTTTTGGCCAATGAAGCAACTCACTTCCAAAGGCAAGGTACATTCTGATGATACACTCTACTAAACCAGTTGTTTGACAAAGTTTTAGGGTTTTTTCAGGATGAAAGTGCCAAAAGAAAACCGTCTACTTTCAATGGTCAGTCAATATATTTGAGCTGTCCCAGTTCCTTGGTATTGCATTATCAAATTCCATTTCAATGCTAAGGTCTCCTTCAACCTTCCTCATCTCAGCTACCCCCAGGATGTCCAAATGGCTCAACTAGGTAGGTTTGAGTTTGAGTGGAATCGACCTGTTGAATGGTTGACACTTAAATTGCAATGTCCACATTACCCATCACTCTCTGCCAAACTTAGGTGCCTCTCTCCTGTGATCTCCAGAAAGACCAAAATTCAAATGGGTGATGACTGTTCTCACCATCATTCTTCATTGCACAGTCATGCTGCAAGACAAAACAATGCTTACTGAGCAAATCTAGTTTTCTACACATGCCATGTCAATCTAGTGGACAAGGACAAACCGTTGGCCGTAAGAAAAATGGACAAAGCCTTCTACAGTAGTGAGATTAATGTTTATAAAGCGTTCATTGATTGACTTCCTAACTACGTCATACCCTTCATGGCATACATGTGGCTTCCTTTAGAGGAGTTAAACAACATATCAACCTTGTCATATGTACATCAGACGTTCTAACAATAGTTGTATAACTTTCTCCAAATTCCAATTGAAAATACAAGACATTCCCAAAGCTACTGATTTGTTTTTTTACTAGGATTGATAGCATCAAAGTATCTCATGTTGCAAACACTCACAATGCCTTGCATTCAAAGTTGGAAAAATCGGACTCGCCAGCCCAAAAATTGGATGCGGACTCAGCAGCCCAAAAACTGGACTTGTACTTGGACTTGCCACGGACTCGACAGCCCAAAAATTGGACTCGGACTCGGACTTGCCACAGACTCGCAAAAAGATTTGGCAAAGAAAAAAAACCGTAGTTTTACACAAAAAACAAAAAATAAATTAATGCATTAGAGAACATAATAGCCATAATTGAAACATTACACATGCCATATGATCTCCAAGCACTTAATATTTGAAATTTCATCATTCATACTCATAGTTTCAAACTTTAAAATGTATAATGGCAGCATAAGTTTATAAATGTTTGCAAAATTACATATAATGATATGTCCAAATGTTATAAACATAAACAACAAACTAAAGAACATAAGAGCCATAATTGAAACATTACACATGCCATATGATCTCCAAACACTTAATATTTGAAATTTCATCATTCATACTCATAGTTTTAAACTTTAAAATGTATAATGGCAGCATAAATTTATAAATGTTTACAAAATTACATATAATGATATGTCCAAATGTTATAAACATAAACAACAAACTAAAGAGAAGACTACATCTTCCTCTTTGCTCACCTAATATAGCTCAATTTTTCAGGCCTTGAGCTAGTAGTAGTAGCAGTAGGTGTTGAGGTATCTAAATGGTGAGATGATTCTTCTTCAAAATCAAAGTCCTCATCTTCATCCTCCTCCATTTCATCCAATCCTGCTACTTCTACTTCTTGTGTTGCTCTGCTCTCTATTTCTGCAAGATCTTCTTTGGTAAGGAGGACATCATCACCATCATTTTGTTCATTGACCATATGGATAAATTTCATTTAAGTCAATGGCCTCATGTGAAACACCCTCCACCTTTCTAGAGCGAAGGCAAAGGTTGTACCGAACGAAGACAAGATCATTGAGGCACTTTTGTGTCAACCTATTTCTTTTCTTTGTGTGAATGCTCTCAAATAAACTCCAATTCCGTTCACACCCAAAAGCACTACATGGCTGGGACAAAACACAGACGGCTATCTTTTGAAGATTAGGTGTGCCAACACCATAATTCTCTCACCATAAATCTACAAATCTTTTTTAGAAATATTAGAATTGAGAAAAAAAATGTAACAATCAAGTTTATACTTTTTTTCTTGTAATATTGAACTAAATTTTTTACCTGGTTATTGTTTTCCTCTCCTATCAATTGCTTGTTGTGAAGAGAAGAGTCTCTGCTTTGCACCGTTCTACATCTTGAACAATGAACATTTTGAATTCATGAATAGATATTCAAACTCAACAATGAACATTTCCAAATTCATAAATAAAAATATATCACATAGCAAATGTCAAATCTCACCTCCAAATCGTCAAGAACCTTGTCTCGCAACTTAGGATCAGGTGCCATCTTATGAATACACGCAATAACACCTGCCATGTCCTCCTCATCAGCCCTAAATGAATCAAAGAAGTAGAATTTTGGGTTCAAGAAGTAGGTGAAGGCATGTATTGGTTGGTGGAGTTGGTTTCTCCACCTACGATCAATGATGCGCCAAAGGATTTCACATTTTCTTGTATTACCACCATAGTAATGTCAAATGGCCTCTTTGGCTCTATCCATGGCCTCATAAATGTAACCCATTGGCATGCCCATCCACCATACGAAGAACCCTTACCAAAGGTTCTGTCACCTAAAAAAATGAAAACAAATTTTAAAATAGTACAAAATTAACCCCTAAAAAATCAGAAAATAGATTATCTTGTATAAAGTTTATGTTTGTGTTTGTTACTTACCCTAATCAACTCATCTCCACTTTTGGTGAACCCTTCATAGAAAACAATGCTTACAATCTTCTCCGCTTCAATTTTTTTGGAGTATGCAGATGCCAACCAAGCATTAGACACAAACATCTCCTTAAGATGAGGAATGGCACCAAGAATGCTCTACAAAGTGAGGAAGTGGCTAACAATTCGTGTCACTCCAGGTCGCACAAGGTCCTTGCCATTTGTGTGTTTTCTCATTAAAGCAAGGACCCAAGTATGGTTGTAGATGAATTTGGTGACACTTTTTGCACCTTCAACCGCCCTTTTCACCCATCAAATCTTCCCAATGTCTTCTAACAACATGTCCAAGCAATGTGCAACACAAGGATTCCATGTAATCGTAGGATGCCTCTCCATAAGCATTCTTGCAGATACCCCATCCAATAGATTACACAAAGTCTCAGCATTTTTTTATTTTGTTTGAGGCATCAATAGACTTTAGGAATACCATTGCACCATTTAAAGCCACCAAGAAGTGGAGAAGAGTCTTATTTTGTCTGTCTATTCATCCATCCGTTAAAATGTTGCATCTTTTTCTCCTCCAATATCTTTTCTGATCATCAACTACAACTTGTGTATTTCTTAGGGCTTGCTCTAGCAATGGCCCACTAAAGTCTTTACTTGTTGGGGCCTTAAACGCCTTATCTGCAACTGTAAATTCATTAACCAAAGCTTCACAATATGCATTGTTTGCCGCATTGAAAGGTATATTATTGTAAAACCAAAAGTTTGTTGTTGCTATCCTTGCTTGTTCATGCTTCTCTCTATTCCATCCTGTACCTTCAAGTGAAGGTTGTGCTCCTGGAACATTGCGTGGAACAAAAAAACTAGGGTCTGATCTAAGAGGAGTGTCACTAGCCTCACCCTTATTGTCACCAAAAGATGAAAGTGATTGACATAAATTTGGGCTTCCACGACCATCAGTGTTACCAAGGGGACTCGAAGAGGACAATGTGGGATTCATTCCAGCTGCTATGGCTTCTTTAGTTTTTTGCCTTTCTTCTTTTTGCATATCATGCTCAACAAGAAGGGCTTTCATCTCTCTAATAATCTCTGGAGTTGTTTTTGGGTATATCTCCACACCATATCTAGGTATTTGTGCAAGGTGGTATTTTAATCTATTGATTCCACCAGTCATCCATTTCGTACATTCGGTGCAAGTGACTTCCCCCTTTTTGTTTCCTAGTATCCCATACTTCCATGCTTTGTCTTTTTGTCTTCCTGGCCTTGGGGTTGCCCTTGGAGTTGAACTTGCCATTGTGTTTTAACATGAAAAAATAAAAAAATCAGCAGGGTTTTGTGGAAAATCAACAAAAAAAATGATAATGAATCATTCGAAAAAAATAGCATTTGAAAACAAGAAAAAATAATAAGAAAATAAGTCAAGAAGGGAAATAGAAATTTTTTCGGCAGCATACCCCCTTGTTTATTCAAGATTCTTTTGATTTTCAAAACATGGAAATGAAAAAAAAAGAGAAGAAAAATCCTTACCTAGATGTCTTTTGCTGTTTTAATCTTGTTTCCTCTCCTTCAAACCCTACAAACCTGTTTTCAGCAAGTAAGAATGCCAAATGAGTGAAAAATGAAAAAAGCAACCAATGTAAAACGTGGTTGGGCGTGCTTGCTGGGTGATGCGAGTCTCTAGGTTAGACTCGCGAGTCCCGACTTAGGACTCGCGCTAGTCCTTTTAAAAAAATCGCGAGTCTTTTGTTAAGACTCGCTAGGACTCAGCTCGCGAGTCGACTTGACCTACCAATGGACTTGTGAGTCCATGGCGAGTCTGACGAGTCTTCCATCTATGCTTGCAGTTAATAGAAAAAGCTCATTGTTTATATTAATGTTTACAAATTTAAATAAGACCATGGACACAAGCAAATTTATTAGAAGGAATTTTCAATAGTGATCTTCTTTGTCTCATGGATGCTGATTCATCTAGGGGGTGGTGATTTGCTTGCCTACACTATTCAACATTGCTTTGCTATCTCCAAGTTAGAGATTGAACTCCTCTACAGCAGCCCTATGAGAAGTGTTAAGTCAGGAATTACTAGGATGGTGTCATAGATTTCAAAATTTTCTGCCAATCGTCTCAAGCTGATGACACAAATATTTTGTATGCAAGGCTTGCATCAAATTTAAGTGGTCATTTCAGATTGATCTTCTATTCTTAAATCGATAGATTTCTGTTGCTAGGATGAAAAGGAGAAGTTCCAGGTTATTGGCGGAGTCGTTTAAAGGGTACAATATTGCAAATGTATAATTTTACACGTTATTATCTCTTATTTCAAAGATTACAGAAGGTGCAGATTGGAAAACTTAGAGCTGAAACAATGGAGAGGACTCTCACTATAATAACAAAAGTCATTGTGACTATCAATAGCTCCATAAATTTAGAAAGTGAGAGCACCCTCCAACAGCAGCAGCAGGTAGTTTTTTCCCATGTTCCCACACATTAGCCTCTTGTACAATATCAAAACAAGATCAACAAGATCAAAACAACACAGGAGAGAGAGAGAATGCCAGATCAGGCGTGGATCAATTCATTGATTCAAATGTAACTGCCGGTAACATTAAGCTTACATGCAGGCAACTACCTTATTACAAAAATAAATCCATATGCATCAATTTGGAAGCAACCATCGGATTCAAATTACAATCTATTGTTCTATATCCTGAATACTGAATGTGCTACGACCAAATACATCATTACATAGCATCCGGGAACATCCGGGTCGGCCAAGAAAGTTCACATTCCCCAAAGAAAGGAAAATGAAACGTGTAGATAGGTCGGCCCAAGGATGAGATGAAAATCCTTCAGAAAAGAATCACTATGAAGTGCATACCAACAAGAGGGTCAGCCAGGCAACGAAGATCATCCCACACACGATAAGTCAGCTTCACAAATCAAGGAATCACTGCGCAAGATCCGAGAACACCAACTAGCCGTTAAGCTCAAGCATTCGGGGAAACGAAAAATTGCCAGCCAACCCAGAAGCGATAACTTGCCGGAAAGATATCCAAATGAAATGCAGATTTAGAACAAGAAAGATGAACAAGAATGAAGTTCAAATCCAGCTCCGTAGGAGAAATGATCAACACCAAGGTATCTGGTAACTCTCAGAAACAAAACTACTGAAAAGAACAAAGAAACTAAAAGGAAATATTTTTGGGTGATGCAAGATTGCCAAGAACCAGGGATGCTCCTGCATTTGACATCTGGGGTTAATGAAAAGTGAGTCCCTCACTTTGCAGGGGCTAGAGGAAAACCAAGACGGTCTATCTCAGCCTGAGGAATCCAAGAAGAATCCTCAACTGGTCTGCCTTTCCACTTCACAAGATACTCTCTGTACTGATTGGTGCGTGTGCTCTTACTGACTCTGCTATCCAAAACTTTTTCAATCTCATCCGGTTTCTTCTCAGGAAACTGCTTCAATTCCTTTTCACTGTCACTGTGTTCTGCTTCATGATATTGATAAAGATCTGCAATATTGAAAATAGGTGATATGTCCAGGGTGTCCAGTAGCTCCACTTCATATGCATTACCCGAATCAAATTTCCTCAAGATCTTACACGGTCCAAACTTCTTCATCCTCAACTTATTATTGGCCCCAATAGGAAATCTCCCTTTTCTCAGATATACCATCACTTCATCTCCAACTTCAAATTCCTTATGTCTTCTTTTCTCATTTGCCTTCTCCTTATATTCCCGTTTCATATCGTCCAAATACCACTTTACCTTTGAATGTAATGCCTCCATATGATCTGCAAATGTTTCTGCTTCTGCACTCCTCTTAGCTTCATGACTGATATCTTTCAATTCTGAAACTCCCTTAGGATTCACTCCGGTAACTATCTCAAATGGTGTCTTCCTTTTACACCGATTTATCGAATTATTATATGCAAACTCTACCTATGCCAATATCAAATCCCAACTTCCGGGTTTATCTCCACTCAAACATCTCAGCAAATTCCCCAAATTTTGGTTTACAACCTCAGTTTGTCCATCTGTTTGTGGGTGAAACATAGATTTGAACTTCAAATCTATCTTCATCTTCTTCCAAAGTGTCCTCCAAAAGTAACCAACAAACTTAGTATCTCTGTCAGAAACAATGCTCTTCGGTAACCCATGCAATCGTACAATTTCTTTGAAAAATAGATCTGCTACATGAATTGCATCTATCCACCACCACAAATATAGAATCATTTCCTCTCTGAGTCTTCGGTAATCCCAATATGAAATCCATGCTTATATCTTCCCAAGGTCTCTCTGGTACTGTCAAAGGCTTATATAATCTAGTATTCTGACTACTTCCTTTTGCAACTTGACAAATTCTGCAACTCTGAACAAATTTCCTGACATCCTTATGAATCTGAGGCCAAAAGTAATTCTCACTCACCAAAGCCTATCAATCTCGAAATGTCTTGCCAATCCTCCATTATGTTTCTCCTTGATCAAACTGTCTCTCATAGAACTCCGAGGTATACACAACTGATTTCCCCTAAACAACATCTCATCCTGAATAAAATAATCCAACCACTTACTCTGGTCTGCAACAATAGGTTTAGCACAAGCTCTCCAAGGTTTCGCAAAATCAATGTCTTCCGCTTACAGGGTCTTCAATTCATCAAATCCCAATACTGCAACTCTCATCTCTATTATCAAATTTCTTCTTCTACTCAAGGCATCAACGACCTTATTTGACTTTCCACTCCGGTGTTTTAAAAGAAAAGTATAGCTCTGCATAAACTTAACCCATCTCATATGTCTCTGATTCAACTTATCTGACTGCTCAAATACTGTAAAGCCCGATGATCCGTGTACAACACAAACTCCTTAGGCAATAAATAGTGTCTCCACTTCTTCAAGGCTTGAATTATGGCATAGAACTCTTGATCATACACTGAATATATCCATATGATATTCGGATATTCATATGGCATAGAACTCTTGATCATACACTGAATATCTTCTTCTTGCATCATTCAACTTCTCATTGAAATATGCTATAAGTCTTCCTTCCTGGGTCAACACAACTCCAATTGCACTTCCACTAGCATCACAATCCACCTGAAAGACTTTATTGAATTTCGGTAAGGCTAACACAGGTTGCTCAGTCACCTTTTGCTTCAACAATTCAAAACTCCGGTTTGCTCCAGCTGCCCACTTAAAATTCTTCCGGTCTCCCCTCATTGTCTCCAATACTCTCCGATGTAGGCCACTCAACAATTGCTTTCACTTTCTCAGGGTCCATCTTCAGTCCATCCGCAGACTCATACAATCACAAACTTAACCCAAGAATTTCTTCAATACCTCATTCATCAATCTCTTAAAAGTACTCAGTGCATTAGTCAATCCAAAGGGCATTACCAACCACTCATACAATCCTTCATTTGTGTTAAATGCTGTCTTCCATTCGTCACCTTCTCTGATTCTAATATGATGATATCCACTCTTCAAATCAATCTTTGTGAAATATCTAGCTCCACTCAAACAGTCCATTATGTCATCCATCCTCGGCAAAGGAAATTTGTACTTCATTGTAATCTTGTTCATTGCTCTTGAATCGGTACACATCCTCCATTCTCCATTCTTCTTCGGTGCCAACACAATAGGTACTGCACGAGGGCTCAAACTTTCTTTGATCAAATCTTTCCTCAACAACTCCTGCACTTGCCTATTCAACTCTTCATTCTCTGCTGGTGTCATTTGGTGTGCTGCCTTATTAGGTAAACTAGCTCCGGGAATCAAATCCATGCAATGACTTATGCTTCTCACAAGGGGTAATCCATCAGGTACATTATCTGAAATGATGTCTTCATACTCTATCAGCAACTCTTTTATCTCCTCCCTTTCTTCTTCCTCCGGTTTCAAATCAGGGTCCTTAGGTATCAACGCATAACACACTTTTTCACTCTTCAACCCATCTAGAAACTTTCTCCCATCGACCAAACAGATTCTGACACTCGTGCCTATCTCACTTCTCAGGGGTTCCTCCGGAGGCAACAAAGTTTGCTTTGTCTCATTTGCAACAATAGTATAGATATTCCTTCTCCCATCATGCATAGCCTGTCTATTATACTGCCAGGGTCTTCCCAACAAAACATGGCAAACATCCATAGGCATAATATGACACAGAACTTCGTCATAGTATTCTCCTATCTTCAACTTAACCAAACATTGCTCAATTACCAAGATCTTATGATCATCCCGAATCCATGCTATCTGGTAGGGTTTAGGGTGTTTCAACCTCTGCAACTTCAGCTTAGTCACCATCTCCTCCGAGGCCAATTTTTTTGAACTGCCACTATCAATAATAACCTTACAACACTTACCTTCCACCTTACATCTTGTTCGGAACAAATTCTTCCTGTGTAATGGTTCCTCATCTGTCTCATTCTGGCATAGGGCTCTTCTTATCATCAAAGCTTCACCATCCTCTGGTTTGTTCAACAATTAGGTAGGTTCTTTTGCAAAAGCGGTTCTTCCACCATTCTCAGTTCTCTTATTCCCTTGTTTGCATTCAAAAGCTCGATGTCCTTCTCCACCACACTTGAAACAAGTTCCAATAAGCTTTCTCTTATCATCTCTCTTAAAACCCTCATTCTGGTAACCACCTTGTCCACCATTCTGGTAGTAATCTTCTGCCTTGCCTTTATTCTGTTCCGAAAAGGATCCGCCACCTCCGGCAAAGGATCTACCTCTTTGAAATCTTTCGCCTCTTCCTCTCTGTCTCTGCTCATGCCTCTTATTCAATCTTTCTTCAACTTTTAGGGCATACTAATAAGCTTCTTCCACACACTGTAATTTCACCATACTAATTTCATCTTGTATAGACATTCTTAAACCATTAACATACCTCGCAATCTGCTCAACTTCATCTTTAGCATGTCCGGATCTGATATTCAACTTGTAGAACTCCTCGATGTACTCCTTCACACTAGATTCTTTCTGCTTCAGATTTTGCAATCTCCGGAACAAATTGACTTGATAATCCGCCGGCAAAAACTTCGCCTTCAACTTACTCACCATCCGATCCCAAGATTTAATTTTGTCCTTTCCTTTCCTCTGTCTATTAGTCTGCAAATTTTCCCACCACAAGGAAGCATGTCCCTTCAACTTTGTGCAAGCGAATTTCACCTTCTTTTTTTCACCGGTAACCTCAAAATCAAAGTATTTCTCCATCTTGGTAATCCAATCTATCAACTCATCCGAATCCAACTTACCACTATACTCCGGTGGGTTAAAGTGTGGTTTACTGTTCACATTTGTCAAAGCTCTAATCAATCTTTCATCATCTTGCGCCAACTCCGATTGACCTCCATTTTCCGGTTCAACATTCTGCTCTTCTTCATCACTTACATCCTCAATATGTCGACCTCTTCTATGTGTGGTCTCAATAGCATCCAAACGAGCTGCAATCTGCCTCAACATGTCCATCACCGCCGGATCAACATCTCTCTGGTTTCCACCTCTCGCATTACCTCTTTGGGCCATAGGAGCAAGTCCTCTGCAGCTGCAAGTCAGATTTGCAATCTGCCACCGTACAACAAAATTCAATAGGACGAACCTTCGCTCTGATACCAATTGGTGCAGCCACGGATAGAAGGGTCCCCAAAGGGGAAGTCCGGTCCGTGCAACAAGATCAAAACAACACAAAACAACACGAGAGAGAGAGAATGCCAGATCAGGCGTGGATCAATTCATTGATTCAAATGCAACCGTCGGTAACATTCGGCTTACATCCAGGCAACTGCCTTATTACAGAAATACATCCATATGCATCAATCCAGAAGCAACCATCGGATTCAAATAATAATCTATTGTTCTATATCCTAAATACTGAATCTGCTACGACCAAATACATCATTATATAACATCCGGGAACATCCGGGTCAGCTAGGAAAGTTCACATTCCCCAAAGAAAGGAAAATGATACGTGTAGATAGGCCGGCCCAAAGATGAGATGAAAATCCTTCGGAAAAGAATCACCACGAAGCACAGACCAACAAGAGGGTCAGCCAAGCAGCAAAGATCATCCCACACATGATAAGTCAGCTTCACAAATCAAGGAATCGCTCCGCAAGATCCAGGAACACCAACTAGCCGTTAAGCTCAAGCATCCGGGGAAACAGAAAATTGCCAACCAATCCGGAAGCGATAACTTGTCGGAAAGAGATCCAAATGAAACGCAGATCTAGAACAAGAAAGATGAACAAGAATGAAGTTCAAATCCAGCTCCGCATGAGAAATGATCAACGCCAAGGTATCCGGTAACTCTCAAAAACAAAACTGCTGAAAAGAACAAAGAAACTGAAAGGAAATATTTTTGGGTGATGCAAGATTGCCAAGAACCAGGGATGCTCCTGCATCATATCTGCTTTTTCTGCCCCATCTGCCAGTAGTTATTTGTCCTCCAATTTGCCAATGCTTGTCTTATATGCTACTGATTTGTTTGAAGGGTCCCACAAGCCCTCTTACTTTGTTTTTTACCCAATACAACAAGATATTTTTCTTCGTCTTTGCTATTGTGTACTGTCTAGCGCTGGCCATGTTTAATGACACCCCTGTTTCTAACCTGCTAGCCAAGGAAGTGGTTGTTGATCAAGCTGTTAGCCTTGGTCACCCTTTTGTATTTGTTCCCTCTTGAAAAGCAATTACCAAATTGCTCCAAAACAAGGAGTCTTTCTCTCATATTGCATTGGCCAATATTAACAACCCCCTTCAAGGATTTCTTGCTGCCATGCATGACAAATTTAAAACAACATTCTTCAAAGATATGTCTCCCTTTTGGTTTCATACATCAGGGATCAAAAGGATAATCAGGATGTTTTGTAAGAGTGCCTTACCGAACAAAATGAGCATCTTGATGCGCTGCAGAAAATATATCAGCCTACAAATTAAAGCTGAAATTATAGACGACATTCTCACTACAGAAAGAAAGAGGTTCCAGCATGCAGATGTAATGCAACACAATTACTAGCAGTATTGCTGCTTGTTTTATAGTTGAAGTGTTCCCAACATGTTTAATAATGCATTCCTAACACGTCAAATAATGCAAGTCAATAAACACTTTGCAATACTCACAGTAGGAAATTGCAGCTGAGGAGGGACTCGGATCATAACAGAACATTGGTGTTCTTGGGTGTTCACACAACAAGAGACAATTAGTACATCACCATGGCCCAGTTTGGGAGATATGTTGCTGCCTCCATGTTTATACCATATGCACTTTTATTGATCAGCAGTGCCTGTGTTTGTTTCAAAATTGCGTGTGAACCATAGAAACGGGACTTGGACTCGGCAAGGCCGACCCGGACTCGGACTCGGGACTCGGAGTCGGACTTGGCTGGACTCAAGAAAGTGAAAAACTCAAGAAATTTAGAGATTTTTAAAGATTTAAAACTTGTTTCATGCACCCTTTATTGAATACACCTTGAAGACACAATAACATCATCAAACTCAGCTCATTTGATTACATACACAAGTATACATCAATCACATAAGCATAAACGCAAATTGTAGCTGAAGGAAATAACAAACATAGATATATAAATATTGTCAAATGTATACGATATTACAAAACTCATGGAATAAAAAATCCATGTCATCATATGATCATCATCAAATGTTCCATACAAATACCAAAGTTAAATACGACTACAAGCCTATGGCTCAGAGGAGCCTGCACACTCCGGCCCCAGCCCCCTGCGAAGGCGTCTAACGTAGGTCCTGGATGATTCGACAACCATAGCTGCTCCCCGTGACACCATGCCATGCTCACCAACATTAGGAACATCTGTGTCACTATCTGCCTCTGAATCTCCTGTCTCTGCTCGTGCTCTCCGCTCCTCCTCTGCCATGGTTATAGTCTCAGCCTCTATATCTACTTGGTCGATCCAATTAGTGTTAGACTCGGAGGTTAAATTTTCCCTACTTCTATCGACGCAGTTTCCCCCCATATTTTTTGACGAGGGTTTAGGGGCAGCACCCCCAAGGTGGGGTCAAGGGGCAGCGAGGCTAAAAAGACTTTTATTATTTAATAAAGGCGTCAGGTGTTATTTTTCTATTGGTTGACATGTTGTAACCCTAATTTTTCTCATTCTCAGGCGGAGGTTGTAGTGAACAAAGACGAGATCATTCATTTAAAAAAAACTTTTTAAAATGTTTTTTTTCGTCATTTTATTTAACCCAACCGACAGCCAAGTTTCAAGCATTTGACTCGCCAAGTTTGGCGATTTTAGGCCAAACTCGCCAACTCGGCGAGTCTGGCGAGCTCGCCCCTTGGACTCAGACGAGTCTGAGTTCGAGCTCGCCAGACTTGGGGGCATAAATCGTACTCGGACTCGCCGAGTTTGGTGAGTCCTGGGCGATTTTCCAATCTCTGGTGTGAACATGAAACACTGCCATGTAAGGGTCCATATATTGAAGAAGTCGTTGAAATAACTGGAGAATATTTTGGAGTGAACAAGAGCATTCTCAAACTCTGTTTTAAAATAGGGGCATGTGGATACTTCATAGGATGAATTTGTTTAAAGAAGTAAAGCAGAATGCATAAATAGTTGTTTCTTTCTGTTCCATCAAAACCATAATTGGCCCTTAGTAGAAATTAGTAACTCATTTAGTGTCTTTGTTTATTACAAACAATGCACAATAATGGTAGTGGAACACTAGAAACCTGAGATTATTTACGATGGCTTTTGTGTAAAAGGCTTAAATGATAGTGGACCATTAGATGTCGATGGTTTTGTCTTTATAATGTTAATGGATACAACTTGATTGTTTGTTTTGTCTAATGCCACAATGAATATAATTAACTAAGTTACCAGTCATGGTACTGGTTCGGGTTTGGGGATCTGGTTTTTGGGTTCGGTCAATTTTTTTTTTGGGATTGGGTCTGTTGATATAAAAACATACAAATTAACTTTAAAACATAAAAAACTAAAAAAGAATTAAACCTAAATTCTAACCTAAAACATAAAACAAAAAACCTAAAAAAGAGAAACATACATTCACTTAATCTGGCAGTGAAGGACCGAGAATATACAGCTTGCTCAATTGGAGCCATTGACCCTTCAATTGTTTGATTTTATGTGCAATCGCCTGCCCAATAATCTCAACACTATCATAGATAAAGGTTATTGAGTGGAATAACAAATACTGGCCGAAAAAATCATGGAAGAAATTAAAAATCCTTGGGGTTTGCTGCAATGTTAAAAAAATGCAGCAAAATTCGTTTTAGATTCATCTGAATTCTTTGGGGATGAACTCACAGAATTTTTTTTGCCCCCTGTACGAGCATCTGGCTGTATCAAACTGGAATCTGAATTGGGTTCAGATTGGACACAGATTTGGGGCTTCAGGCTGACGAATCAAGAACTTAGATAATTGACTATGTTCTGTCTCCCAAGTATACCATCCTGTTTTCTCTTAATATCAAATCCATGTGCTGACTTATAATGCTTCTGCTTTTTTAAAGTACTGTTTGTTTTCTGAAGAACCTTTCTTTTCATGGACAGATTTTTCTGAATGCTTCTCAAAAGTTTTTGAATATTGACTTACATTTTTTCAGTCATTCTTTCATTAATTCATTTAACTTCTGCGTATGCTATTAAATTTCTTAAAATCTATTGATTGAAAACTTAAATGACTGAGTAAAATTTTAATGGTGTTTTGTCAAAAATGGGCTTGCAGGTATCTTGTAAGACATGCAAGAAGCCAATTAAAGCTAGCCAATATGCAGCTCATGCAGGTTTGTTCTTCTTCACTTATGAAAGTTCATGTTGATGGTTGGGGAATGCTGCAATGAAGTGCTTGATATCAATACACATTGATTTCAATGAGTAGACAGACGCCTTTATCAAAAGATCTGACTAGATCATTTGGATGCCCTCAAGGTTTTATGGCGCATCTTACTGGTTAATTGTAGTAGTCCATGAGTTATTCCAATTCAAGTAGTTTTATGTACTCTTTCAGAACAGGCTCACAGTGGAGATATATGAGTTTGTTCTTGGTATGTTTTTCCTTGGTCATTTTAGTTATATCAAACTTTATTTGTTGCCCTTGGCTGGGAAATTTCAAGTACGTTAACAAAAATCTTGAAGACATTTTATTTTTAGTTTCTGGCTGCAAAATTTAATTGAAATTTTAATTAATACTAATGTCAAAGAATGACAATGGGAGGGAGGGAGAATGAAATCTCACTTTAGTAACATACTTTATCTAATGCGGAAGGAAATCTCACTATAGTGACATACTACTGCACTAAATAGTTTTCAATCTAATGATATCAAATAGATAAGAGCATCTTAAAGATGAAATGTTCTTCTTATTTTAATTGCTAATTACTTTGTTCACAAATATAATTCTTTGAAGATTTTGTGTAGCTAAGCAGAACATATAATCAAATTTATGTTTAATCTTAGTGTTTATTCTCCTTTAGACATTGTGAAACTTGTTTCAAATGCATTAAATGCTCACCATAGGCTTTTCCAAAAAAATCAATATATCATCCAGGTAAACAAAAATACAAGAATTGGAGACTGGCTTCAATTTTTTATAAATCAATCTCATGAAAGTGGCATCTTTCACAATCCAAAAGAAAATGCAAGCCACTCAAACAAACCTTGTCTTGTCTTGAGTACTTTTTTTTTAACACGTTATCCACTTCAATTCTCACTTGATGAAACTTAGATATTAAATCCAACTTAGTAAAATACTAAGCATGTTGAAGCTCAACACTTCATCTAACTATGGAAGATTGTATTCGTTCTTAATTGTTATCTTATTCAACGTTATATATTCAGTACACATTTTCCATTATCAACAATCTTTCTTCGATACATTAACAATAGATGAACCAAATGGAGAAGTGCTTGGATGGATAATACCTTGATATAGCAAAGATTTCAATTGCTTTCTTATCTCATGTTCTTCTATGATTGATTGTTGATATAAATCATTTTTGAAACGAGGACAGTCCAATAGCAATTAGAACTCACACTCAACCACTCTTGGGTGGCATGTGCTTGGTTGCTTGGAAAACTTCCTTAAATTGCCATGACTCTTCATTTTGTTTTTGCTTCCTATTGGGAGACATTTCAAGAGAAGCCTTGTATTCAACTATTTGATTATTTTGCTTATTTCTTAAAATAAAGAAAGCAAACTTTTTGAGACATTTCAAGAGAATTCTTGTATTCAACTACTTGATTGTCTTGCTATCTC
The DNA here is from genome assembly GCF_030272615.1 of Cryptomeria japonica. Classification (NCBI taxonomy): domain Eukaryota; kingdom Viridiplantae; phylum Streptophyta; class Pinopsida; order Cupressales; family Cupressaceae; genus Cryptomeria; species Cryptomeria japonica. The sequence continues at coordinate 216,106,274 of NC_081415.1, forward strand.
TCAAAAGAAAGAAAACAAACTTTTCACTAACATTAATCAACTTTTAGCTTGAGCAATATGTATCAAGGGGATCTTGGATTTACTTTAATATTCATCGATGGTGTAGCGTTTCCCTACTTTAATTGAATTTTATTTTCTAGCTCTTTTCAATAAGGCATCTCTAATATAGGCATATAAGATGCACACCACTCTTGATGACGGTTACAATAGCCACATCAATAAAATATTCATTTATTTCAAATTCAAATTTGCATTGTTTGGTGCTCTCTGTCTTGTTTCCTTGGAAATTGTCACTAGCATACCCTATCTACCATATCTTAAACGTGGAAGAAAGAAACAAAGAAATTATATTAATGTCCACATATGACCAAAAGTAGGCCAATGCAATTCAAGAGAATGTGTGATATCCCCATCCAAATTTAAATACATGATACAACTCCGTCAAACATATACTTGGGAAAGGGTCCTTATATTATCTTTATAAATAAAGATGATAACTAATAAGATAAAACAGATTGTGAATAAGATAAAACAGATTGTGATGCATGAAATAAAATCTAAGATCAATAGATTTAAGTCTACAAGGGAATCGACTGAGACAAGCATCGATTAATATTAATGATATGAAAACGACTTAAGCAATATCTATTGAGAAAGAGGATGATCGATTGAAATCTGCATTGTCTATCATAATGAGGATTGGTCCAAGAAACCAAAGAACAGAAGCATCACTACTCACTAATAAGGCAATATCGTCGATCAATGAATAAGGAACTAGTAGTGAAGAACGATAGCTCAATCTATAAGTAACCAATGATCCTCGATATGCAACAGGATGGTATGCACATCAGTAAATCAACCAAGAAGGAAGATAACCATTCATATATTGTTAATTGTCATTGACAGCATCAATATCGCTTTGATTGATAATGGATTAATCAATCATCTTCCCAGCAACATAATCAATTAACATATAAATTCTTTACTGACATAATGATATAAATGACTTAATTTGTATTTTGGTAAATCACTTATCATATTCAAATTAAGGATAACAGCAAATCATATGATATTAATCATATTTAATCCCAGCACCATCAATGTTAATAATAAAGTGCCATTTTACTAACAAATCGGTAATGAAGAGGCACATTTTGTAAAGGAAGCAGTCCTTAGAATAAACGGACATGTCTGTTGAAATAATGCCTCTCCCACAATATAAAGAGATGATGAAAATCAGTCCAAGGGGGGAGGGAGGAAAATATATCTATCATCTGCAAGCATCAAATGGATCAGAAATTATTATAGGTAGTCTGTGCTCATAAAGAAGGTCGGGTTGCATCACTGACAATCACCATCAATCAGATCAGATCTATTATTAAGTTACAGGCAGTAACATCCTTGTTCTCGGTGGTATGCATGCTGGTATGCATGCTGATCTGCTTAATACGTATGCTTAACATATGCAGCCTAATAGTTTTTTTATGCAGAATTTAGTAGTAATAGTATTATTAATATAGACTGCAATATGTAGGACAGTCATAAAATATAGTCACACTCAATTTCATATAAGTGGCAGACCAGATCTGACACATGTCAGATCTGTCTGCCTTTACAGTCTATAGATAGATTAATGCTTAGTGTTTAGGCAATGGTAATGTTGATAATTTAAATTTATACAATAGGTAATATATTTTGATTAATATATATATAAATATTGATAAATTACATAACAGATAATTAAGGACTAAATAAATAATTGATAATTCCTGAAGATAAATGGAATGTCTTAAAACTGTCCTAAACTATAATCAGTTCTGTATTTTCTATTCCCCAAGGGAGATGGGTGCTGTTAGGGAGGGACAGAGTAAAACCACTTCAATAGAAGCCCCAAGGGTGAAAGGACTCCTCCTGAAATCTGGGCTGCAGGCCCCAAGGGTGAATGGAATGAGTTCTGGTAGTCTGGGTTACATTAAGGAGGTGGTGTCAAGTGCCCTAGGCAGCCAAGCCCTTTCCTAGGAATAGGTCAGATTGGTTTGGGTTTATGTTGATGATATAGCTTCGGGTCTCATCCTTCTATCGATCTAATTAATAAGCAAATAAATAAGTATAATTAATATGCAAATAAATAAGTTGTGGCTATATATATATATTTATTTGGAGCAGATTTTTGTGAAGAGGCGCTTCATTAATGATCACCACCTTTTGTAAGTGATATGTCATTTTGCAAGAGGCCGACGTATCCTGGAGAGACGCATTGTTTGGTAGAGTCCATATCATCTAGTATTTGTAGAGGGTGCTGCTCTCTCTCTATGAAGAGAATCAATTCATTAAGACAATTGCATACTACCACAGGGAGATCGACATTGAGCAGCAGATCAACATCTCTTTTATCAGGCAGAATGTGATTAAGAAAATATATCATTTGTTGTATAATCGCACCTATGAGAGGTGCTATTCTTATTGTTTCATATTAGCCAAGTGTGTGGCTAAATTGTAAAGCAGAATTGCTGCTCCTTCATTTATTATATAAGAGATATAATTGTTGCTGGGTATTGACTGTGTCTTATTGTTCATTATTGCTTTATCTCTGTCTAACTGAATTCTGATCATAAAAACAACAGTTTAGGCATGGTTTTAATGGCATCAAAGTTATATTACAGAGAATTAGTTAGTCATGCTCAATTAATCATGATAGGAGGTAGTAACATAGATGTTGCTCTTGGGAATTGACAGTGTCTAAATAGGGGACATTACAGAATGGTACACAACTGAGAGTTAAAAGTCTCGCCAAGGGGAATAAAAACGATAAAAGATACAAAACATAACAACAGGGGCGCACCAAGACAAGTGGTTATATACATATATACTCAAAATAATGAATGGTCATGATATTTTGAATCATCTTGCACACTCTTAGATCAATTGTAACCATTGATCTCAATAGCTAGGAATAATTATGCCATAGGGAACGCCTTCAGCGTAAAAATAGGTATATATAGTATTAGTTTAGTTTAGCACATTTAAATAATTATAATATGGTAACACAACTTACTACACATTACTTTTGACATATTTTTTTGAATTACAATATTAACTTATTTCTATGTTATTAAAATATATAAAATATTAAAATTTACAAAAATACACATGATTTGTAGAGTCAATAAATAAATCATGTTAAAACTGTGCTTGAATTTCATGACTATTAGGGAAATGGAGCAATAAGCGAAAGAAGAATATTCACAAAATCATATTCATATGGCAAAGAGCATTGTTCAACACTAGTGTAAGTCAAACATGCAAGAACTAGATTTACTCCCATCAAACACACTATGTTCCAAACTTCACACAAAGAATTAAGAAGATCTAAGGATTCAATTGTTAATCCTTTGTTATAAAAAAATAGAATAAAAAAATATAATACTATTATTATAATTATACATTTAAATTGTTAAAAATATATTTTAATATTTAAATCGACAATAAATAAAATTCAACCTAACCTCAATACTAAACCAAAATAAACCCTACTTGATTGAATCATGTTGAACCCTAATATAAATTTAATGTTGTCTTTAAACCAAATTGAATCCTAAATTGAATTGAACCCTAATTCTATAGCAAATTAAACCCAAACCCTATACCAAATTGAACCCAAACCTTTAACAACATTTAACCCTAACCCTAACAGTCATCTCTCTCTCTCTCTCATTCCCTATCCTTTTTATCTCTAACTCTCTCTGTCTCTCTTATTTACTCCTTTCTCTTTCATACACTCCCATCTTTCCTACTCTCTCTCTCTCTCTCTCTCTCTCTCTCTCTCTCTCTCTCTCCCTTTCTCACTCACTATCCCTCCTATCTGTCTATTTCTCTACCCTCTCCCTTTCACTTCTCGTATATCTCCATGTCTTTTTTTCTCTTCCCATATACCTCCATCTCTCCCTCTATCTCCCCCCATTTTTCTTCCGCTCTCCATCTCAATTTTTGTATCTCTCTCTCTCTCTCTCTCTCTCTCTCTCTATATATATATATATATATATATATATATATATATATATATATATATATATATATATATATATATATATATATATATATATATATATATATATAATCCTCTCAATCTCTCTTTTTATCTCTACCTCTACCTCTCTCTATCTCTTTACCTATTTGTCTCTCTCTTCATCTGTTGCTCTATCTTCCTCTCCCCCCCTCTATCGAGGTATACATGTCTTCCTCTCTTTGTTCATCTCTCTCCCTCCCTCTCTCTCTCTCCCTCTAGACCTCTAGACCTCTACATCCACATATCTTTGTCTCTGTATCTCTATCTTGATCTCTCCATATTTATGCTCTCATCTCTCTCTCTCTCTCTCTCTCTCTCTCTCTCTCATTCTTTGTCTCCCTATCATAAACATTACATGAGCCTATTGTTAATGGAGCCTGATTATCTTTCTGATTTATAAATTTTGTTGCTGTTGTGTTTAGATACCTTTAAGTGGATGCATAATTGATTTGAAGCAATCACTTCATTGATGCCCTTGTTGCACAAACAATGTCATTTGCTAAATGACCTACTAATTGAGCTCATGTACTACACAAATGCTTGCAAAAAATAAACCAAATTTTTTCCCTAATTGACATTCCACCCCCTCTTTGTTGTACCCATTGCACACCGAGGTGCAATTGCTAGTAGAAGATTAATGTTAAACAATGTGCCATCAAAATGAACAATAAAATTTGAAAATGTTTTTTCTTTCAGCTTTGTAACTTGTAAGTACAAATAATGCATATAATTTGTAATTATATTTTATTAATATTATTAGTACATGAAAATTGTCAAAAATGTGACCTACACTAATGCTCAACTTATTAAATTTTTTATTTAATTGAAGGTGGAACAAATGTCAATTTTATTTCTCATATGGAATTATGCTTATTGTTACTCCTTACTATAAAGTTGACTTCACTGAAACATTAGTCTTATCAAATTGTTGCACTAAGCAAGTCTCAGTAGGGCTGTGGTACCTTCTCTTTGTGAAGGCCCTGGGACTGTTGCACAATTCCTAATAAGGGCTTGACTTCTTTATTGGTAATAGTTTCAGGTGTCATTACCTCTAATGCTGACATCATGGAAACACAGTTGAGTAGTGGTGCTAGCTGTCATTGGCTATAGATTATAACTATTTGATTTATACCTTAAGAAATGACTCCTATATTTTTGCCCAGCTTTATGTCAATATGAGTAGAAATAATTATTGGGTGGTTTGACTCACTGCATCTGACTTTTATTTGTGGAGGTTAGAAAATCTACAAACTTTGATATTTACCAGCAAACGTAATAAATGCACAAAACTTAGGTTCTATTCAACATAAATGTAATCTGGTTCTTCTCATAGCATTGTGGTTGACATGTGAAGCATTTCTATATTTCTGCATTTGATGATCTTTTGTAATTGTTGTTTTTCACTATGACTAAGTATCAATCTCATTTGTAAATGTGGTCATTTCAGCTGTATATAGTTACTACATTGCACACGTCTCTTTTTAAAAGTCCTTTCTTATTTTTGAGATGGTGTTATGGTTAGCAATTTATAGCTGCTGACTGCAATTTGTGCAGAGCGTTGCAAATCATTAAGTGCTTCAGATGATACTGGTCTGGAGCTTGATGGGGGCACTGGACACAAAAGGCCACCTCGGAAAGTCAGGAAAAAGGTTCAAACAACTCATGAAAGTATCCTTTTGTAAACAACAAATACAAGAAGGTTGTCAGTATAACACTGATTGTTGAGATAAGAATGATTCCACCTAGTAAAATTCATTTAAGGTATTGTTGTATTGAAGTCTGAAGGTAGAAAGTACATAAAATGTTAATCTTTCAGGGTATTTTGTGGATTAGCACATTCATCAGTCTTCTTTGGAAGAAATGAATCATAATTGCCAAAAAGTCAGCGATTTAGTCAAAATTTTGCATAAAAGAACAAGAAATTAGTATATGGCATGGGCCACATAATAATTAATAAATTGCCAATATACAACTTTGGTTTATTTTACTATTCTATGGATGCTAATTCTACTGACAGTGCAATGTTTGTGTCCTGGTTCATGTCAGAGCACCATTTTTTCAATCATTTGGAGAATTTCAAGCCAGTTAAACAGTTTGTTCAAAGTAATGCAGAACATAACAATCCCAATCGTGAGGAACATTATTTCTCGTAATGTTCATAGAGAAGGGTTAACTATGAGGCAGAGTTTTTTTTTTTAATCAAACAAATTATGGGGCAGAGTTTTCTTTTTTAATATCGAACAGACTATGAGGCAGAGTTACCTATAGGCTTATTGATGATTGTTATATTGTTTTCTGCCTTTGATGCCATTTTCTCTAGTTTGTCCTTGCTCCTGAATGCCCTAGCTAGTTTCCACTGGTCTGTGCCATACAGATGTGTGGTTACTTTACTGAGGTCCATCAGTAAATCCTTAGCTTTTTGAAAGACCAGACTACAGCAGCAGGGGATCAGGAAATATCAGAATCTTTTGATGGGGAAGATACTTGTGCCTCAGAATCAGCAAATGTTGATGATTGTCATATGGGAATTGCATCCTCACTTAGCAGAGAAGTGAAAAGTAAGATAATTTTTTTTGTTGTTATTTTTTTTTTCCGCTGCTTCTTTGATGTTTAGAATGCCAGCTATAAGCCTTTATTTTCCATCTTATTAATCACTGCTACATGTGCACATTCATTAGTGATTTTACAGACTTTTTAAAAGATTGAATATTGTAATGACTAATGGGACTAAGAAGGTTGTTGAAGTGTTCAATTCTTTTACAATTGAATCCTCAAAAAAAATCTACAGTGTTTGGAATTCGTAATAGAGACATGTTATGATTTGGCACCTCAACAGTTAACATTATAAAGGCACTTTTTTAATTCTTTAAGCCTGTTGCACTGTTATCTTAGCTATAGGTAATTCAAGAGATGTGCGATAAATCACTTTTTTTTTTTTGATAAAAATAAGTATACCAACATAAGTAATGCTACAAACTCTCACCAGCCATTAGAGTAAAACAGCCACTTGGAAAGGAAGTCCTCAAAAATGGTAATAGCCTGAGAATTGCAATCCAGGGTAGGACAAGATAAATGGTTACATACACAGCTGTAATTGAAAGAAGCTTGAACTAAATATAGAAAGTTGAAAGAGAGAAATTATTAGATTTAGTGCACGGGGTCGAAAGGATAAGATAGAACGTTGGCAAGGTCAACATTCTTTTGGCTTTTTGTTTTGAAATATAATTGCCTTTAGTGTGACAAGGATTGAACTTGGGTTTGAAAGGGAAGGGGTCAAAGGGGTCATTGATTGCATAAAGAAAAGGATTGGGAGAGTCCTTTGCAGTATGAGATTGAATCATGCAAAAAATAATAAGAGCTGTTGAATTGGATTTAAATTATAAATGATAGGGATAGGAAGGTCATTGGTTAACGATGAAAGGGAACAAATATAAGCTCGCCACTATACAAGGTAGCATTGACAGTTGAGTTCGTGAGTGAGACTACCAAAAGGGAATAGGTTTAGCCTTGATAAACTTAAGAAATTTATGTAGGCGTTATTTCTGGCATGTATAATAGTGAAGATGCTGCTGTCTTAGATTGCAGACGACCTTTGAAAAAATAGAATTGACAATTGGAATTGCTGATATTAGTTCGTGAACAATGTGTAATAATCACAATTTGGCGATTTAATTTGCATAGTGTTTTGAGACCTAGGATGGTGCTTAAAGGATGGTCAACTGTTTTAGAACAAAATGTGCTATGGTGAAAATATAAAATATGAATGACGGGCCAGGAACTGTATCAGAATGCAGAGGATGGGAAAAAATGAATTAAAATGCAAAATAGTTGGATGCATTATAAAATGTAGAGTTTATCATGTAATGCAAATTAGTTGGATGTATGGAATTCCTATACATTGCCTCCTTGAGATGTATATCCAAAGAAGGTGCAGTGTCATCTTGTTATGCAGAAGGCGTTGCTTTATTTGAAGTTCATGAGCTTATTTTCACCATCAACGGCATACAATATTTTAGGAAGAGGCAAGATGATTGCAACAACTTCAACCGTCAGATTTTCACTATTCACGAAAATGACATTAATTTGGTTTGCTGTACGCGGCTAGCTTTTGATGTTCCACTGAAAACAATAGATCAGACTTGTCAGAAACGTGTCAGAATCATCTGAAAGTTAATATCGCAGATGTCAAATACATTCCGTAGTTAGTAAAAGTGTAGAGCTAGCAATGTATTTACTTTGGTTAAAGCTACTTTTTTCGTCACTTAGGGATGCAAAGAGGAGCATGCACACAATAATTTTAATCTATATTTGTATACCTTAAGAAAAAAGGCATGTTTGCTTTTGGTTTTATCTATCGTTATTTAATGGTGTTACCTTTGTCTTTGAATTTAGTAATTTACCATGAAAAAATACACACATTTTAACTTTACATTTTTGTTATTTGAAGTAATTATTTCTATTTTTATATATTATATTTTAATTTAATATAATATAAATTATTAATTAATTAATTATTATTATAATATTATAAAAATATATATTTATGTTATATATGTCATATTTGTAACATTTATTAAAAATGGAGGACCTCATTTCCATTTAAACGTTCAGCAACAGCACAAGGTTTGGACCTTGATGGTAAGAATAACACAACTTAACCATCACAACATGCCAATTTATTAATTTAGTATTATTTTGTACTCATAGCAATAATTTTTTTAGTTAATAATGAAGTTTGTAAATAATGTATAGATATAACAAAATAATTTAGATTAAATTAAACTTAATATAGTTTTTGAATAGAAAACTAAAGCTCTATTAATTCATTTTAGAATGTGATTATTAGCACACAAAATTTATTAGAAGCGTGTGAGGTTGAAGGGGCCTTAAGAGGACTTGACCTCATATTGTATCAATATACAAGAACATATAATCAGAATAACATATTCATAGTAAGGTTGTATGTGAAGCTAAAGCAAATTAATTACGGCTATAAAGAAAATAATGGTATAGTGTAATTTAAGACTCACAAAGGTGAGAGATAAGTACAAACAACAAAAGTGAGGAAGAAGATACAATACATCAATTACAATAGAGAAACCAACAAATATTTTGTAACTTCATACGCATTCAATGAAAAATGATACGTCCTATGCAATTTCCAAGTAATTTCCTCTCTTGGTACTCTCTCTGCTACAAAATCCAAATTACCAATTAGTACAATTATGAATGACATGTCTTCTATCTTGATAGGTATAAGGGGATAAGGGAACTAAATGATAGTAAATATGTGACCAAAAAGAAAAACGAGGTTATTGATTATAATAATTTAATATTCTATTAAATTTTTTACCTTTGGTACAAAGATTTATCAATAGTATAGCCACCATATTAGGTGTCAACCTATGTAAACAACTTTGTTGATGTGTCAGTTATAAATTGGTCGACAAATCTCCATGTTGATATGCTCATACCCAAGCAAGATTTGAAAGCCATAATTATATCTCCTTATCTCTCTCTCTCTCTCTCTCTCTTTTTCCCCCTCTTCTTCCCCCCCTCTCTTGTGCCCTTTCTATCTCTCTTTCTCTTCTCATCTCTCTTTTTCTATCTCCCCCTATTTTTCTCCCCCCTTATTTGTCTATCTCTAATCTTTGTTTGTATGTGTCTCTATCTTTGATTCCGTTTCCCTCTCTCACTCTATATCTTTATCACTCTATCTCATCATGTATATCCATGTCAATCTTTCCCTCTCTCTTCTATATCTCTCTATCTCTTCCCATCTCTTTCTCTCTCACTATCTCTTCCATTTTCTTCCTTTATCTTTATCTCTCGCTCTCCCTATCTATCTCTTTATCTATTTATCTACCTCTTTCTCTCTTTCTCTATCTTCATCTCCACCTCTATCTAGCTCTCTCCCTATGTCAATCTTTACCTCTCTATCTCTATCTCTCCATATTTCTTATTCCATTTCTCCCCCTAACTTAATCTCTTTATCTCTTCATCCTTTTTTAACTTTTCTTTACCTATCACTTCTCTCTCTCTCTCTCTCTCTCTCTCTCTCTCTCTCTCTCTCTCTCTCTCTCTCTCTCTCTCTCTCCACATCTCTCTCCTTCTCTATCTCTATATCCATCTCCATCTCTATCTTTTCCATCCTTTGTATCTCTATCTCCTTACCCATCTCTCTCTCACACTTCCCCCATCCATCTCTACCTCTCTACCTATTGCAAACAGAAATGATCCTATTAGTAATGGAGCTTGATTATTTCCTGATTTAGAGGTTTTATTATATCTCACACTTTATCTCTCTCTCACTCTATCTCCACCTATTTTTCTCTCACTCTCTCAAATCCTATTTCTTTATCTTTCTTTTTGTTTTTTTATCTCTCTATCTCTCTCTCCCTCTCAATATATCCTTAGATCTCTATCTCTCTATCACTTTATCTCACAATCTTTATCTCTCTCCCTCTTTATATCTCTATCTCTCTATCTTTATCTCTCCCTCTACTTCTCTTGGTCTCATGATTCATTTGTATCCCTTTTCCTCTCACTATATCTATATCTCTACCTCTATCTTCCTCTCTCCCCTATATCTCTTTAACTCTCTATCTCCATCTCTTCATATTTTTTCTTCAATCTTTCCCTCTATCTTTTTCTTATTATCTTTCCATCTCTCTCTACCCTTATATCTTTCCCTCTCTACCGTTGTTTATGTATCACTTCCTATCTCTATTTTTATCTTTCTATCTCTCCCTCTATCATTCTCTCATTCTCTCCGTCTATCTTTCTGTGTGTGTGTGTGTGTGTGTGTGTGTGTGTGTATTTATCTGTTCCATCTCTATCTATCCCTCTACCCTCTCTCATTTTATTTCTTCATCTCCTTGTCTACATATGCCTCTCCCTCTCCTTCTCAATCTAGTTTAACTATTGTCTATCCAATAGTCTACTAGTGGGAGCAAGTAAATTTTCCGTACATCATGTCCATTAGTGACCAAATTGCTTTCCAAAATGGTTCAAGAATTTGGTGTATAATGAAACATGATGGGGGATTAAAGTCTGAAGTGAAATCATACATTTGAAATTAGAGTGAGCTGTTTTTAAAGCTGAATCAGGACTTTTGATAAGGCGTGAGAATTGCCATTTTGGGGGAATCAATGTAATACTATGTACACATAATTATTGCCCCTTTTGGTGATGGAATAACAAACAGGACTTTTGATAAGGCGTGAGAATTGCCATTTTGGGGGAATCAATGTAATACTATGTACACATAATTATTGCCCCTTTTGGTGATGGAATAACAAACAGAAAGTACTTGTACATAGGTTAAAAAAAGCTTTATTAGAACTAGAAGATGTATGTGCATAACTTGTGGTTGTAAAAACTTAAGAATGGGATTTAGATAATATGGCGTGCTTTCTTAGGCTGAGAGCATGCATTATATTATATATCATATGTGAAAATTAGAAAATAGCTGCAATTTAAGAATAGACACAAAAATAGATACTAATTACAACAAAGTAACTGTAACTACTTATTATAGACAAGTGTATCGAATATTAAAATAATATTCTACGAATGCCCTTAAGGACTAAATTGGAAGGATCTAGAGGTTTAGTGCCTCGAACAATTATTTTATCATAATCTACATGAAAATCAAAGTATTCTTTTTTACAAAATTGAATTAGAATATTAAGATATTTTTGTAACTTGGCTAATGTTAGGATTGCATCCTTTGATTCCCTCTTTTTCTCTTCCCTCACTCATCATAATCGCTCTATTTCAATCTCCTAACAATGCATTGACGTTGCTTTATTAAGAGGCAATTAGTTTCTATTTTTATACTTGCTTAATCACCATCTTCCAACTTCAAGTAATTGATATTAATAACAATTGGCTCTGTCCATGATATTCCTTGTTCACAAGATTAACATTTGTACCTTCTTGAAGCCACCTTTTTGAATTATGCTTGGTCTATATCTTTGTAATTGGATTCTTTGAAATAGGTCAGCATATTGTAAAATATAGTGCCGATTTAGGTTTAGCTCTAGGACAACCCTTGGTCTGCATAGGGTTTGGCTAGGGCACCTTGTGTACCCAATGATTCCTTCTTGGGTGAACTCGGGTTGTAACCATGGAGAATCCTTAAAAATAAAGGTTGAAAATATTTAAAAAAATGCTGTTTTTTTTGTTCAAGGAGGTATAGAGGCTCAATTAGTGGCTGGAGTGTTTGAAATATATCTCTATTGAGTTTGAATCTGGAGCCATTGTCTTCATAGAGTTTTGCATGCAATTGATTTGATCCTCTCTCTCAATGGAAGGTTTGTTCCGTGGATCTATAGAGCCTGGGGTTGGCATCCTTATCTATGAAGAAGATCCAAGATTGGTTATGAGCATAGTGGACAAGATAAATTGGCACACCAAAAACATAATGTGTTCAAAAAAGTGGGGAATTTAAACGGGGATAAATTGGATTTTAGAAAAATGTAAAAATATAGAAAAAGGGAGAAAAAATCTTGTTTTTGAAATTTGAAGGCATTTCAATAGCATAGAGACATAGAGAGAATAAAATTGAGAGTTTAGCCCATTGATTGTGAAATATAGATTTGTCCTTCTTGTTCAAATTGTTGATTGCATTGCATAAGTTACTCTCTACTCATAGTGCATAAATAATATCCAAATGCTAATAGTTTTAAATTATCAATACAATCTACTTTGTTCAAAGCCAACCTACACACTAAGTACAAGCTCCAAAAAATCAGACAAATCTAGTTACTCTTGGTGCTATGAAAAGATCTACACTAGAAAGTTGTAGGTCCTTTCGATGAAGCTTTTGGGTTAGAGCTTCTCCCAAGTCCAACCAAATCGTTATCAAGGTTGCCCTTTGTTAGGGTATGAAAATTCTTAAGATTAGAAAAACATCATCATTTGTAATCCACTCAAAATTTGGATTGATCTTGTCAAGGTCAATTGGTTACTCTTTCTCAACACTACCTAAATTTTTCCATATAAAAATTAGATTTGGAAATTGAAATTGAAAAAAATATTGATTACAGTTAATAATTACGATTACAAGCATTTCAAAATGGTTAACCTGGAGCTTTCTTTAGCTTTAGGCAAGGGTTGTGTTGAAGGAACACCAAGTCATTCATGTATTGTTGTGTTAGATGGTTACATTTCTTGGAATGAATGTGTTAAAAATACTCCAAGAATGCACACAAGAAGATGATCTACATGGTTGGCTGAAAATGTGCTTTGTCACCCGTCTAAATTTTTTGGCTTATTGGCTTGAGAAAGTTCCACCATTGCACTGAAAAGTACAAATTATTTTAATATGATATCATGTAAGATATGCTAAAAACATGAGAAATTTCATGTATATGTCTTCAACATATAGAGATTATTCCAAGTTACCTAGTTTGAAGGTGTTCTTGCCTTGCATGACAATCATACTTTAGGAAAGATCATTTCTTTCTTGTACATTGGCAACTCTCCCATAACTATCTACAACTTGTTTGTGGTGGGGAACATTTTTTCCGTATACATGTATAGATTCTGTGTAACCTTAAAAATCAATATCTTTGAGTGAGGGGTTATCAAAGAAACGGGACTCGGACTCGAACTTGGGACTCAGAGTCAGACTCGGCTCCACACTCGGCTGGACTCGGGAAAGTGAAAAACTCAAGAAATTTAGAGATTTTTAAAGATTTAAAACTTGTTTCATGCACCCTTTATTGAATACACCTTAAAGACACAATAACATCATCAAACTCAGCTCATTTGATTACATACACAAGTATACATCAATCACATAAGCATAAACGCAAATTGTAGTTGAAGGAAATAACGAATATAAATATATAAATATTGTCAAATGTATACAATATTACAAAACTCATGGAATAAAAATCCATGTCATCGTATGATCATCATCAAATGTTCCACACAAATACCAAAGGTAAATATAGCCTGCTCGTGCTCTCTGCTCCTCCTCTGCCATGGCTACAGCCTCAACCTCTATATCTACCTGGCCGATCCAATCAGTGCTATCATCACTAAAGACAGTTGCAGGAATCTCAGGATCTGTTTGACTCTCATTGGCCCACTCTGCTTCAAGATCAACCTCATCTAGAATGATAGGAGAGATGTCAACTAATGCATTCTTTCTCATTCTCAGGCGGAGGTTGTAGTGAACAAAGACGAGATCATTCATCTTCTCCACAGATAATCTATTGCGCCTCTTGGAGTGTATGTGCTCAAACATACTCCAATTGCGCTCACAACCTGATGCGCTGCATGGTTGGCTCAAGATGCAAATGGCTAACTTCTGAATATTTGGTGTTGTTGGGCCAAAAAAGCTCCACCAATGATCTGAGTTTGAAATGAGAAAAATAAATAAAATCAGTCTCACTCATGAACTCATTTAACAAGTTACAATATACAATAAAACTAAAATTAAGCCTTACAATTTATTTTTACCTGGCATCATAGTTGTCCTACTGTCTTTGGCGACAGGACGAGAGAAGGTCTCCCCTTGTGCATCTGAGAACAACTGTAGCTCTCGAATAAGCTCTATCTGAGTAGTACCAACAGGTCCCATCTTCTCCATGATTGAGTATAGCCCATTGAGGACCTCCACATCAGCCTTGAAAGAAGGGATAAAACGGAATGCCGAATTCAGATAATAGGCTGCTGCATGGATGGGCCTATGAAGCCGATGATGCCATCTCCTATCAATGATCTCCCAAATGGGACCATACTTGCTCTCATCTCCTCCATAGACGAATTTGATGCCCTCCTTCGCCGTATCCATGCCCTCAAATATATAGCCCATTGCGGGCTTTTCTCCATCCGCAACTCGCAACAAAACCACCAAGGGCTTAACAAACTGCAAAATTGAAAATATTGTGTAATTTAGAAAAATGAGCAAATAAGAGAATACATATAATAAGTTATAAAACATGAAGTTAAATTTGTAGAATTTATAAAAAAATTACCTTCACTATCTCATCACAAGGGACCCAAAAGTCTTGCTCATCAAAAATGTTGTGTGCTATATCTTTCCCTGTAGGGGTGTTAGCATAGGATGAGGAAGACCACTCCTCACCAACAATCATACGTCTCAAGGCCGACTTAGACCTAAGCATGGACTGCAATGTGATGAAGTTTGTGGCAAATCTTGTGATTCCTAGACGAGCTAACTCCTTCTGCTCTGTGTATTGTCTCATAAGAGCCAACACCCATGAATGATTATATACAAATTTGCACACATTTCTTGCCCTTTCTACACATCTCTTGACCAATGGGATTTTTCCAATATCCTCCAACATGAGGTCAATGCAATGAGCAGCACATGGGCTCCAAACTATAGATGGGTGCCTCTCCATCAATAGTCTACCTGCAGCAACATAATTTGTTGCATTGTAAATTGTAATTAATGGAGGTACAAACTACAAGATAGTAATTAATTTGCAAATAAAATTAGTTTGTAATCAAAAGTTTACCCACAGCAACATAATTTGCTATCTTGTCGGTCACCACCTTGTTGACGTGTATTTTGTACACCATCATACACAGAATAAAATACCTAAAGGCATCTTATCCTCTCTTGAATAAAGTCTCTAACTGCTGAAGATTCGCATGAAGGATCAGTTAGGATGACTCCAATGTTCTGGTTAGTAGGGTCTCTACGTGTGGATAAGCACCAGCAGTATGATGTGATTTGCTGTGTCCTCAAGGGGCCTTACACTCCGAAAGTCTTACTAAACTAAAGAAGCTTTTCAAAAATAACAAAAGGATAGGGTTTGCAAGAGGTCTAATCTAATCTAACCCTAAGAATGACTTCATGTGGACAAGACTTGGCAAGATTCTACCAACTTCAATTTTGCCATAAAATAACAACTCAATTGAAATTGATGCGATCTTCTAAGGTAACAAATGATTTTCAATGCATCAAAGATCAAAGACACTACCACGAAGGTACATATCCACGATACAATAATGATTGAAGGTTAAGTGATTCAAATATCTCCAGTTGACCACGCAAGGCGTTCCTACAATCAGCAAGAAGCTAGTGGTATGGAAAGCGAATCCTACCAAAGATCAAGTCTCACACTATGTCCTTCGAATTAACACACTACTTTGATTGAGCATGATTCAAGTAAATTGAACAACCATGAAGATAACCAAGAAAGTTGCAACAAAACACCATAACTTCAATATTTCATTGATTTCAAAGTCATCATGTACAACAATTGCTTGAATTCCTTTCCTCAAACTCAATCTTGCTACAAAAATAAAAATTGCTTCTAATCTCTCTAATACATCAAACTTTCTCTCTAATCTCTTAACTATCTCTATTACAAATGAAATGAAAATGAGGGTATAAATAGCATCCTCAATTACAATGAATGGTCCAGATTGAAAGCAGATCAACGGTCAAGATCATGACACCTAAACCCTAATTAGGGTTTATTACAAATAGTTCCCCTTTTATTGCACAACATTAAATGCATAGCCAATTATAAATTTGGCACGAAAATCTAGGAGACATAGACCAATGACAATTAAGGTGCCATGTCATCTATAACAACCTCTCATCTAGAATAATATTCCCTTTCCAATGCTCCTTTTTAGCATATGCAATGAATCTTGATACGATTCCCTCGATCTCAGCAATTGGAATCTCGGGAAGATTCTTCATTCTTTCTTCCAAGTGGATGACCTGATCAAATGCATCTAGAAGAGCTACGTCCCATGTAAGTTCAAGTTCCTTAGTCTTTTCGATCAGGAGCATGGTAGCAAACATCTGGTCCTGTTGCTCATCTGTGATATTGACGTCCTTGCAAAAGATGACCTTGATTCTATCTTCCAATTCTTGCAAATCCACATCTGTCTCAACTTCGATCCTCCTGCCAAGAATGGTACGTAGTACCTCAAATACTCTGTCCTGGATCGGGTTGATCACCTCCTCAACATGACCGCACCTAGTACTGATGTCTTCAAAGAGAACTTCCTTCATTTGGAGTAAGGTTGACCACTGAAGTAAACTGTGAGGTCCTCCATCCATAATCCTTTCCTGCGCTAAGACCTTCCTCGATGTTTGTCTAATTACTTTCAAGACAGGAATGATAACATCTTTGGTATGAGCGAATGCGGCTACCGTTATCATCAAATTGTGTATGATCTCAAGAACCTGAATAGCCCTATGAATAGTCTTCATCATCCTTGTTGCAAATTCTAAGGCAACTGTATGAGATTTATCCATCCAAGTACTCATACGCTGGACCATACTCCTGAATCTCTCTGCCTCACCAATTGATTGAAGGGGAAGTGCCTGTATAGGTGATCTTGCTGGATCCTGACGTCCCAAAGGCTGATTGAGATGGCTGAAATATGTTCTCCATGCACCGACCTCCCTCTCGAGCTTTCTACTCTTCTCCATTTCTTCTCTAAGCTTGTCCTTCAATGCCTCAAAGGAATCAGTGGCATCATCTAGTGTCTGCTCGGCTGTGGATGGACCTAGCTCAAATGTCTCTATATCATATTCCTCTGCTAGGATCTCACCTTCATACTTGTCTACTGTCGGTGTAGCGATCTGCAATTTTCTGGATCCAGTCTCATCTCTAATCATCTTGGACATCTTGGTAGCCTTTCTCTTCTCTGTCACTTCCTGGGAATGTCCAACAAGGCTCTCTAAATCAATCACATTGTCTTCGTCCTCGATTACAATCACCTTCGTTAATCTTTCCTTCAACCAATCTGGGATGGCTGATCTTGTCTCTCTAACCTGAATCTCCTTATGCAATATTTCTTCTTCTCTGTGAGGAGATGTTACTTCGTCATTATTCTTGTCTTCATGTAGCTCATAATCTTGGAGAGATCCACTTGGTGACCCTTGAGGTACCTGTCCTTCTTTATCATTCTGAACCATCGATTCCATAGACTCCTCCACTTCAATTGTCCTTTTCTCTTGTTGAGAAGACGTACCGGATGAACGATCTCGGCTGGCCTCTTGTTTCTTCTTGGAAGATTCTCTCTTTCCAGGTCTCTCTTTCCTCTTCGAGCCTCTTGGATGGAGATCGCCTTCACTTGCACTTCGAAGGTTGCCTTCATTTGCATTTTTGGGATTAGGATTACCTTCGCTCACACTAGCTCCACCTTCGGCTGGTTTCTCTTCCAAAGTGAAAGTCATAGCTATGCCTTGCTCTCTCAACTTCTGATGCTGCACATCAACCCATCTGCGAGTACAAGACAAGATTGGAGCCATCAAAGCATTTAAATCCACGACCTCGGGCTCATTCCAATCTAACCTTACTGATTTGCTTTCTCGATCATAGGATGACTGGAGATGTCTGCCACTGTCCTGTGCTTGGTCGGCCACTCTGTAAATCTTGCATTTCTTGATGAAATCCAAAGGCAATCTAGAATGCATCTTTCTTTTCACTTCAAGATCGTCTAAGAGATTCATCATAAAATCTTCAATCTGAAACTCATGCTTAAACTTCCTACCAACTGTCTCCTCCATATATCCATGTGGATCAAAGCTTTCTCTCAAGGCAAAGAATGGAAAAGAATACAAAGCTAACTCCTCCTCTGCGTCATCCATGGCTAAAGCATTAGGACATACCTCAACTGAATTGCCCAATATGATAGGTATCGGAACTCCATTTCCATGTCTGTGTCTGAATGCCTTCGCATAAGCTGCCAACTGTCTTGTTACCTCAAGTAACACAATTCTGTCTGTCGGATATCTCGGCAACATGTATGGAGGTGAAGGACATCCATGAACTCTGATATAAGTAAACTTCGGAAATTGGATAAACCAGGCACCGTACCTCTTTACTAGTTCCTGTGCATCCTGAGATAATCTGTTGTGAATCCCACCTTGCAACGTCCTTGTGATGTTCATCGTGAAGGTATCATTAACTAACTTGTAGTTGCTTCCTGGCAGATGATGCAAGTGGACATAGGAATCACAAACTCTGACCTCGCCGGGTCCTCTTCCAATCACTCCTCTGTGAGGTAGTCCTGCGTACTCGAAACTCCTGATCAAGGCATAGATGACGTATGAATTCATGTGGAAGGACTTGGTAGCTTTGAGTCTCCTCAACTGTACGTCCAAGCAATGGCTAATCATTCTAGCCCAATGAATTGTTCCTTTACCCTGAACTATCACCTGGATGAAGTAGAACATCCACTTTTCAAAGTAAAAAGCTTGAGGGGCTCCTGTGACTCGGTTGAGCATTGTAATCAAATCTCTGTACTCCTCCTGGAAATCAATCCTGTGTGGTGTGTTCGGTAGCTTACTCAGGCGAGGACGACTCTTGAGTAACCAGTTCTTGTTAATGATGCTTAGGCAAGCATCTGGATCATCTTCATATATTGACCTGGCTCCTTCTATGCTCTTGTAGACCATATCTCTGTGCTCTGGAAGATGGAAAGCCTCACTTATAGCTTCCTCTGAAAGATAAGCTAAAGTGTTTCCTTCCTTGGACACGATCGTTCTGGATTGAGGATCATAATGACGAGCACACTCGATCATCAACTCATGACACTGCACTGTTGGAGGGAAGCCGGCCGCCTTAATGATGCCACTTTCAATTATCCTCCAGGCGACAGGTGATGGCTTGCCAATGTAAGGGACATCTCGAAACTTCTTCGTGCTGAAGTTGCCCAAGTTAGTATCTCCAATGTTGCTCCACTTCGACACGATCTTGGTCTCCACTTCTTCGGTCTTTTGATCTTCCTTCATGAGAGCTGGACGACTGGTGGATGCTCCTGCCTTAGGGGTCGCCATACCTACACAACATTTCATAATAAGTAACTAGATATTGCAATATATATCAAAAATTAGAGAGTAAATTTTAGGAAACATCATGATAAGTCTTTGAGTTATCATTTCCTAAATAACGATTGAGCTAAGGGAATTCAAAAATTCAAAATTCAAAATTTAAGCTGTGACGATCAACAATTCAAAATTAAAACAATAAAACCATATCGCTATACCTCCCTTGAGAGCTAACTCTAGAATGCAAAATGAATAAAATCGCTTAGGCAAAATTGATATTAGATGGCTTCAACGTGATCTCCTCTTCAAATTAGCAACTTCGCCAGCTTTGGGATGTCCTTGGCGTGATCTTCCAATATCTTTGACAAGTTCGCACAAATGAAACTAAGGTTCGCACCCCTTAGATTGATGTTTACGCCTTCCTTTGATGAAATTCGCACCTTAAAACACAACTCGCATTTCTCCTTTGTCTTCCTCAAATCGCATGTAAAGATGATTAAATGACGATGTGAAAATGAAATCTTTCACCTCCCTTTTATAAGCGCTTATACCTCAATTACCCCTAGGCCGACCTTGGTAAAATTAATAAATAACAAGGCCGACTTCCATAAACCAAGCGCTCTATTTGATTTTAAATTAATAATTAATAATTAATTATTAAATGCCATCATTTATTAATTAGTAAATTCAATTTTTTTTTACAAGGCAAAAAACAATTAATTAATTAATATCAAGCGCAAATTTTAAATGCCATTTAATTGAATTTTCAAAACCCATCGAATTTAGCATTTAAAAGAAATTCAAAATGTTTGTTTAGCGCCAAAATTTGAAAATGGAGAAATGCAAACCTCATCGCCCTAGTCCCTGACTGAGGGACAGGAGCGATCTAGCAACTTGGTCTCGATCCTTGTGCTTTTGACGTTCAAAATCTTCATCCCTACGTTGAAGTTGGCATTTTTGCTAGGATTTTCAAACTTGAGTGACTTGCTTGTGCGAAGGAGTGCCTCTAGATGTGATATCGCTCTGGTCCCTTGAAGAGGGACAGGAGCGATCTAGATGTTTTTTCCTTGATCTTGCTTGTTCGATCTCCAATCTCCATCATATAGCAAGTAATAACATTGTTTCTTTACTCCATGCTTGTTTTACTTGGCTTCTACAAGGCATATTCGATGTTTGGAGGATTATCGCCCTGGTCCCTTGGAGAGGGACAGGAGCGATCCGTGTGTTTTAGCCAACATTCTTTGTACTTAACCTTTAACTTCTCGTTCATTGCCTTCCAAACGACGTTTTAAACCCTTTGCAACTTTGCTTTGACATGATCTTCGAAGGATAACAAGTATTTTAGCAAATATCGCCCTGGTCCCTTGGTGAGGGACAGGAGCGAACTTAGGCATTTGAGTCCCTTGTAGATGTTTGGTAATCTTCAATTTATCTTCAACGGGTTCAATTCACCTCCTTTCTTGCCTTCAATCCTAAAACTTGCTTGATCTTTGCCCAGTACATGCCCTATGAAGAATTTCGCTCTGGTCCCTGGGAGAGGGACGGGAGCTACAATGGATTTCGCCTTGGTCCCTGACTGAGGGACAGGAGCGATTTTTGCAATTTGGTCCACTTTCTTCATGTTTGTGCCTTCAAATTATATTCAATTGATAAAATGCATCTCCTTTGATCTCTCCAAATCGTCAAGTTGTTAAAATCCTGCAAGGACAAAGCAATATTTGATTTTGAGCTCCGGTCCTTCACTGAGGGACAGGAGCGATTTTGCTTCCTGAGGCATTTCTGTGTTTGTGAAATTCTTCAATTTATATTCAAAGGAAAGATCACGCCTTTCTTCACCATTTCCATTCGAAAAATCATCTTGATCCTGCAGAGATAGTAAGATTTTTGAAAACGAGCTCCGGTCCTTCACTGAGGGACAGGAGCGATTTTGCTCCTACAGGCCAAAATATCATGATTTCACAAGTTTAATCACTCCTCAAGGCAAAAACAAATCATTCCTCATGCCCGGGATCAAATATCAAAAAACTCAAAATTTAGGTCAAAATTACTCAATTGAATAAAATTCACATTTTCATCATCAACACTTAGACAAATTAAGACTCTGCACCCAAAATTCCAATTGAAAATAGACCATTCTGGCGAATTCATTCCATTCAAAATTGCATCCTACAAAAGGAAGCTCAAAAAAGCTCTCAAGACTGAGTGGACTCTGGCCTGAAAGGAGAGTAACGAAACCCTAAGGCTTGACCCTAAATCCAGACAACTGACGAACTACCAAAACCCTAAAAAGCAAAGCGAAAGGCGAGCAAAAACGAGCAAAAAGAGGGGGCCCCCATTTTAAATGGGGCGATGTGTGAAATGGTCACAACACACCTGTACCACGTTCTCCTCACCCACCTCATCAATCACCTCCTCTATCTGCTCACATAGGTAGGTGGCATTCTTGCAATGGGCGGTGACATCAATGGACTTGATGAAAACGGTGCCCCCTGAAATAAAAAAATAAAGCTAGGTCAATGATCATTCAATAAACCATTAGATAAAAAAAATAAATTAAAGACTATATGAAACTAAAATTAATCAATCACCTGCGGAAGAACAAGAAAATTAAGGAGAGTTCTATTTCTCCTATCCGTCCAACCGTCAGTCATGATGGTGCAACCTTTAGTGCTCCATATCTGGCGTTGTTCATCTAAATCCTTCTTCACATCATCCACCATTTGAGACAAAATGGGTCCGCTCAAATCACTCTCACTACGGGCTTTGAACCCCGCCCTGCATATGGTAAGGGCATCAACCATTTCTTGCCAATAAGGAGACTCGTCGCAAATAAACTCAATGAGATAAGTTAAGTATAATAATTCAATGAGATAAGTTAAGTATAAAAATTCAATGAGATAAGTTAAGTATAAAAATTAAAACAGTCAAACATAAAAGTTATAAAACATTCACCTGGTTGCAAAGAATGGAATACTACTGTAGGTCCAAAACCTACCAATTGCCATTTTAGTAGCATCATGGAACTCCTTGTTCCAACCCATGCCCTCAAGCGACTATTGGGACCCAGGAGTAGTGCGAGGCACAAAGAAGGTATCCAACCTAGATTTACGAATCCTAGGTCCAATGCTAACACTCCCACTACAACTACTAGTGCTAGGAGCATGAGAAGTGGCGGTGGCATTGCCACTTATAGAAGTAGAAGTGGAAGCACCAACAGTAGCAAACTGAGTGGAACGATATGAAGGTAAGGAAGAAGGGCCTCCAACACAACCTAACTGTGTCCCTCTTCCTAAATTTGCCTCTTTCCCAATGGCCGCTCGATCCTTCTTTTGTTTCTTTTTCCTTTCAATTTCCTCAACCATTACATAACATTGACGTACGGCCTCAGGGAGTGCTTTTAGGCATGGTTCGACATCATGTCCACGCACACCAACAATATGGTATTTCAGTCTATATATGCCTCCATGGAATATTGTTTTGCAAAATGTACATTTTGTTTGCCCCTTTCCTTGCCTTGGAAAATCCTCATGATATTTCCAAGCAGGGTCCTTTCTAATGGGGGGTCTAGAACTTGAAGTAGACATTTTAGGATAGTTTTGTGAAACTTGAAGTTGAGGCAAATAATAAGGTGAAGTTTGCTGCAATAAAACATTACAAATACAAAATAAAATTAATACATACATTCAAAAAAACTAAAGTAGGGTTTGTAATTTTTTTAAAAAAATTTATAGGGTTTGTCAAACCCTACTTTAAAAATAAATAAATTTACAAACCCTACATAGTACAACTACATACTACATGCTACATACAAACATACAAAAGATTTTGGAAGAAAATGTAAAACTTTCAAAATAAATGAATAGAAAATGCAATTTTTGCATACAAGAAACAAAATAATCTTCAAAAAAACAATCTTACCTCTTACAACAAGCTTGAAATGAGTTGCAAACTCTTCCTATCCAACTTTTGATGCACCAAATCCAAACACAATGCAGCTCCAATGTGACAAATTGAAGAAAACTTGAGCTTCCTCCTTGCTGGTTTTTCTTCTATACACCCTTGTTTTTCTTCCCAACTCACTTTACTCCTATTTTGCAAGTGAATGAAATGAAGTTCACTTTTAGGGATAGGAGATAATTAAGCAAAAATACCGAATTTGAAAAAGCTTTTAAAACTGTTTTTTTGGTCTTTTTTCCAACTTAACGCCCGCCGAGTTTTGAGGCTCGGTCTTCACCGAGTTTGGCGAGTTTTGGCCAAACTCGCCAACTCGGCGAGTCTGGCGAGTTTGATCGCCAGACTCGAACGAGTCCGAGTCCGAGTCCCAAAGACTTGGTGAGCATGTCTTAGACTCAGACTCGCCGAGTCTGGCGATTTTCTGGCAATTTTCGTTTCTCTGGGGGTTATAGAACAATTTTGGATTTAGATAATATCAAACAACATGGATAGTAGAATGCATTTGTGAATCCCATTGATTATGTTCTTTAGTGGCATGTACTTGTCCTCGACATGTTTAATAATACCTCCAATCACCTCCTTGGCCATATCCATGGCCACATACAAATAGCCCATGGGAGATTTCTCTCCATCCATTAGCCTCAGAATTTTTACTAGTCTTTGAAAATAATACGACTTGTTCTATTGCATCCATAAAACTTGCAGAATAAACGTACTCTACCATTATTATGCCATCAATTTTATATGTGAATGTAATGCCCCCTATTGGAACGCTACTTGTTTTCCAATAGTTACATACGACACCCCGCACGACTCAGAAATACACCAGGTTGTTTCTTTCCTTTTTGCTGTTAATTCTAAAAATTTTAAATTTGATTTTGAATAACTCAGGAAAGCAACCTGTAAATGGATTAACCATGGACCTAATGAGCTTCCCCAATTGTTAATATTGCCCAGCGTCCTAGTTAAAACTGAGAGTGGCCAACTGAAAATTTTATTTTCAGAATATAAAGACAAACTAGCCAAACTTAGGACTACCCCCGCTGTCGTATTGCTGCTGCACATATTGAGAAATCATCTCGGGTCAGGGACGCATGCATATAGCCCACATTTTGTATAGTCGGTTTCTCCTTGTATATAGTTAGTTTAGGTTTTTATTTTATGTTTTAGAGTAGTTTGTTTTCTGTTTTAGCTTAGATTTCACGTATTCTGCTTTTGTTTAGTTTGCTTTGTTTGCTTTAGAGTAGGTTTCCTTTGGGAAGGGGTTGTCTCCTTGTCGTTTTTGTAGGGGTATGCATGTTTTCTTTTCATAGCTTTGGTGTACGGAGTCCAGATGTTTTCCGGTCTGTTTCTTGGATGTCGAATTTGGTAGAGCACCTAATTGACGGTTGCCCCCGTAGTCAGTCTATTTGGTTTAAGGTTTAGTCATTTTAAAAATTTAGTTGCTTACTATGTCTTGTCACCAACATCGCGATCAATGCACCTTTAACGCTTAAAATCGCTTAAGTATGTTGTTTTATCAAAGGGAATTCATTTCAAGTGAAAATTTTGAAGCTCTGCTTCAACGACCACTATAACACTCAATCCCACGTAGGCTTCATTGCTTACTAGCCAAAGTGAAATAGCGAAAATGAAAGGAAAAAAATCAAAGGAAAATAAATCGAAAAGAAAAGAAATATCAAAACTACTTGGCTTCCAGACACACCTCTGCCGGTATTCAAAAAAGAAAATCTACCGGAAACAGAGCAGTCTCTGTGAGCTTACAAGCAATAACCTTGTCGGGGCTATAGACGCCTCGCGGGCAGCGGGGCAATATCCAGGTTGCTTTTAAAGTTAGATTCACCCCATGTAGCTTGTCTTGACTAAACAATGATATTTCAACTTTTTTCAAGCTGGAATGAACTTCACTACACACACTTGATTTTCAAGATTCGTGACTTGATTCAGTTTCTGACCTCTTTTTTATTTTGAATCTGTCGTTTGTCATTTGGGTTGTTTTGTGGGGTATAAACGAGAGATTTTGGGGTTCCATCCGGATAGTCATCCTTGAAATGTTCAGGAACATTTCGTAGCCGAGTTGCCATTTGTTGTGCTCGTTGTACACACACCCCTGTTTCAAGGGACCCCTATTGCCCTTTGTTTTCTCAAGAGAGAATGAAGATCTTGCACTTTCAAACCCGAGGCCTCCCATACCTTCCAAAGAGCCAAGTTTGGAATCGCAGGCAAAAAATAAAATCTCACATTTTAAGCCAAACTCGTGCATTCTTATTGCAACGCCCAAAATTCATTTTTTGTGAAAGGGAAAGCAAAAAACAAGGTCGTTTGTTGGTTAAAAAATTTGTACACTTAAGGAATCATATAAAATTGTGGCTTCAACCACAGTGTGTGAGTAAAACTCTCCTAATTAAGGGTAGGCTCCCCCTATCTATATCTAATACTAAAACTAAAATTGGATGAAACAATAGCCTTTCTTCTCTTTTCAAGAAAGCTAATATCCTTTTCTTTTCGTAGAAAAGTGATAGCAATTTATGGTAAAACAGCAGTAACAACTTTAAAATAAATGAGAGAAAGGAAATGAAGTTTCCTGAAAGTTCAAAGACTTCCATCACTTCCTTCGGGACGGGACAACAATATCAAACTCAAAGTCTTGAATATGTGAAGTCCTATCTACCCTTTTTCTATATTAATGATATTTAGAACAAATTATATCAGCACACAAACTGAAATACCTTATTCTTTTCTACATAAAACAGTAAGAACTAGTACGAGCTCAAAGACTCACAGCTATTTCTTACAAAATCTACTTCTAAACTCTCTTAAGAACAAGGGCAAGCACAAAGTCTTACAACTCCTCTCAAAAGAATATTTACTCTAATTTATATTGACCTCCAATACTTGCAGCTCAAAGACTGCAAATCAAATTCGATTAAGCTCTTTATGAAACACTACATGGAACACAAACTCAATAATGTAGCACAAAGACTCAACACTTGAGCAATCTTCTTCTATTTCTTTCAATTCTTAAATTCACACATAAAAGCTCAAAGACTTCTTTGCTGCAAATTTGACAGAGTTTTTGCTTGCTTTCCAAAAGATCCAAGATACAATAGACTCCCTCAAGTATTTATAGGGGAGGAGTCATAAGAAAAAGGTGAGAGGATCCTAACTAATTTGAGAAATTCTCTCAACCACCAAGACTTATTCAATAACTAACTATGACTTATTCCAAGTTACAATTCCTATCCTAAATTGACTTGTAACTTGTCTACTTGTAATTACAAAAACGCAAGTAATGACTTAACTTGTAATCTCACAAAAATATTTTTACAAGTAAACATGTCGAAGGAGAAACTACAACTAAAAGATTACAATTTTGAAAATGCAACCGAGTGTTGAAAAACACTTAAGTTCCAGCGTGAGAAGACATGAATCCTTCGAACTTTTGGATGATCATTTGCAACTCATTAGGATCCGGTTCATTGGTATTTTTGGCCATGATCATGGTTTTCATGATAACATCGCTGCAACGGAGGATTGTGGCATTTTTCCTCTCAAAGGAAGACTGGATTTCCTGCAAGTAGGCTTGATAGGTCACTAAGGTTTGAATGTTGCTGAAAATGGTTCACTTTTCCACTCTTGATGGATCTTCAACTGCAGATCTGAGAGAACCTTTTCTTTTGCCAATAATTCCCCATCATGACCCATGATGTTGCAAGAAGCTTTCTCACAATGAGAGATCATATCCTGAAAAACTTCCATTCACAGCCTCATAGCATCATCAATGTCTTCAATAAGTGACTTGTGAACAAGGGCTTTGTTCTCCAAGAGCTCCTGATATTCTAAGTACACAACCCTTGAAGGAATTACCTGATGTTCTAGAAGAACACTTAACTTTTGGTGATAAATTTTAAGCCAAGTAGTCAAGCTGTCTTCTACCCTTTCCAAGTTCCGTTTGAAAGTATCAAAAACTTGGTTCAATTGTTCTTCAATGGTCTCTAACTTGACCATCATTTGGAAAACCTCCTTCAAGACTTGTGCACATAAATTATGAAGCTGATCAACCCAAGATTCCAATGCTTGTACCTTTTGAGCAGCTCTCTCAACTCCCTCAATTGATTCTCGTGCCTCGGTAGAACTTGAAGGATTACTCACTTCACCAACAGGTTTTGTGATCTTACGAACAACTGCAACAAGTTGCCTATTCTCCTCTTCTAGCTTGTCTTTCTTGGCTAGAAGCTCATCATACCGCTGTACTAGTGAAGCTACAAAATACTAGGCATCATGCTTTACTACCTCATTTGTTTGCTTACCCAATTCTACCCTTGTGACCTTGTAATCAACAGCTGACATCTTTTCACGTGGCTTATTTGCAAGAGGCTCAACAATTTCAGCCACCTTCATCGTATTACCATCAACCCTTGAGATTGTTTTGGCTCTTTTAGCAACCTTGGGCCTAGTTTGCTTAAGCTGCTGGTAATCAAAGGCATCAGGGGAAATCTCCTGCTTCTTCCTCTTGGGATTGAATGAACTAAGCCATGGAGGTAAAGCCATCAACTCTCCTTTAGTAGCAACTCCAAGCAAAGGAGAAGCGGTTTCTGTTTGAGCAATCGTGGTCATCCCGGGGGAAGTATATCTGTCTGGAATCTGGATGGTAACCATGGCTTGCTCGGTAACCAAAGGACATGAAGTTTGTTTCATAAATTCCTCAAAGCTAGAAGTAGAGGTATCAATCTCTAATAGATGAATGCATGCAAGAGTATCCTCGAAGATTTCCAGCAGACTCTCTTGTTGATGATCAATAGGAGGCTCAACTGCTGAAATAGGAATGGCATCCTGAGGGGACTCAACCGCTACTGTGTCAGGAGGAGATAGAGATAGCTCCATGGGAACTGAGGAGGGAATCTCATGAGATGACTTCGAAGCTAGTGACCTAGGAGCATCATCTGATTGCTGTCCTTCTTCTGGATCATCAGGATCAATCACATGAACGTGAAGCTGAGACTTTTCTTTCCCACTAATTGTCGCCTCCTCAGGAGGAAGCACCATTGCCCGACTAACCCGCAACTTGATCCTTGTGCCAGAAGATGATGCACCTTCCTTAATATCAATCTAAATCTCAGATTTGCATCCAAGAGGCCTTGTAGAATCATCTTCCTTTCCAACCTCAATCTTGATGAGCCTAACACCATTACCTTTGAGCCAAGTGTTGGTGTTAGCTAAGATGGACCGAAATCTCTCAAGAATGGAAGTGCATTCTTTGTGTAACCATTGGATTAGAGGAAGTGGAGCTTCTTCGACCTTCCGTGAGACATACTCTGGGTCAATCACATTCCCATCATCAATCATCCCTCGTGGAATGTCCACCAGGTTCAAGTCAATGATCTGCTCAAGGGTGAGCCGACAATAGTCCATCTTCAAAACCTCCTTTTCTGTATGTAGATCCACCCAGATATCCTCAATGCGATGCACATGTATGAAGGACTTTTTGATCCTTTCCTTTATACCTCGATAGTCAAAATCTGCCCTTGACTTAAACTTTTTGAGTTTAATCTCCTGTATCTCAGTCTCCATGGCTTTGGCTTTGACAAATGTGACAAGAGAATACCGACGGATATTCAATAAGTTAGTTGTAACGATCCCCATCCCAACCTTATGTTTGATGGATTGATGAGCATGCACAACCATGATCTGTCTTCCCAACTTCATTAGAATAATCCTATTAGTTGAGTATTAGGAAGCATGTATGAGCCTACTGTAGCATCCGACTCTCATATAAGTAAAAGTCGGGAATTGAAGGAACAAGCAACCATACTCATTCACTTTTTCCCATGCTTCATCTGACACCCTTCTATTCTTCAGAGTCTTATCAAACTGGCACATGAAGTAACCAAAGAAAGCATCTTGAACCCTCCTGAAATGTAATCTGTTGGGTCTCAAGGGCAACTGATCATAGTATTCCCACACTGGTATAAGCGAGCGATCACCCTTGGTAGAAAGACCAGGGAAATGTCTAAGTGATGCTGCCAAATACATTAAGTATGAGTTCATATAAAATGTCATAGTGGTAGGGACTGTTGCGAGTTGTTCACACAAAGCATCATTGATGACCTCTCCCCATGAAATATGATGGGACTGCCTTATGAACATGATAAATTGATACATCCAAGGCTCAAAAACATTAGAAAAATCAAGACCCAACATTCTGCTGAGAAGAGTAATGATGTCTCCAATTTCTCACTTGAATTCAGAACGGTATAACTTAGCCCACCTTGTGAAAGTGGCCCGTGGTCCTTGAATCCACCTATTGATGTGGTGTTTGCAGTCCTTTTCCCTCTTGACATAGTACTCAGTTGTACTATCCTTGGAAATCTCCATATACACAGGTGTTGACGGTATTCTGAAGACTTTCTCAATGGTATCCGCATCAAGGCGAATTATTGCTTCCCCATCATCATTTCTGATGGTTCTTGTATCCCTGTCAAAATGATGAGCACAAGCAAGGACAAATTCAGGTTCTAGGGCAGCCACCCGAAAAGAGGAAGCGTGGTGAATGTGGCTGTCCAACAAACGCTGCATATTATTATCTTGCGGATCCTCTACCCTTTTGACAAATTTTGACATGTCAACATGCCCAATTTCCGTATCCTTGATATGATCCATAGGAGACGAAACCTGTGTAGGAGAAATCTCATTCTGGTATTTGTCATATTTGTATTTCATCTTCTTGGGAACGGAGGATGATGACATATCTGTCATTCAAGAACAATCTGGTATGCTGCGATGAAGACTCAAAAATGTCAAAGCAACATCAAGATCAGCTGCAACTAACATCTTCTCTTCTTCAAATGGGAAAAACTCTAACCCTTGCACTTCATGATTTTGTGAGAGGAAGATGGGAAATAAAAAGGAATGCTTGAAACTTGACTTTGACCAATTTCAGATCTTGGGAAACATTTTACAAGTATACAAGTGGGGATGGACAAACATGTAATCGGACTTTTGAAATCCGAATGCAAGTATACTTGTAAAAAGGGAAAATGGAGAAATGGGTGAAAAATGAGATTTTGACATGTGGGAAATGAGGGGAATGATATGTACGGATAAAGGCAAAGAGTATGCATAAAAATGGAAAGATTTTGGGAAAATCACTTCCAAGAAAATGGGAAGAACTCTCAACATGTAATCCGGCTCAAAAAACCCGATTTTGAAAGAATGGGTATTTTTCATCTTTGAAACTTGGAATTTCAACAAAAGATGGTTAAAATATTCCAACCATAAGGGAAGATCAATTATTTTCATCCTACTTGCAATCGGGATTTTAAAATCCCGAATGCAAGTAAAGAGGTAAAATGGGGAAGATCAATGCAATTCACAAATTACTTTATAAAGGGGAAAATCTCTCTCACAAAACCGATTTTGAGGCAAAACTAACATATATACAAATTACAACTAGAAAGATAAAACAAGAAAACAAGAAATAAAAACAAAATGAAAAGAAATCATACCTTGCTTCAAACCAAATGCTCTATCAAGGAAATGCAACAATCCTCGTGATGAAGAAGCAAAACCTTTAAATAAGCAATAAAACGAACTTCCAAAACCCTAGCCACGTTTTTCCAAACTCGGATTTGTAGAATAGACAGCAAAAACGTGGCACAAAACGTAAGTAGAATGAGTCAAATCATCATCAAACCCCAACGCCTAGGCAAGAGAAGGAAAAATGACTGAGGAGATGAAAGATTCGTGGCATTTTGGAGGAGAAAATTGTGGCATTTACAAAACACGTGTTTGCTATTAAACACCAAAAAACCAGCAATCATGACCTCCAAATGGTGTGAAATGTGTTTGAAAATGCATGAAAATAGGGAAGAATTCAAAACGCCTTATACCTCCTAAGATTTCTCCACAAAAAATTACTTGAAATCCTCAACAAATTCGCCTTCCTTGGCTGGTTGGGTTCTTTGAAGTGAACAACAAGTTCAATTTCGCATGTAATAGTGAAAATCGGGATTCTTTCTTCATATTACAAGTTTAAAATGTCAATTTTTCTCCATTCTAGAGCAAATCGGGTTTTTGAGAGAGAAATACAAATACTTGTAACAGGAAAATAAAATCCCCTCAACAAGTTATAATAACTTAAAAAAAGAACTTGTAATGGGGAAAATAAATTCCCTTTACAAGTGACTTGAAAAAGAAAACATGTAATAGGGAAATAAAATCCCTATTACAACTAAAGAGCAACTTTAAAAACTTGTAATGGGGAAATAAAATCCCTATTACAAGTAAAATCACTTAAAGAGGAACTTTATAAAATAATTACAAGTGACTTTTAAATTTAAAATTAACTTGTAACTTATCCAAAAAGTTCCTAGAGCCAAAAAGCAACAAGGGGGAAATCAAAAGTAAGTTACAAGTTTTTTTTACATAAAGTGAACTTGTAATTAACTAAAAATTTCCCTACAAAGACAAAACAAAGGAAAACATAAAACTTGCAACTTAAGGAAAATTTCCCACCTGCAGACAGGGAGAAAAACCCGAAATTGAAGGAAAAACATAGCAAATGAACTCAAAATGCGATGAAATTCGAAACGTGGTTTGAGGATGGACCGAGGATTAAGCCAGTCCAGGGGTAAGGTGAAATTATGCCTCGAGAAGCGTGCCATAGAGTAAAATTTTCATTTTTTTGACAATTTTTTAATGTAATGGTCCATATTTTTGAAAACAAAAATGAGGACAACAAAATCGAAACGCCCGAATTTGCAAGGAAAGCAAACCTAGAATTGCGCAGAATCCTCAGAATGGCTGGATTTCACATTAAAAACTAAGGGCAAAATGAGATGTAAAAGTCACGCAAAAGCATCGAAAAACCCGAGATTCAACTTAGGTGAACGAACAGATTCAACGACTTTCCCTTTTAAGTGAAATTAAACCCTATGAAATTCGCTCATTTCATCTCAAAATTTCGAGTTCAAACCCTCCAAAATCATGCAGTTTAGATAAAAGAATCAAATCACCCATTTCGATGAAGGACCCTCAATTTCAGTTGAGAGGTAAAAGGGTAAAATGAAATCGCGCAGAGCTTCTAAGGTTCGAATTTCATTGAGTGAAAGGGCCAAAATCGCACCTTTTCAACAAAATGGCCGAATTTCGGACTAAGGGAGAGAGGCGTTTAGAAGAAATTGCACCATTCACTTGGAAAACCTAAAATCTAAAAGGGGTGTGTTCAAACCTATACCCGGAATTTGTAATACCTTACTCGACCAAGTCAAAAGCATAAATCGCACATCTCTTATTAAACGTCCGAATTTTACTAAAACAAGTGCTTTTAAAAGTTCAAAATTTGCAAAAGTAAAGTTCGCTTATTCCCCTTTATAAATACCAAATTTTCATGTTAAAAGATATGGGGCGTTTAAGAGAAAAAACAATCGCCCAAAGGAGCCATGTTAGCCGAGTTTGGTGTTTGAAGGAGAGTCGACACTTTTTGTTGAAAAAAGTAAAAAACAAGCAAATGAAGTTCGCACATCTTCCTTGAAGTGGTTGAATTTTATATTCAAAAGGAGGAAGTCGCCCATTCTATGAGCAATGTTCAAATTTCATTAAACAAAGATTGGTGCCCTTTTTTTTAAATGCAAAGAAAATCGCTCATTTCATATAGAATAGCCGAACTTTATGCTAAAGTGGGGGCGTTTAGAAACAAAATTCAGTGATTATCGCTAAACTTGCAAGGGACGTTTAAAATGAATCTTGGCATATTTGTTGTGCATTTTATGTTGGTGTTGGAAATAAGCCACACCCGGACTGACGATGGACTGGTCCAAGAGGGGCCAGTAGCTCAGTGGTAGAGCACTCCAGCAGCGTATGGAAGGTCCTAGGTTTGAGTCCTAGCTGGTCCATGTCTCAACATGGTATCGAAGCCAGGTTCGGGCTAGGAGCCCCAAGCACACGAGAGGTGTGGCTTAAGGGGGGGTGTTGGTGTTGGAAATAAGCCACACCCGGACTGACGATGGACTGGTCCAAGAGGGGCCAGTAGCTCAGTGGTAGAGCATTCCAACAATGTATGGAAGGTCCTAGGGTCGAGTCCTAGCTGGTCCATGTCTCAACATTTTAATCTTAAAACCCTAATTTTGCAAAGGGGGATTTATATTGTTTTAAAAGCAAACATCTTTCATCTTCGCTAAAACAAAGCCCAACATTGCCTTAAAAATTTAATATTTGTTAAATTTATTTAATTTTGCGAGGTGATTAATTCAAGTCCAAATTGATTGTTTGCACATCGACGCTGGGAAGCGAAAATGCGTAGCGCAAGATCAAAACGACAATCCTTGATCACTGCCAATGAAGAGCATAGTGCAAAGCTAGAGACAATCATAGAGAAGCGTGCTACTACCTGAACCACAAAGTTGAAATCTACCCTCAAGACTGAAGACAAAAGAACATACAAAATGCTACCAATGTGTGCATTTTGAGGAATACACAGCTGGAATTGATTCCAGAAAAATCAGTTTGTAAACTAAATAATTTTAATGTAAAACAATTGCATGTGGGCCCCATCTAATGTATTCAAAATGAAGGGACATAGGTTAGTTATTTCAGCTACTTGATTGACCGAATTAATGCCAAATAGTTGCAGGTAGTTGAGAATATGGTTGGGAGGATAAATGAAAGTTAACTAGGCATGGGTTAAAGCTGCCGAGTTTCTAGAAGACAGGTTGCAACCCTTGGATGCAGTCAATCCTGGCCTTTGGTTCAAATTGTAAAATCTATAAAAGGTAGGATGCCTCTCATTGTAAAGGGTTAGATTTTTAGATTCTTAGAAGTTAGATTGTTAGATTTTTTTTAGGGGTTAGAATTAGTTAGATTTTTAGGAGTTAGAAGTATTTGTAGTTTGCAGATTAGGAGTAGAATAGAACTGCTGTAGAAATTGTTGTAATAGCAGTTAAAATCAATATATGAAAATTGATTTTGTGTTTGTTGTTTTGGTTTTATTCTGTTTGCATGGTTTCCTTCCAGCTAGTTAGAAGTAGAGTTCAATGATTTCAATGGCAAAATGTGGGGGTATTTGATGCATTTCCGGTTCATACCGTTGGGGGCATGCTAATTGTAGGTCGCCGTGCATGGTTAGTCTACCTTACTTGTGCTTAGTTCAATTGTGGGTATTCATCCTAGGCTGCGTCAGAATTGGGTGCTTAAATGAGTGTCTCCAGTCTGAAAATCCTTCATCCCCTTGGAGATTGCACTGTTCTTGTCGAGTTGTGAGGGTGTCTTCGGTGAAACAAGAACTAGTTTATGGAAATCTGTCTACCCGTCGCATTAACTGTTATCATCATTGTGCTTAGGTCTCCTAAACCCTTCTTTTTGATTTTATTTTCCCCCATCTGAGAATTGCAACATCGTTGGATGCAGATCAGCTTGTTGTAAACGTAAGCCCCCTTGTGTTACCAATAAAACACATGAAACCGTTGAGCTATCCCGCAGTCATGACTTGACATTTGGAACCTTGAGGTTGTCCCCTTTGATCATCTAAAACAACATTAGGGATACTTTACGCAAGAGAGGATAGGATACTCAACATTCTATTCTGCATTGATCGGAGAGAGTTAGTAATATGACTTTAGCCACGTCAACAGTTCTCTTCTCCCTTTTATATCTCATGTTTGACAGAGTCACAACTTTTCCTTCCATGTCTTTTGACCATTCATTAACTTAACTAAAATTTAATTATATTCTTTTTTATTTTAATTTAATTCTTTTATCTTTTGTGTTTTAATTTTTAATTTTTTATTTATTATTAAATTATATTTCAAAGTGGGGACATTACAGTGAAGTTATACTCCATCCACTCATTTGTAATGAACATTTGTTTCAAACTCATTTTTTGCTAGTAAAGATTGTGCAATGCAAGGAAGTGCATAGTAAGTCTTGTTACCTCTAGTTGAACTAGCTCCTTGTCCTCTATGAAGGAGCAATCATACACAACAACCTTGTGTCATAGTACACGAACTTGGTATTTGTGTGAACCTTTTGCAATACCTCACTATGTTTTCGTCTAAGGTTAGATCAGAGTAGTGTGCTATGTGTGGGCTAAAAAACATAGAGGGATACTGGTGCTTCAGAAGTCTCCCAATAGCAACATAGGCAGGAACATTGTTTGTAATAAAACCGAGCCACATTTGGTGGCCATACATCCATGACCAGCTTGTCAAACAATTGAAATGATGCAACTGCATATTTGATCCTATTTGATGCATCTACATATTTCAAAAAGATTGTGCCAATATCCCAAGCAACAAGGTAATTGATTTCTTTCTATTTGTCCACCCATCTAACATTATGGTGCATCTAGGTTTTGTCCACTCCAATCAATGTTCATTAACAACTTCATTAACATCTTGTATTGTGCCATTGAGCATACCGACTCTCAATGTCTCATAAGATGGAGCTTTGAACCTAGGATTTGTAGCTACAAGAGCATCCACTGCACCTTGCAAATATGGAAATCTAATAACATGGAACCAAAGGTTAGAGTAGTACTGGAAATTTGCAATAGACTTCTTCACTTGTTCATGGACATTATTCCTCTATTTTGTACTGTTCAA
Organism: Cryptomeria japonica; assembly: GCF_030272615.1. Lineage (NCBI taxonomy): Eukaryota > Viridiplantae > Streptophyta > Pinopsida > Cupressales > Cupressaceae > Cryptomeria > Cryptomeria japonica. Next base: position 216,142,677 of record NC_081415.1, read on the forward strand.
AGTGTTATATGATATTGGTGTAATATGAGTCGCGAAGAAATAGTTGATGTTTCCTCCACCTATGTTTGGGCTACGTGTTGTAAAGTAGATGTTGACTCAAACCTCTTGAAGGATTCTTGTGCACCAATTGCTTTATCAAAGAGATCGCTCCTAGCATTTGTAGAATTATAAGCCACTTTTGTTCTAGTTGTTTCATTTTTTTGCTTTACTATTAGAAATCACTAGAAGAGTTTGTTTTGCTTGATATTTGACATCTTCAGGGCGGGCTAGGCAAGCACTGGTGTCATGTCTTGTCTCCTTTGTCAGATGCCATTTACATTATTCAAACACCAACTGCATTTGACCTTGGTCGTACTTGAGATTGATGAGCCTTATGTCCAGGCAAAATCTCTCTGACACAACATTATGATTAAATTTGCTAAAGCAGTTGGATTCAGTCTTACATGATGACCAAATCTCCAAAAATTGAAATTTTCTGTTGAGTTTATTGGACAACTTGGAAACATTAGTACTCTACTATAAACTCAAGTCAAGCACATACAAGTTAAAAAGGTTACCAATAACGTTTCGATTTCTGTGGCAACAATATTTGTTTCCACCTTGTTCAAGTAATTTGTGTGACAACAAACATTAGTTCCAAATTGTTGTAATGTTTTGTTATCCTGTATGGATAATTTATGAGAATATATGGGCATCATGAAAAACATATATCTAGATATATTGTTCATTATTCATTGAACTAATGCCATATATGCTCAACAACAAAGCTCATTGCTATACATTTAATTGATTGAAACATGTAACATGTATTTAATAGTTGGGATGTAGTGATAAGTTGTTCTCTCACGAAGATTTAACTCTTAATTAGTAAAATTCTTGAAGTCTGGTACTCAACTCCAATATATACAAATGTATGGTATTGAAATTTCTGAGTTTATTAGTTCAATCCTAGTTTATTACATGGGTTATTACATTTGCTTTTTTGGTTCTAAAGATTCACTGCAGTGATGTCAATGTTTCTTAAAACCATTGCTGTTTTCCATGAAAATATTTCTCAAAAATATTGCTGTTTGACAATATGGAATTTTACAAACCTTTCTTGTTCTTTGCTTATGACTTTTTCAAATTTTCTTAGTAGTGAAAATAACCTCCTTTAAAAAAAATCTTTAAATTATTAATTTTTTTATTATTCATATTTTAAATTATGATATCCTTAAATTATTTTAAGTTAAAAATTGTAAAATGAAATATAATTGAATAAGTTTATGTGGAATTTATAGATTATAGATAATATTATAATAATATATATGATATCTATTCTATATATGTATATGTATTAAACCCAAACATTGAAGCTAAACACAAACTGGCAATTAGTTTTACTTAAGAAACTGATCAGTATCATTTTTGAACATTAGTGCATTTTATGCCGGTTTGGGTTTACACATATATACAGCTGTACTTGAACCCAAATCCAGAGGAAAAACCCTGCTGTATTGCAAACCCAAACTTTCAACCTAACCCAACTGGCAACTCATGTATACATTGAAGACTGATCACTATCATTTTTGAACAGCAGTGCATTTTTATTTTTTTTGTATATTTGCAGATTTGGTGCAATTATGTGATCTACCTCTAACTTTAGTCATGCAATGTTGAGAGTGGTGGCTGATGAATATGTGAAGATTTAGATTATTCCGATACAATTGTTACTAATGCATACTTCTATGAATCTCAGAATCTCCTTTCACCAATTTTTTCTTTGCTTATTATATATGCCTTTTTCTCAGAATCTCCAATGCTAGTTGATGGAAGCTTAATTGTAGACGGTTCTGGAAGTGCAAGCTATTCGGAAGGTGCTATGTCTCCTTCAAAACGTGCCAAGTTGTATGTTCATTCTAACTTTTCTAGTATTATACAAATAATAAGCATTAATAGCAAGCCAATTGTTGAATGATGAGTTTTTTGATATTAATTGGTGAGTTGCAACAGCAAATATGGCAATGCAAAATATATTTTCTTCATGTAATATGCTGATAAATTAATACTTCCATTGTATGCAATTGCTCAAGGAATCTAGCTGTTAGATCTTTTGTAGACTTTTGAAAACTTCTTTTCTTTTTTAATTGGCACATCAATATAAATTCTACTTCAACCAGTTTTATTATTCTATTCTTTAAGTTCTTATCTCGTACAAATGCCAATAAACTTGTAACCTCTTTTTTATTTTAACAAAATTGGCACATTTGCTGTTCATGGACAAAATAGTACACATATGGCAATAGGATGCATGTGTGGAAGACCAATAGTTTACAGCCTCTGCAGAAGAAAATGTGAATTAATTTTGTGGGAAGCCACATGTTCCATATTTTGTGGCATTAAAAGCATTCAAGATAAATGAATCATGGAATAACGGTATGATCACAATTACAATTACATTCCTAAACTTGCAACATGTATGATACGTAAAAGAACATGATTATCTTTCAATTATTGAAAGAAAGGAAGATCAAAATTTTGTGAATAATGTATATAACCCAGTTGTAATTCTCTTTATTTTTTGCATAAGTGTCTCTTCTATTATAGCCCCATTTTGCTTGTTTGAAACAGACAATGTAATGCACTAATGGGGTTTGCGTGAATGCAGGCTTACTCAAGCACTATTGTGTGTGATTTTTTTAGTCAAGTCTACACTTGTACAAGAAATTTTATCACTAGCCAAATCCCAATGAAGGTTTTCCTGTAATTTTTCATCAAATCACTTGTATTGTTGAAAAGACTATCACTTGTTATCCTACTTCTTCCTTGTATAACTAGGGTACAAAATGACCATCTCAATGAAATGGTAATTGTATGATTAAAATTTTAAATTAATGAAGAGAAACAAATACATATAGGCAATTACAAGATGATGTTTCTCAATGAAACAATCGTGAACAGACAACCATATTAGAAACAAACTAAAACTTACTAAAGACTAATGAATGACCATTAATAATATAATAAATACTCTAGTACCCTCCCTTAATGGTCATCCTATCAAATGCAATAAGTTGCCCCCTAAATTTGACAAACTTGTCCGGGCTTAGAGACTTGGTGAGAATGTCTACTGTCTGGTCCATAGTTGGAACATATTGCAAGATTACAGTTCCATCTTCAACAAGCTGTTGAATGAAGTGACAATATAGCTCTACATGTTTGGTTCGCTCGTGGAAGATTGGATTCTTGGCAAGTTTCAACACCTCTTGATTGTTATAGTACAAGTGTGAATGGCTTGCCTGAGACATTCTCATGTTAGGCAGCATCATTCAAAGCCAAATTGCCTCACATGCTGCCTTAACAGTTCCTTGATTCTTTGCTTCTATCGAGAAAAGAGCTACTGCTTGCTGCTTCCTATTGGTCCATGTGACTGCACCCATGCCAAGGCTGAAGACATACCTAAAAGTAGACTTCTTGTCATCAACAGAACCTGCCCAATTTAAGTTTGTAAAACTAATCAACCAAGGATCTTTGCTTCTGCTATACAAAATGCCAAAGTCAGGTGTTCCTTTTTACATATCTCAGTTTACGCTTCGTTGCAACCCAATGTTCTGCTTTTGGGGCTATCATGAAACAAGATATGTAGCTCACAACATAACTAAGATCAGGTCTAGTGGTTGTAAGGTAGATGAGATTGCCAACTAGATGCTTGAATGACTCTACTCATTCACCATAGGTGAATCTGATTTGGCTGATAGTTTTAGCCCTTTTTCCATAGGTGTAGATGAAGGTTTGCAATCTTGCATCCTAAACTTATCCAACAAACTCCTGACATACTTCGACTGAGATGAAAATGCTGCCACCTGTCCACCAAACCTTTACACCAAGACAATAATGTAGAAGTCCCAAATTTATCATATGAAATGCTTGATACAAGTTTTGTTTGATTTGCTGAAGTAAGTGTTCTCCACTACTAGTAATGATGATATCATCAACATAGATGACAAGAAAAATGATGTCATTACCAGCACTCTTGACATACAAATTGGGATCTGAAGGACTTCTTTGAAAGCCCTGTTCAGCCAAGTATTGATCAATCTTGATCTACCATGCCCTGGGGGCTTGTTTTAGGCCATAAAGAGCCTTCACCAGTCTACATACTTGGTGCTCTTTGCTTGCAACCTTGAAACCTAGAGGCTGTGTCATGTAGACCTCTTCCTCCAAATCACCATTGAGGAAGGCACTCTTTACGTTCATCTAATGGACTTTACAACTAGACTGTGCTGCTATGGCTAGAACTAGTCGGATGATACTCATATTTGCTATGGGAGCAAAGGTTTCCTCCTAATCAACTCCTTCCTTCTGGGAGAAGCCTTTAGCCACCAATCGAGCTTTGTATTTATCAAGTGTTCCATCAACTTTGTACTTCATTTTATGGACCCATTTGCAGCCAATGGGTTTCTTCCCTGGTGGAAGATCTGAGAGAACCCAAGTGCTATTCTTTAGAAGACTATGATGTTTAGCTTAGCCTTTTCCCATTCAGGTTTACCTTTTGGCTCTGAATATGTCTAGGGCTCATAAACACTTTGAATGTTGGCCATAAGAGCAAAGTTGACTGTGTTTTTCTTCTTGCTGTTGGTTCTAGAAGACCTACCCTCGACAAGTTTAATATCACAAACATCATTGACAAGTTTAATATCACAAACATCATTGATCATCTCGATTTTGATCCAGGTTATCCACATGACTTGGGCTGCTTGGAATACAATCATCTCGATTTTGATCCAGGTTATCCTGAGGGAACTTTGGTGGTACAATATCATGCCTAGGAGATTTCACAACTTCAGGTTTAGAATCATCAGAATCCCTCCCTTCAGGTGAAGCTAATGGAAACCTAACTCCTATATTTTTTTTTTGTAGAGGCTGATTTTTCAGGATGTTGGATGGTAAAGGTGAGCTGAAAGGGCCTGCTACATCAAAAATCACATCTCTACTGAATGTGAGACGAAAGGGCCCACTATCGTCATCGAAAACGACATCTCTACTAAATGTGAGACAGTTAGTGTCCACATCAATCAGTCGGTAGGCCTTATGATTGTCACTATAGCCTGTACGCATCAACTTCTGACTCTTGGAATCCAACTTTGTTCTCTTGGCATCAAGAATCCAAGTATATATAGTTGAACCAAAATCCTCGAGGTGGCTAATTTTTGATTTCCTCCCTGACCAAGCTTTTTGGGAGTCATATTCGTAAAGGCTTGTTTGGGAGATCGATTCAAAAGGTATACAATAGTATACATTGCTTCAACCCAAAATTTCTTAGGCACATTCTTGTTTTCTATCATACACCAAACCATCTTTGTTATGCTTTGGTTCCTCCGCTTAACAACACCATTTTGTTGAGGGGTATAGGGTGTGGTGAATTGATGCTTGATACCGTGTTTAGCGCAGAAGCTTGTGAATTTAGTTGAACAAAACTTATGCCCATTATCTGACATAAGAGTTATGATTTGATGTCTAGACTCTTTTTCAACTAATGCTTTTAACTTCTGAAATTCATTAAACACATCTGATTTTGCTTTGAGAAAAAACACCCACATTTTTCTACTAAAATCATTGACAAACAGAAGAAAATATTTGGCACCAGTTACCGATGCTGTATTCGTTGGTGCACAAACATCTGCATGAACTAGCTGCAATACCTTGGATGCTCTTGAAGCTTGTCCATTGGAGAATGGAGTGCAATGTTGCTTCCTTGCTTGGCAAGCTCTGCACACACCATGTGTCTGTCGTTGAATCTTAGATAAGCTTTGTATCGGTGTCTCTCGAGCTAACTGTGAGAGATATGATAGGTATTAGAATAATATCTTTCTCTTTGTGTTATTAATGGTCATTTAAGTTGTTTCTAATTTCGCTTCTAGTTAATGATTGTTTCTTTTAGAAACATCATCTTTGTAACTCAATTTAAAGGAGCTTTGTCTCCTTGATTAATTGAACAACATCGATTCTTTGAAATCCATATGCTTTTGCATCTGTATTATGGTATCAGAGCCTTAGTTATTTTCGAAATAATTTTTCAATTAAAAATTCGTCATGAATTTTTAACAGTTTTTTGTTTTTTTGGAAATTTTTTTTGTGTTTTTAAGCAGTTCGTTTTGGCTGCGGCTACTAGGGTTTTCAGCTATTTTCTGGCTATTTTGTGTCCTCTCCTGCGACCCGTCTGTCCTGCATTTCGCGCGACCACGCGACGCGATTTTTTTCCCGCTTGCAAATTTTTTCAGCCATTTTTTGGACGGAAATCTGCATTTTCGACTAAGATTTTTTCCATTTAGATCAAATCGAATTTTTTTTTTTATTGTAGATTCTTGGTGGGTTTTTCGAGATCTCAACTGGTTCGTCGTCAGAATTTTCTAGGTGCCTCGATTTTTGTGCCTCAATTTTCGAGCCAGCAAATCCAGATTCTGAGAGCAGATTCGTTTTGGGTTTTTTCACAAGGATTTTTGGGTTGTCTTCGGATTTTTCTGGGTTAGCCGGAATTTTTTTCTTGAAATTCGTGCCCGCCGCACTTCATTTTTTGAAGTCTGTACCTGCATTTGCCTTTGTTTCTGCATTGGGATTCGAATTTTTTGAATTTCGTGCAAGCGCCTCTTCTTAGTTTTTCGTTTTCCGTGCATTGGGAAACTTGCAAGATGGCGTCATTGACCAACTTGATGTTGGAAGGCAGTCAGGTTTTGTGCACTTAGAATCTTCTCAGTACCTTGTTTTTCGTGCCTCGAAAAGCGTGAAGATGGCTTATGGGCATCGATGTTTGTTTCGGTTTTTAATATTTTTTTACCTAAAAATTTTTTTTGATGGGTTTTAATATTTTTTCCCTTAAAAAAAATCTGTGGGTTTTAATAATTTTGTCCTAAAAAATTATTTGTGGGTTTTTAAATATTTTGTTGCTGTAAAAAAAATAAAATCACGAGGGTTTATGATTTTTTCCTCAAAAATTGTACTTCGCTGTAGTCTGTTTTTCGTCGCACTTGGAGTTGTTGTGCGAACATCTGCACTAGTCTCTTATTTGCAGTCTATTTTCGGGCATCTTGCTCATTTGCAATAGTTTGGAGGGTTTGCCGATTTTTTCCTCAAAATCGTGATAGCTGTTCTTGGTGTGTCTCTGGTTACAAGGAGGGACAGTTCTCCAACATCAAGTTGGACGGTTGGTGTTGTTTTGGGTATCTCCAGAAGTTCTGCAGTTTCTGGGAGGGTTGGTGGCAGACTCATCTCAAGTCGCAGAGTTAGTGGCAGGCTCTTGTCTTCTATTGTAGCGTGTTCTGAGAAGAAGGGGGCAACCTTCTCTGTTATTTCTCTTGGTAGTTAGAACGATGACCATTAAGGGAGGGTATTAGAATAACATCTTTCTCTTTGTGTTATTAATGGTCATTTAAGTTGTTTCTAATTTCGCTTCTAGTTAATGATTGTTTCTTTTAGAAACATCATCTTTGTAAGTCTATTTAAAGGAGCTTTGTCTTCTTGATTAATTGAACAACATCGATTTTTTGAAATCCATATGCTTTTGCATCTGAATTAATAGGTTGAGGTGCCCGTATTGTTGATGCCAAAGAGTGCTTATGGAAGAACTCTTTGTAGCCATGGCAATCTCACGAGACTCGCTAGTATCAATTTGCTTGTATAATCTATGATTCTCAAGGCCAACAACAATTATCCTCTTGGACTCCTTATCATTAATGTGGCACATGCGTGCAGTAAAGACAACAACCAACTTTGAACAGTGTCGCATCATTTTACTAATAAAAAGCAGATTTAGCTCCGTGCCCAAAACATAGTATACATTGAGGAATATGAGATTCCTCCCACAAAATGTAATCTGAACGTTGCCCTTGCTGACAACTGTATACTCTTCACCTCCTCCAAAGATCACTGAATTAAAGCAATTTGTATACTCCATGAACCAATCTCTTATGTGCGTGAAATGTCGAGAAGCTCCAGAATCAATGTACTAGGTAGAGGATTTAACCTGGTTTGCTGGTCTTTTGGCCGTACAAGTGTAAAAAGTAGATTCCTTCTGTTGAATGTGCTCTGCAACATGGGCCTTTTACTGAGACTCTCCTTGGTTGGATTACTCGTCAGTGAACCGTTTTCTACATTGCTTCTTCATGTGGCCAAGCTTACCACAATAGTGACATGTGATAACCTTCTTGGAGTTGCTCTCAGGTTCGCTTTGTCCTTTTGGTTAAAAAGATTTCTCTTTGCCTTTGTGTTTGTCCTTGGCTTTGGCAATGAAGGCTTGTTCTATAGTGGATGATTCGTTGCTGCTCCCAAACTGTTGTTTCCACCTTTCTTGCTATAGAATCTTGTTGCATATTACAAGATACATCAAGTCAATATTTGTGGATGTAATGTTGAGCGTTTTAATAAAATGTTCATACAAGCATTGTAAACTTTTGAGAGTGATCACCACCATGTCTTCTTCCTCCATCTTGTGACCAATAGATTCTAGTTGATCACAAATATCCTTTGTTAATGCATTAGTAGCTTTTGCAAGATAAGACTCTCCTAACTCATTAATCTCCTCTATTCTGTTATTAGTTTACTCATTCATGCTTTATGTTTATCAGACTATAACATTGATTATAATTATGATATTGATATTGGATAATGATGGATTAGATTGACGACCTACTTAACTATGTTAAGCGTCAATCTAAATGCTATCGGGCTATTAACCTGATAGCATATTAATGTCGATTCATATATGAATCGGCATTAATATGCTATCAGGGTATTAACCCGATAGCATATAATGCTAACAGTTATTGTTATTGTTTACTTTATATTGATCCATTATCATATGCTTTGATACCGATTCATTATCGGGTATGTTTAGATCTGTTACAACTTACAATTAACAATGATACCGATTCATTATCGGGTATGTTTATAGCACCGATTAGTTATGGATCGGTTGATGGTTGTAAGAGTCACGACCAAGTGACATCTTGGTCGGACATGTCTAAAAGACATGTCCGATCAAGGTGCCACTTGATCGTGGCCATCTTACTATTTATACATCATTCAAATTAAAGGAGATGACATTGAAATCGACACATGTTCATCTTCCTTACTTGCAATAAAAGAAAGATAACAATATTAGTGTCATAGTCATAATATCAAAAACGCAAAATACACCATCCTGCATATAACTTGTCCATTAAATTGGAAATTACAATACATTTACATCCTTGAGCTTTGTAAGATGCTCCTGCAGAGACATCTTATCGTCCATCACGATGGAAAACAACATATTCTTTAGAAAAAATGGTCGGTTCTTGTCTGACGTCTCACGAATATTCTTCAGATTTGTCCAAATCTCTGAAGTTGACTTGCCAAACAGCACTTGTGGAAGCATGTTGTTAGTGATTGATAGTTTGATGAACATAATTGCTTCTTGATTGTCCTCATCATACTTGTCCTGGTCTTTTCCTGCCACTGTGGGATGAGGGGTTGTACTCAGAACAACTTGGTCCAAACACCGATATTCAAATATTGTGCACATTCGTTGTTTCCATGTGTTGTATTTTTGCCATTGAATCGTTGATTATTTTCCAACATGATGCTGGTCAATGACGCCATCCCCCCGCTTTTTGATGCACAAAAAATGAGGTAAAACAAATTGCAATAGCTAAATGTGATTTATTTCTCTAAAATCAGTCAAAACCCTTATTGCACGAAGCCCGAGGTATGAATCCAGCGGCACAAATTTTGAGGCGATGCTCAAGAAAAAAACCTTGATTTTATTTAACAAAAATTAGTCAAAAACTTTGTTGAGAGATTAAAAAACCCTCTAGCAAAAAACAAGAACTAGTCACGTGCCCAAAAAAACAGACCCAAAAACCCTAGGTCACAATAGGGAAAACCCAATTTTTTTATTGGAACCCTAGTTGTGAGCAGTTTGACCAATATGATCTTCCTCAAACCTCTCGTGATTGTCACCTAGAGCTGTTGTGTTTTGAAGACAAAGATCACTATCAAATGCGTCGTAGAAGCTTCCCGTTGTGAGCATAAACCCTTGGGACAGAAAGGAAATAAGTCGTCATGGTAAACCTAGTTGCAGAGAAAAAGAAAACCGTGAAAAAAAAAAGTCACGTGGTAGAGAGAAAATATGAAAAAACCTTTGTCGTTGCATGAAAAAACGAACACCCACATCAAGCAGCACACATACTTTGCACGAAAAAGAAAATAGGCTCATATCATCAGGTCATGCAAGAAATGAAGACTGAAAATTGAAGAAGACCTTTGATTTGTAGAGAGGAAAAATCTTCGAGTTGCCTTCAACCTCTAGAAACTCCTTGATTTTTAACAAAGAATCTGCGAAACTTCTGAAATAATTTTCAAGCTAAACATGATTTTAATTTATAAAAAAATTTGCCAATTTTTTAAAAAATGGCTTTGATACCATGAAATTGTAATTGCATGATTAAATTAATGAAGAGAAATGAATACATATAGGCAATTACAAGATGATGTTTCTAAATTAAACCATTGTGAACAAACATGAAACAACTAAATTAGAAACAAACTAAAACTAACTAAAGACTAACTAATGACTATTAGTAATATAATGAATACTTTAATACTTAGTGCGATGGAGCCCCTTACCATGTAGGATAAGGCGTGTAGGATTCTTCTCATACGCATAAATTCTCCATCCTCTGTAATGGGTTTACCATTACACTGACCCGTTTAAACACAAATGCAATGTACAACAATACTCCAAAATATGCTTAATTGACCTCTAGGTGAAAAATCATATAAAGAACTTGCAGTTATTTGTCAACAACTTCATGTTTGTAGGACGAACATGATAAGCATATCTTCTTATGGATTCTAATGATAAAAAAATAAATCTCATAGCACATCACATATAATCTATGTTATCGGTTTGCCCAGGGAAAACTCTAGGTCTCGCTTCAATTTGAACATGGTTTGGGGTTTGGGGTCGGTCCCTTGTGGGTTCAGACAAGGTTCGGTTTGGATGAACCTGTGCTCAATGTTGCGTCCAGTTGCATCAATCTGTCAAATTTGGGCATTTAATTTATTTTTTTGACTTTTTCAATTCCAAAAGCTGCATTCACCTTTCTAACCCTAAAATATGACATACAAATCACAAGGCCAAAGCAAAATCATTTTCATATTGTGAATGAAAAACAATTTTTTTTTCTCCATTGTTGACTTATTTTCTTTCCCGCCTTTATATGAATAGAGTTGAAAATTTATCATTGAATACTCAAAGTTGGTTTGCGTGCTATTGCTATGCATTTGCAAGTGTTCGTTTTGTTGTGAAGGAGATCGCAGAAGAACATTTCTTCAAAAGGGGTAGGTTTTTTGAAGTTTTTAGTTTTTATTTTCACAAATGAATTCTCTTGCTTTTCAAATTTCATTTAATTCAATTCTTCAAATGTGTTACTTATTGAAATTGTTGTCTAAGGTATCACAATGCCAATTGATTCTAGCTATGTGAACAAACCCTGCTCCAAAACATACCCAAACTCTCCCCTTTGGAAATATGTGGAAATGGTACAACTTCTAGGTGGTGGAGGTTATGTTTGGATTTGTGGTCATTGTAAAGTTAGATACTCAAGCTTATTAAGTTGAGTGGAAGGCCATTTGTGCAAGATCGCTTGACAAGGCATCAAATTTGTCTAGGTTAAGATGATAAAGGCCTTCTGGATGCACAAGTCTTGGCATTTGGTGAATAACAAGAAAAAGTAGAACAAGCATTATGTGGTAAATCAAATCGTCAGTAGTAAAGAAATGATCTTGAGGATGAAGCCCCCCCAATGCCTTATTATTTTGAACCTACTGTGGGCCATCCATTTTTTTCCATATGTGAAGAACAACTTGTGGCTTCTATGCATAAGAGATCATAGGGATTGTTAGAACTGATATTTCAGAACGAGTCTAGAGAGATTCCCAATCAGGACATAGTGAGATGTGCCTATGTGAATGGATTGGCATTCAATGCTGTTCACTCACCATATTGGCAAAAAATGCTGAAATCAATTAGTGTGGCTCCAAAAGGGTGCAAGGGCCAGGTTTTGAAAAAGTGCATAGCATCTTATTGGATAAATAGGTGAAATTTGTAGAGGACTCCTTGAAGCCCATAAGGGATTTGTGGGTTGAAACATGGGTTTCCATTGTTTTGGATGGATGGAAAGATGTAAAAATTTGTTCATTAATCAATATTGTTGTAGTGTCCCCTAAGAGGCAATGTTTTTGAGAGTTAGAGGTGAAGGATGGTGCATTTATTGCTAACTTACTTTGTCAAGCCATTGAGGAATTATGCCCTCAAAATGCTATGCGAGTTATAATAGACAATGCTGAAAATTGTAGGGCTGCTTGGTTATTGGTTGAGGAGTGTTATTCACACATTTTTTGGACACCTTTTGCTGTCCACTCACTCATCCTAATGCTTCAAAAAATTGGCTACCTTTCCAGTCCTACAATATCTGTTAGGAAGTTATTGACAATCTCAAGAGAATTGTGCTGAATTTGTTACAAAATTCAAAATGTGTGCAATAAAACCACAAATCAAAGCATACAAAACATTGGGTTTACCATTGGAAACCCTTTTTGGGAAAACTTAACAAGAAACATATAACCATTTTGATATATTATCCAAATAACAAGATTAAAATATATAGAGAATTTCACTTATCCTCAAATAGTTTCTTTGCTTTGTCAAATCTAACAAGTACCTTTAGAGAACTTGTCCTCAATAAAAACCTACACTCTCAATTGACCTCTTCACAATTCACTCTATGAGTTTCCCCCTTCATGCGATCAATATAAAAGCAAATAGAGACTTGTTAGAACACCATGTAAATACATCTATTGCCATGCCTTTTGTGGATGCTATCACAACAATATGCAACTTGCTTGTGTCATGGCAAACCGCCAACCCAAGAACTCTATACATAGGAAATAGAGAAACAAGAAACCATGAGTTTATCCAAGTGCTTAATGTGGCTTCACATTTCTAAAATGTTTCTACCACATTCCAAGGCTTCTGCATGTGGTTTTCCGTGTTCTACATGACCCAAATGTTAAAGGTAACCTTTCACATTTCATTGACTTGTCCCTTTGCTTGTCCATATGTGACCCCCTTAATATTTGCAGTTCTAATGTTATATACATCATTACATAGAAGAAATTAACCTAACAATGAAGTGTGTCATTCCATTCCATGAGGATCACAACATACAACAATGTTACAATGTAACTACAAAAAAGAAATTAACCTAACAATGAAGTGTTTCATTCCATTCCATGAGGATCATAACATAAAACAATGTTACAATGCTACTACATACGGTGTTGACGTAGGAAAAGTCACACGCTTCTCTTTTGGTCAACACAAAATAGAATGCTAAGTATCCTATCCTCTCTTGAATAAGGAAATCCCTAATGCTTTTCTGAAGGTTCAAAGGGGAGAACCTCAAGGTTCCAATTGTTAAGTCTTGACGGCTCAGGATAACTTAGCGGTAATGTGTTTTGCTAGTAAACATGACGGGAATTACAAATACAACAAGCTAGCCTACATCTGACGATGCCTTGCATCTCAAGCTGGGAAAATAAATAACAAAAGGGATAGGGTTTAGAAATCCTAAGGATGATGAAAGTATTAGTTGGTGCTATAGGTAGACAAATTTTACATAAACTACTTCTTGCTTAGCCAGAGATATACTCACAACTCCACAGAAATAGTGCAAGCTCCTAGGAAATAAAGGATTTTCAGACTATGGATACTCATTCAGACAACCAATTCTGACGCTGCCTGAGAGAAACACCCACAGTTGAACTAAGAACAATCATTAGGTTCAAACTAACCATGCACAGGGACCTACAATCAATAAGCCTCCAATGCTATGAACCTGAAATCACATCAAATACCTTCACACCACCATTAAAATTACTGAACTCTAACTAACTAGATGTAGAGAAACCATGCAAACAAATTAGGACAAACAATGAAACACCAGGCTTCGATATTCCATTTATTTGTTCTAACTGCCATTACAACAATTTCTGTCCAACAGTTCTATTCTACTTCTACTCCTATTCTACTAGCTATCGAACTATTCTAAATCCAAAAATCTAACCCCTTACAAAGAGAGAGGCACTAGCCTTTAATACATTTTTAGATTTTGAATCAAAGGCCAGGATTTAATCCATCCAATGGTTGTGATCTGCCTTCTAGAAGCTCTAATAGCTTTAACCCATACCTATTAATTCCCATAACTTCCCAACTGCCTTTTTCAACCACTTCAGTTACCTGCATCTGTTCTCAATCAATTCTGGTCAAAAGACAAGACTTTTCTGGGCTCAAGGCAAATTAGGTAGCTGAGAAATAACTAAATAACTAACCTGTGCCCCCTTTTTTTTAATTTGCATTAAATGGGGCCCATAGGTAACCATTTTACAATAAAGCACCTTTGTTTCTACAAACTGATTTTCTAATGTTTCTAGCTGTGCACTTCTGATTCTGCCTTTCCTGTAGCATTTTGAGTGTTTTGCTGCCTTCCAGAGACTCGAAATGGCATCATTTCGGTCTTGACTCTATAGCATGTTCTTCACTACTCTGTGATCACCATTTTGATCCTGTGTTCTACACCTTCACCTTCCGACTTTATTGGTGCTTCGAATGGTAGTGGTGCAGAGCCCACTTTATCCCAAGCATCTCCAGTTTGCTTCCTTTGTGTTATTGACCTGAAAAGAACATGCCACATATAAAAAACTAGACAAATAAAATGATGCCTTATTCCTTGCCTTGATCACGTTTTGGTGGCGTTTCTCTGCTTTAGAAGCTACGATTGGGCCTTGAAGATAAATGCCTTGGTGTTAGACAAGAGCTGGAAGAGAAAAAACAAACTTTGCATTGCCCCACTCTCGTGTAAAAAGGTCTAATTTATTTCACTCTATGTTTTGGTCTTTTCAAACTCTTTGCTTGGTGTTTTGACTGGTATTTTGAGAAGGAGCTTGAAGCACTTGCATTTTGTCTTGGTCAAACATAGGAACGATAGAGCAAAGACAACATATGATTCCTTTTGAACTTTATTTCTTCAAACATGGAAAAACTATCCCCTTTACATTTCGGTGTTCTTGGTGGTGCTAATAAAAGGGAAAAAAGAGCCACTTAAGCTTCAAAAAAGATCGAACTTTGTGCTTCTCAATTTTAAAAAGAAGACATCGAATTACTTCGAAATGTTTGATGACTTTGTCAAGGCGATGATTTTAATAAAAAGTGCGAACTTTATTCTCTTTGACATCTTTCTATCATTGCATTGGCATTTCAAGATTTAATTTGGTATTTTGTTTAGGCTTATGGAGGCGCAAAACAAATACATTCACCTTTTGGCTCTTATGTTAAAAAAAAAAATGAACCTATCTTCTTTGGTTTCATTTAAGCCCAATATTTTATTGTTTCGATTTTTTCTTGTTTGCTTAGTGCTTTTGGGATTTCTTTCGCAGTATTTTTGAGGTTTGAATTGACTCCATATCGTGTTGGAATTTTGTTTTCGGTGTTTCCTATGGGCTTAGAAGGCAATGCCAAAAAAAAGAAAAAATGATTTCATTTTCTTTAAACAAATGCTCGAGGATTTGGTGAGGTTTCCATTTTATGTAGGCTGAATCCATTTTCGGTATTTTTCGCCGGGGATATCTTTAGGTTTAGAAGGCCCGAACATTGTAATCTTTATTCACTTCATTCCATCACTGCGTGGCACTTTGTGTATTATTCAGCCTTTTAGACGATGTGAAAGGCGGTTTCATTTTGCAATGTGCCTTAATCATTTTGGGATCTTTTTTTTGGTATTTACAGGGCTTGCGATAGCAAAAGCTTGTCATAAAAGAGAACCCTGAAATTTTCATCCCGGTGTCCCTTTAAATGCTAAGACACTGATATCAGTGTTTGAAGGCGAAAGCAAAATGACATAGGAAAAACACATTGCCAAACTTGGTTTTGTTTTTGTAAATGTTAAAGGTTTCGATGTTTTGAGGGGAATGTTGTGCTTCTCCTCGGTAAAAATGAGAGGCGAAAACAAAACGCATCACCTCACAAAATGCCGAGCTTCTCTCCTTTGCGTTTTGAAACCTGAACATCCTGAAGGTTATTTTTGGAATTTTCATTGCCGTGGACAAGGGCATTTAATCCATGCGAACTTGGGAAAGGCATCTCGAAAATACCATTACACCATGCTCAGTGTTTTCCACAGCATGCTAGAAGGCGAAAAACAATGGCACACGTGTTCTCTCTCACCTGAGTAGACTATAGGAAGGGGGTCCTGTTGACGTGTATTTTATACACAATCATACACAGAATAAAATACCAATAGGCATCTTATCCTCTCTTGAGAAAATAGTCTCGAACTGCTGAAGATCTGCAAAAAGGATCAGTTAGGTAGACTCCAAGGTTCTTTTAGTAGGGTCTCTACGTGTGGACAAGCTTTTTTAGTGGTATGATGTGATTTGCTGTTTCCTCCAAGGGGTCTTACGCATTCTAAAGCTCGAAGATTTTACTAAACTAAAAAGGAACTTTCAAAAAAAGCAAAAGGATAGGGTTTAAAAAGAGGTCTAATCTAACCTAACCCTATGAATGACTTAGTATGGACGAGACTTGGTAAGATTCAACCAACTTCAATTTTGCCATAAGATAACAACTCAATTGAAATTAGTGTGATCTTCTAAGGTAATATAATGGTATTCAATGCATCAAAGATCAAGGACACTACTACGAAGGTACATATCCAAGACACAATAATGGTTGAAGATTAAAGGACTCAAAGTTTTCTCCAGTCGACCACGCAAGGCTTTCCTACAATCAGCAAGAAGCTAGTGGTTTGGATTACGAATCCTACCAAATATCAAATCTCACACTTAGTCCTTCAAATTAACAATCTACTTCGATTGAGCACGATTCAAGTATATCAAACAACCATGAAGATAACTCAAGAAATTTGCAACAAAACACCATAACTTCAATATTTTATTGATTTCCAAGTCATCATGTACAACAATTGCTTGAATTTCTCTCTTCAAGACTCAATCTTGCTACAAAATAAAATTACTTCTAACTCTAATCTCTCTTACATCAACTATTTCACTATTCGACTATTGACTATTACTCTATATAATGAAATGAAAAATGGGGGTATAAATAGCATCCCCAGTTACAATGAAAGGTCCAGATTAAAAGTAAATCAACGGACAAGATCATGACACCTAAACCCTAATTAGGGTTTGTTACAAATGACCTCCTTTTTACTGAACAATATTAAATACATAGCCAAATATTAAATTCGGCACAAAAACCTAGGAGGTATCAACCAATGAGAAATAAGGTGTCATGTCATCTGTAACAACCTTTCATCTAGAATCTTATTCCCTTTCCAATTCTCTTTCTTAGCATATGCAATGAATTTTGTCACGATTCCTTCGATTTCTGTGATTGGAATCTCGGGAAGATTCTTCATACTCTCCTCTAAGTGGATGACCTGATCAAATGCATCTAGAAGAGCTGCGTCCCATGTAGGTTCAAGTTCCTTCGTTCTATCAATCAGGAGCATGGTGGCATACATCTGATCATACTGCTCATCTGTAACATCTGCGTCCTTGCAAAAGATGATCTTGATTCTATCCTCAAATTCTTGCATATCCACATCTGTCTCGACCTCGATCCTTTTGCCAAGAATGGTACGAAGTACCTCAAATACTCTGTCCTGGATCGGATTGATCACCTCCTCAACTTGACCGCATCTAACACTGATGTCCTCGAAGAGAACATTCTTTATATGGAGTAAGGTTGACCACTGAAATAAACTGTGAGAATCACCTTCCAAGATCCTCTCCTGCGCTAAAATTCTTCTGGATGTGTGTCTTATAACTTTCAAGACAGGAATGATAACGTCCTTGGTATGGGCAAATGCAGCTACTGTTACCATCAATCTGTGGATTATCTCAAGAACTTGGATAGCCTGATGAATGATCTTCGTCATCCTTGTAACAAACTCTATGGCCACTGTATGAGATCTATCCATCCAACTACATGTACGCTGGACCAGGTTCCTGAACCTTTCTGCTTCATTGATCGATTGAAGTGGCAATGCTTGCACTGGTGATCTAGCTGGATCCTGACGTCCCAAAGGTTCATTGATGTGACTGAAATATGTCCTCCATGCACCTCTCTCTCTCTCAAGCTTTCTATTCTTCTCCATTTCTTCTCTAAGCTTGTCCTTCAATGCTTCAAATGAATCAGTGGCATCATCCAATGTCTGCTCTGCTGTGGATGGTCCTAGCTCAAAAGTCTGTATATCATATTCCTCTGCTAGTATCTCACCTTCATATTTGTCTACTGCCGGTGTAGCTATCTGCAGTTTTCTGGATCCAGTCTCATCTCGAATCATCTTGGACATCTTGGTAGCCTTTCTCTTCTCTGTTACCTCACGTGAACGTCCAACAAGGCTCTCTAAATCAATTGCATTGTCTTCGTCTTCTACTATGATCACCTTAGTCAATCTTTCCTTCAACCAATCTGGGATATTTGATCTTGTCTCTTGAACTTGAATCTCTTTATGCACTATTTCTTCTTCTCTGGGAGGAGATGTCATCTCATTATCTTCATTTAAATCATAGTCTTGGAGAGATCCATCTGACGAAACATGCTGTGCCTGTCCTTCCTCCTGCCTGTCATTCTGTACCATAGACTCCATGGACTCTTCCACTTGAGTTGTTCTGTTCTCTGGTCTAGAAGAAGTACCTGGTGTTTGATCTTTGTTGGCCCCTTGCTTTTTCTTGGAAGGCTCTTTCTTTTCTGATCTTTCCTTTCTCTTCGAACCTCTCGGATGGAGATTGCCTTCACTGGCACATCGAAGGTTACCTTCACCTGAATTCCTAGGATTAGGATTGCCTTCACTCACACTAGCTCCACCTTCGGCTGGTTTCTCTTCCAAAGTAAAAGACATAGCTATGCCTTGTTCTCTCAACTTTTGATGCTGAACGTCTACCCATCTGCGAGTACAAGACAAAACTGGTGCCATCAAAGCATCTAAATCCACGACCTCGGGCTCATTCCAATCCAACCTTATTGTTTTGCTTTCTCTATCATAGGAAGATTGGATATGCCTGCCATTGTCCTGAGCTTGGTCGGCCACTCTGTAAATCCTGCATTTCCTGATAAAATCCAAAGGCAATCTAGAATGTATCTTTCGTTTCACTTCAAGATCATCTAGGAGGTTCATCATAAAATCTTCAATTTGATGCTCATGTCTAAATCTTCTACCGACCATCTCCTCTAAATGTCCATGTGGATCAAAACTCTCTCTCCAAGCAAAAGATGAAAAAGAATACAAGGCTAACTCCTTCTCTGCGTCATCCATGGCTAAGACATTAGGACATACCTCAACTGAATTACCCAAAATAATAGGTACTTGGACTCCATTCTGATGTCTGTGTCTGAATGCCTTCACATATGCTGCCAACTGCCTTGTTACTTCAAGTAACACAATTCTGTCTGTCGGATACCTCGGCAACATGTATGGAGGTAAAGGACATCCATGCACTCTAATGTAAGTAAACTTGGGAAACTGAATGAACCAAGCACCGTACCTCTTTATGAATTCCTGGGCATCCTGAGATAACCTGTTGTGAATTCCACCTTGCAACGTCCTTGTGATGTTCATCGTGAAGGTATCATTGACTAACTTGTAGTTTTTCCCTGACGGATGATGCAAGTAGGTATAGGATTCACAAGCTCTGACCTCGCCGGGTCCTCTTCCAATCACTCCTCTGTGAGGTAGTCTTGCGTACTCAACACTCCTGATCAAAGCATAGATGACGTATGAACTCATGTGGAAGGACTTAGTAGCCCCGAGTCTCCTCAACTGTACGTCTAAGCAATGGCTAATTATCCTAGCCCAATGTATTGTACCCTTTCCTTGAACAATCACCTGGATGAAGTAAAACATCCACTTCTCAGAATAGAAGGCATGAGGTGCTCCTGTAACTCTGTTGAGCATAGTAATCAAATCTCTGTACTCCTCCTGGAAATCAATCCTGTGCGGTGTGTTCGGTACCTTGCTTAGACGGGGACGACTCTTGAGTAGCCAGTTCTTGTTGATTATGCTTAAGCAAGCATCTGGATCATCGTCGTACACTGATCTGGCTCCTTCAATGCTCTTGTATATCATGTCCCTGTGCTCTGGAAGATGGAAAGCTTCACTTATAGCTTCCTCTGAAAGGTACGCCAAAGTGTTTCCCTCATTGGACACAATTGTCCTGGACTGTGGATTGTAGTGACGGGCACACTCGATCATCAACTCGTGGCACTGAATAGCTGGAGGAAAACCGGCCGCCTTGATGATGCCACTCTCTATTATTCTCCGGGCGACAGGTGATGGCTTGCCAATGTAAGGGACCTCTCGAAACTTCTTCGTGCTAAAGTTCCCCAAGTTTGTATCTCCAATGTTGCTCCACTTCGACACGATCTTGGTCTCCACTTCTTCGGTCTTCTGATCTTCTTTCATGAGAGCTGAACGACTGGTGGATGCTCCCGTCTTCGGAGTCGCCATACCTACACACCATTTCATTATAAGAACTTGATTTTGCAATAAATAACATAGATTAGAGAGAGAAGTTTTTAGGAAACGTCATGATAAGTCTCTAGAGTTATCATTTCCTAAAAAACAACGATTGAGCTAAGAGAATCAAAATTCAAAACTTCAAAATTTAAAATATGACGATGAATGAATAAAAGCAATAAAATCAAATCACCATACCTCAAAAGAGAGCTAACTCTAGAATGCAAAAAGACAAAATTCGCCTAGGCAAAATTGAGGTATAAATGATCTTCAATGTTATCTCCTCAAAAGATCAACTTCGCCACCTTTGTCTTCAACGTGATCTTCAAGTTCGCCTTTGATGTGGTCTTCAACTCTTGGCAAATTCACTCAAATGAAGTATCGCACCACCTTTGATGTATTAGCGCCACCTTTGGTTTGAATGGAATTCGCACCCCTTCAAGCACACTTCGCACTATCTTCTTTCTCCTTAATTCGCATGTAGAGGGATAAAAATAATGATGTGAAAATAATAGTTTTCACCCCCCTATATATAGCGCTTGCACCTCAATTCATCCCTTAGGCCGACTTGATAAAATATAGCAATTTTGAACGATTTTTAAATGATTTTTAATTAAATAACAAGGCCGACCTACATGCCAAAGCGCTCCAATTCGATTTTTTATAGATTAATTAATAATTAATTAAATGCCTTTCGTTTTTAATTTATAAATTTCGATTTTTTTATAAAGGCAAAATAATTAATAAATGATCAACGCCATATTAAATGCTAACTTAAATAGGATTTTCAATTTTATCGAACTTAGCATTTAAGGGAAATTTGAAATGTTTATTTGGCGCCAAAATTATGAAAATGAAAGGGACGTACCTCATCGCCCTGGTCCCTTGGAGAGGGACAGGAGCGATTCATGATTTTTGTCTTGATTCTTGCAACTTCAACGTTCATCTCCTTCCTTTCCATGTTCAATATCGATCATTTTGATGGGTCCTTTGAGTTAGATCGTCTTGCATGTGTGCTTAAGTGCCTTTGGATGTTCATCGCCCTGGTCCTTGTCCAAAGGACAGGAGCGATCTCCATGTTTTCACGTTCAATATGCATCTTTGATCCTCGAACTTTCATTGTAGGGCGAATAACTTCATTGCTTGTTCCTTCTACGCTTGTTCAACTTGTTTGTATGAGGTGTTTGGACGTTTAGAGGGATCATCGCCCTTGTCCCTTGGAGAGGGACAGGAGCGATCCATGTCTTTCTCTCTAATCTTGGCAACTTTTAACTTCAATCTTCGTTGTGATGTCTTCCAAACGCCGTCCCTCAGCTTGTCCATCCTCGCCTTGCCTTGACTTTGAAGGAATATGAGTGTTTTTGATGGGATCGCCTTGGTCCTTGTCCAAAGGACAGGAGCGATATGAGCTCTTTAACTTGATTAGCAACGTTTGGACGTTCAAAACTCTTACATGTGATCTTCAAAAAACACCTTGAACCTTGCATAACCTTGCGAAGCTTTGACTTGGCATGAACTTGGAGCAAAACGAAGAATCCAAAGCAAATCGCCCTGGTCCCTTGGAGAGGGACAGGAGCGATGTGGTCTCTATGTTTAATTTGATGATCATTTTACGTTCAAAATCCTTTTGTATCACCCTCTAATCATGCCATGGACCTTCTACAATCTCGCAAAACTTTGACCTTACGTAAATCTTGCATGAAGTGGCCAATATATCCAACATCGCTCTGGTCCCTTCTTGAGGGACAGGAGCGAAGTTCATCATTATGTGCTTGTTCTTGTTTTTACCAACTTGCAATCATCTTCATTACGTGAAATGATGTCCTTTCGACCCTCTTGGTTGCTCGAAACTTGTTTGCCTTTTGAAATTTACGCCATTATAGAGATATCGCTCTGGTCCCTTCCTGAGGGACAGGAGCGATCTGGGTCTTAGAGTGTAAATCTCTTCATTGTGATGACCTTTAAGTGCTTGTGCTCGATGAAGATGTCTTGAAATGTCCTTGCCACCCTCGTTCCTTATCTTAGAAGGTCTTGAACTTGGAGGAACGGCCTTGAACCACTGTATCGCCCTGGTCCCTTGGAGAGGGACAGGAGCGATCCATCCCTTGTGGCCTTCATTCCACTTTGTCAGGTCCCAAATTTATATTCAACGGACTCGTCATGCTCTACCCCATTCATCCATGCCTTGATATCGTCTGCAACTTGGCAAGAAAATCAATTATAACAAAAATCGCTCTGGTCCCTTCCTGAGGGACAGGAGCGAACTAGGCCTTTTGGGACCCTTGCAGACGTTTTAAAATCTTCAATTTGTATTCAATGAGTTCATCTCACACTCTTCCTTGCCTTTGAACGTAAACTTGTCTTGATTTTTGCCTGGATTTTGCCCAATGAAGGACATCGCTCTGGTCCCTGGGAGAGGGATAGGAGCTATAAGGTACTTCGCTCTGGTCCCTTCCTGAGGGACAGGAGCGAACTTTGCATTCTGGACCATTCTCCTTCGTGTTTGCATCTCAAATTATATTCATCTGGTAAAGCATCTCCCTTTGGACCTCTTCGAATCGTCAAGTCGTCAAAATCTTGCAAGGACAAGGCAAAATTTGATTTGTAGCTCCGGTCCTTCACTGAGGGACAGGAGCGATTTTGCTCTTGGAGGCATTTCTGTGTTCATGAAAATCTTCAATTTATATTCAATGGAAAGATCTCGCCTTTCCCCATCACTTACAATTCGTAATTCATCTGAACTCTGCAGGAATAGTGAGATATTTGAAAACGAGCTCCCGTCCTTCACTGAGGGACAGGAGCGAATTTGCTCCTACAGGCCAAAATAACATGATTTTTCACATTTAAACACTTCACAAGGCGAAAACAAATCATTTCAAATGCCTAGGATCAAAAATCATAAAGGTCAAAATTTGGTCAAAAATATTCAATCAGACAAAAATACACATTTCACTTTCAACACTTAGACAAATTTAAGCTCTGCATCAACATTCCAATTGAACATTAAACCATTCTGGCGAATTTATTGCATTCAAAATTAGCATCCTAGAAAAGGAAGCTCGAAAGCTCTCAAAAACGACTGGATTTTGGCCTGAAAAGACAAAAGTAAAAACCCTAGGGGTTGACCCTAAATCCAGACAACTAACTGACTAACAAAATCCTAAAAACGAAAGCGAAAACGAACGAAAAACAAGCAAAAAAAGAGGGGGTCCCCATTTGCGATGGGGCGATGTGTGAAATGGTCACAACAGGTCCCTGGTAGAAAAGACGGGGACGTGTGTGCATCGCACAACAGGTGTATGATCTACCTTCCTAACAATAACATCACTAAAATGCCATCATGCAAAGTGTACAATTCAGTACAACTCACCTTTTCAATATTCTCCCACTTCTTGTATGCATTGCATAACGGCTAAATACAAGCAAATATAGATACAATGTCGGGTATGGATACTGATGAATACTAAGAGGGGGGGGTGAATTAGTATGCCTAAGAACTTAACCAAACTCTTAAACAATTTTCCAGCAGACCGGTGTAGTAGTTTAAAGTTTTTAAACAACAAACTGGTTAAAACATAAATAAGCCAAATAGCAAATAGAGCATTCACCCACAAAAGCACAATCACCATAACACAAGATATTTTGACGTGGAAACCCAAATGGGAAAAACCACGATGAGTAAAACTCACAAGTCAACTATCTGCAGAATAGTATCTAGACCGGTTAAGGCCTTACAATGTTCTTCACCAGAACAAATCCTGTTAGGAATCCAGATCTCTGTTAGGAGATAAGTCTTGTTAAAGACTACCCTGTTAAAGGATTTCAGATCCACGACTGTGAACCACCTTGTTAGAGGATTTACAAAAGGCTTGGTTGGGCCTACCCGGTTAAGGGTTTCAGACTTGTCGAAGAGATTAGTAATCAACAAGTGAATTATCTAGAAGATAGCACAAAATGCTTGATTAGATCCTTGACAGTTCTCTGTTAATGCATTACAACATTACTTTAGTCTTCTATCCTTTGCACTCACAAGCTCTGCAGTGAGATACCTATTTCGCAGAGACCTAATCTTCTCTACAATACTCACACACATCAATCCTTCAAAACCCTAGACATGATGTTCTCATATAGGAATCTGATTTCATGTTGGTCCAATAAGATTAGACTACAATTTCCTAAGTAGAGTGCATTTAGACATATTTGGTAACATGACACAGAAACACCGCTAAAGTGTCGGTGGATGATAACTCATCACATTTTACAATTATACCGGTTTGGCACAGTATACTGATTAACGGTTTAACGAATAAGACTGGAAAACTGGGACATAATGTTCCGATCAAAAGATTAACTGCCGCTAGGGGTCTTTGTTCCGCTTGAGGTCTTCATACCACTACGACCGGTAAGTTTCTTCAAAACACCGAGAGTCTTCAACAAATGAAGACTATACATACAATGACATATAATACCGGTGTGAACAACACAACACATATTACCGGTGGAGAATAACTCATACATAAAATAAGTGTGTCCATCAATGACAATCACAACTAAAACATTGTCAAAATACCAACAATCTCCCCCTTTGACATTGATGGCAACACTTAGGAAAATTTTGACATCTAAGTGCTTACAAAACAAAAACAAATGCCATAATCAAAATTACTCCCCCTAAGCATATACACTACTCCCCTTGCAAAATTTACAAGTATGTGCATGAAATTTTCAATACTACTCCCGCTTTGCCAACAATGACAGAGTAATGCAAACACTCCCCGTTTCACCGAAATTTACCAAAGTTATATTGCATAAAACATAGCATATGTTCATGACAATAAAGAGTAAAACTTCTCAAAAAGAGATTTAAAGTTTTTCAGAAAATTCTTCATGTTTGAAGACCATGAATCAAGAAGTGAGGTAGCAATTTCACTCTCGGTCTTCATCTGGAAGGCTAATTCTTCCATTGCATCGATAGTGCTCATCTCCTGTGTTACAGTAATAGCCTCCAAGTTCAGGAAGCACTTTTGAAGAACCTGCAATTTTGGTAATACAAGCAACTGAATCTCCTGCAGATCATGAGTCCGCTTGCAGATCTCTGATTCAATCTTTGCAATTTGACATTGGTGAGTGTGAATAGTTTGTCCATACACTGGGAACGAATCATATGGCAATTTGAAGTTGCCGATATACTTCTTTAACTCCGATTGGAGTTGACTCTTCTGTTGCAGAGCATCTTCACAAAATAGGTGAGGTAGGCAGATTTTGCTCAAGAGTAGGTTGCCTTCACCCATAGCTAAACTTATATCATCCTTCTGCTTAAGTAGTTTTGCTCTGTCTACATCCATTTTCTTTACTAATGAAGCTTTTAGAGCTTTTTCACGCTTCTTCTTTGCAGAAACCTAGGCAGCATCTTCTAAAGATTGCACTTGATCATCTACCACTGTGCAAAGAAGTTTTAACTTGGCTAGCGAGGAATCGGTACTGGGAAGGTTAGTACCGGGAATTAGATTGGAAAGAGTGTCAACAACAAATTGAATGACATCCTGTTCTTTCTTTTTCCTCAGTTCTTCCAATCTAACCTGAGCTAGTTGAATGCTCCTTAGCAGCTCACTTTCATCAACCGATTGAGTAAGACAAGCAAGAGTCAAATCGGTGGGACTGGTGGGATCAACCTGGTTGGCTTGATCTCTGGTTGCCTTAGGATTCTGTCCTCCTTCCTTTGCCTTGATCTCCTCGTCTTTTCTTCTCCTCCTCTTCTTTTTCCTGGGCTACCTTGCCCGCCTTCTCTTTCTCGTCTTCCACTCTCTTCTTCTCTTCTTCTTTCTTCCGCTCTTCTACCCTCTTTTTCTCTTCTTCCTTTTTCTTCTCATCTTCCTTCTTCTTCTCCTCTTCTTCCTTCTTTTTCTTCTCATCTTCCTTCTTCTTCTCCTCTTCCTCCTTCTCATCTTCTTTCTTCTTCTCCTATTCCTTCTTCTTCTCCTCTTCCTTCTTCTTCTCTGCTTCCTTCTCCACTCTCTCTTTCTCTTGTTTTTCTTTCTCCGCTTGCTCTTTCTCTTGTTTTTCTTTCTCCGCTTTCTCTTTTACCGGTTTCTCTTTCTCTACTTTTTCTTTTTCTAGTTTCTCTTTTTCCTGTTTCTCTTTTGCCGCTTTCTCATCTTTTTCTTTCTCCACTCTCCTCTTTTCAGCTTTCTCCTTCTCTGGAGTGGTGTCCTCAACATCTAGTGCATCAACATCAATGGGTTCATTTGGATCTGCTATTCTTTCACCCAGACTGTCGAAGATTTCATCCGGTTTGGTTGTGGATAGGTCAGGCTCTTGCTCAGCCAGTCGATTAGCTTTGGATACTTTCTGCATTTTGACAGCTGCTTTAACTTGCAGATGGGTGTCTTTTTCCACTTCAAAGGTTTTGCCACCGAGTAGTTGAAGTCTTCTTTTTTGCATGAAAAAGATGCCTTTGTACCGATTAAGAATCTCAAACAATTCTGAATTAGAGGCATTAGGAAAATATTGGGAAAAAATTTCTTCCCTAATTTCTTGCTCCTTTTCAATGACAATGCGCCATTTATTATCCAAATAATTATACAAAGAATTATGAACAACAGGTTTAATGTCAATCAGAGACCGATCATTATCACACAAATATTTAATGACCTCTAGCTCTACTTCTTCCTTTTCACTATCGCTAAGATCATCAAAATAATCCTTTAGATTGTCAAGTACTTTCCTTTTAACATTCTTCATAATTTTTTGAAAATGTGTCATAGGCTAGTAAGAAGCAACATGTATATTTACCGGTGCAGAGGTTGCTGGTACATTACTGGTGGACTTCGTCTTCTTGCTTGATTGCCTTGTCTTCTTCATTTCTACCTCCGGTTCAGTCCAATGGCACTGCTTTACTCTTTTTCTGCTTCGGTACTTCAACAGAT
This sequence comes from Cryptomeria japonica, assembly GCF_030272615.1. Classification (NCBI taxonomy): domain Eukaryota; kingdom Viridiplantae; phylum Streptophyta; class Pinopsida; order Cupressales; family Cupressaceae; genus Cryptomeria; species Cryptomeria japonica. The sequence continues at coordinate 216,170,218 of NC_081415.1, forward strand.
TTGATCCTCTCGGAGTAAGTACCGGTCCTCTTCTTCTTTGGATCCAGTGGTGAAGCAAGTAGCTAAGTCACCACATTCGAATTCGAATTCGAGTTCGACAACCATAAAATTCCGATGAAGTTCGGCAAGGGCAAAAAATTCGACGTTAAATTCGCCTTATATAAAAATTAAAAAAATAAAATATTAGTAATAAATTGAAAATGAGTAATAAAAGGATATTTGTATACTAGTATTTTTAAATATATAAATAAAGTTAAAGATAAAATAAAATAAATAATAAATTATTTTTAAAAATTAAATTAAAATATTATTAATTTATTAAATTTATATATTAAATAATAAATCAATGTGATGTAAAATATAAAGTATAAATAAATTTAATTTAATTTGAAAAAGAAAAAAATTAAATTAAGAACAAAACATACACGTGAATAGCCTTTTATAAAGTTACTTTTCAGGACATACCAATAACCTTTTATAAACTTACATTAAAGGCAACTTATGTTTTGTTATTTATAAAGTAACTTTATAAATAAATGAACGAATGCATACAAGGCCGATTCGTTCGCACCCCTAAAGTCTTGGCGATGGGCACAACTTTCTCTTTCTGGACAAAGATGCTTTCTCCTCCGCTAGATGTTTTTTAAAATATAGTTTATTACAACAAATTTTTTCCTTTACTGTATCGAATATGTGGCGAATTTAAACAAATTTTTATTTATGTTCTGCAATCCGCCGAATTTCGAACTTCATGACTAAAGGTCGGCGAATGCGGTGACATAGGCAAGTAGGGTAGAGGCATACCCTGTGAGTATATCATTTACCACTTCATAGCCCGTAGGCTCAACTTCTTCTTCTTTGGGCTCGACCGCTTGCATTATGCAATGATCTATTTTGATTGTGAAATAGATATCATCTTCATATTTTTTAACTAGATCACTTGATATTCTCATTCTTTGGTTCATCTTTAGTCTGAACTCATCAAAATACTTGTTCAGAGTCTCTGGATACGCAGTTCCCACTACTTGCAGACTCTCCTTTATTTGTTTGGAAACCGGTAGGTCACTCGACCATTGAACATCACAAACTCCTGGAAAATATCCTTGAAAATAGAAAAACAAACCGACAAGCAGTTGACCAAACATAAACCTCAGAGTTTTGTCGACTTTGATGGACTTCAGGTTCTCCATGAGTTGTTTTTGCATGTAGGTACATAAGTCACATTCTGCATTCTCCTTGATCATCCTATAAGCGACATGTACCGCAGCTGTAGGAACAAAATTCATTCTGCTAGCATAGAATACTCTATACTCGATAACCATGCACGCATATTTCACCAAGTCATCTTTTATGGTGTTTACAATCATTGCCCGTTGGTCGCTCACAAAACCGGTGAGCTCTGTCACTTTGGTTTTGGTGATCTTGCGAAGGACGGGGACTTCCCCAACATTGTAGAAACTGGTCACAACATGAATTGCCTCCGGTGTAATATCATGGGTTCGCTCAAGGTACATCTTATCACCATGAGCCCTACTTAGAATAATCCTAATGTGTTTTCTGTAAATTCCTCGATAAAATATATTGCATTGTGAAGTTTCTTCTTCTCGATTATGCTGTACTCAGGCTTAATCTTCTTATCATTTCCACAAAACAGACTCAGCTGGGAGTGAATCACTAGAGACCCTAGGTCTTCTAGTTTGCAATCAATATATCCTGAAACATCCCCTTCGACAATGATTATGACGGGAATTTGAGATAGGGCATTGTACTTCACCTTCCTCCTAAGAAACTCAGATGATTCCTTAGGTTCGGTAGAACTAGAAGGGATTTTAGATGTAGAAGCCATATCAAGATAATTCCAAATGATGAGAGTGATTCGACGAAAAATACCTTATTATTCCAAACTAGGGTTCGCCGATTTCGAACTAGGGTACACCGATGTCGAACGCAACACACTTCTCCAAAAGCTTGTTTTACCACTCTGACCTCCACTCTAAATGACTGCAAAATCTTGTGCAAGATATCTTCCTAAATTCTTTCGAATGCAAGATGAATTGCTCTTGTTGCTCTGCTCAACCTAGAGAACTTCTTCTTCGAAAATAGGTAAGTAAAAATGATGACGAAAGTCACTTTTAAATATACTCCTACCTACCATAATAAATGCATCACCGTTAGGGCACAAACCCTAACTTTTCCTTTTACCACTTCGTTTCTTCTGTTGGTCAACAGGTAACCAATACTGATAAAGGCACTTTATCGATATACTCCGAGGGTTCGAGACATTGTTACCGATATGTTTCCCCCAAGCTTTTCGAAGCTCAGTTTGCCGGTTCAGGGATCTTCATACTGGGTGCGGATACTGGTACATCTTGTGGCTTCTCTTCAGATTTCTTTTTCCAAGTTTTATCCATATCCGCCTGAACGGTTTCAACATCGATCTTGTCTTCTGGGTCGACCGGTATGCCTCTCGATGGATTCTTTCTCAGTCTGCATGCTCTGGCAGTGTGTCCCGGTTTGTTGCAATGATAGCATACCATACCGGGTGTTCTCCATGGTCCCGTGTTGACATTTCCATTCTTCCTTTTGCATGTTGCAGCAGTGTGACCACTACCACGACAGATCAAACAGGTTGCTCTCCAACTGTTTGCCGCTCCATAACCATTTGACCAGTGGTCATAGGTTCTGTACCGGTTTGGGTTCCGGTTCATAGGAGGTTCCGGGACAACTCCTTTAGATCTTGGTGCATAACTTCCAGAGTTGTTCATAACCGACCTGCACTCAAAAGCTCTATGCCCAAACTTGTTGCATGCATAACAGTGACCATTAAATCTACCTGTTCTAGCCACATTGTTTTGTATGTAAGGAAAATTATTGTAAGCCTTGCTCCTACATACATTGGCAGTATGTCCTTCCTTATGACAGTTGAAGCATACAGGTTTAAACTTTGGCTTACCTTTGCTCTTGCTGTTGTTCTTAGGTACCGGTTGCTCTTTTGGTGCATTACTCTTGGCTCCAGAGGTTTCACCTTCCTCATATGCAAAGAAACCAAGTCCAGTGGTATACTTTGATGGCTTCACTGATTCCATCTTTTGTTCCAGTTTAGCAGCACTCCGATTGAACTTTGCAAGTATCTCCTTTGATTCAGCAAGTTCCTTGGAAAGAGCATCATTGGTTTTTATCAAGGTTTCATTTTGAGAGATAGCAGCATTGAGGTCTGCTTGTATTTCTTCTTTCTCTTCATTACCCTCTTGTAGATGAGCGGTGATGGTACCAATCTCTTGTTTCAACTTAGAGATCTCACACTCGTTGTCCTTCACTAAATCTTCAGCGTTTCTTCTGTTTTCTAGCTCCTGACTCATCTTGATAGTCAGTCCTTCCAACTCCCTCCTTAGGTTAGTTTTGGATTCATTTAGTTTCTCCACTTCTCCGACTAGGGCCTCCATGTCTGCTTCATCGGAAGAGCTGTTTTCAGTAAATTCCATCAACTGCTCAACAAGTTCTCTTCTCTTGGCTAAAGAGGCTTTATACTTGATTTTGAGTTCATCATAGGCTCTCTCAGACTCAGTCAGACGGTGAGTGAGTTCCCTCATGTTGTATTCCCCCATATCTCCTTCCAAGTGGTTAGACTTATAGAAAGGTTGGCTCTGATACCTATTGATGAATACTAAGAGGGGGGGCGGGGGGGTGAATTAGTATGCCTTAGAACTTAACCAAACTCTTAAACAATTTTCCAGCAGATTGGTGTAGTAGTTTAAACAACAAACTGGTTAAAACATAAATAAGCCAAATAGCAAATAGAGCATTCACCCACAGAAGCACAATTACCATAACACAAGATATTTTGACGTGGAAACCCAAATGGGAAAAACCATGGTGAGTAAAACTCACAAGTCAACTATTTGCAAAATAGTAACCAGACCAGTTAAGGTCAGACCGGTTAAGGCCTTACAATGTTCTTCATCAGAACAGATCCTGTTAGGAATCCAGATCTCTATTAGGAGATAAGTCCTGCTAAAGACTACCCTGTTAAAAGATTTTAGATCCACGACTGTGAACCACCTTGTTAGAGGATTTACAAAAGGCTTTGTTGGGCCTACTCGGTTAAGGGTTTCAAACTTGTCGAAGAGATTAGTAATCAACAAGTGAATGATCTAGAAGATAGCACAAAATGCTTGATTAGATCCTTGACAGTTCTCCGTTAATGCATTACAACATTACTTCAGTCCTATATCCTTTGCACTCACAAGCTCTACAGTGAGATACCTATTTCGCACAGACCTAATCTGCTCTACAATACTCACACACATCAATCCTTCAAAACCCTAGACATGATGTCCTCATATAGGATCTGATTTCATGTCGGTCCAATAAGATTAGACTACAATTTCCTAGGTACAGTGCATCTAGACATATTTGGTAACACGACACTGAAACACCGCTAAAGTGTCGGTGGATGATAACTCATCACACTTCACAATTATATCGGTTTGGCACAGTATACCGATTACTGGTTTAACGAATAAGACTGGAAAACTGGAACATAATGTTCCGATCAAAAGATTAACTGCCGCTAGGGGTCTTCATATCGCTTGAGGTCTTCATACCACTAC